>NC_083343.1:126822642-127144795 GCF_019175385.1 Lycium barbarum | reverse complement strand
GCTGCAGCTATAGGTTTACATTTTTACCCAATCTGGGAAGCGGCATCCGTTGATGAATGGTTATACAACGGTGGTCCTTATGAACTAATTGTTCTACACTTCTTACTTGGCGTAGCTTGTTACATAGGCCGTGAGTGGGAGCTTAGTTTCCGTCTGGGTATGCCGTTTCGTATTTGTAGGCTGGTCTGGTCTATTGCTCTTTCCTTGTGCCTATTGAATGATTCCTGATCAATAAAATATCATTACTCATACTAAAACTTACAAAGTCATCTTTTTGAAGATCGAAGAAATTCCCCGGCTTTGATAAACAAATTTAATCGACTTTTGTCCTTTTAATTGACATAGACCCCAGTTCTCTAATAAAATGAGGATACTACATTGGGAATAGCCGGGATAGCTCAGTTGGTAGAGCAGAGGACTGAAAATCCTCATGTCACCAGTTCAATCTGGTTCCTCGCACATGATTAATATGTATGGGTCTCTCTTCCCTAGAATAAATTTCGAATTAATTGATATGAATCAACATACATATTCTTTTAGAGTCTAGATTAGAATAATAGCTTTATCCAGTTTGGCGAGATATACCCCATCTATGTTCTAGATGGGTAGAGTTTCTTAGATAAAGTATCTAAAAGAATTGGATTCTATCTCCTCTTTTTTTTTCTCCTCTCATTCAAACGAATTTGAATACGTAATACATATTCGAAAGGTAAAATTAGTTGGTTCACAGGTACAACCTTTGTAACTTCATGGTATACCCATGGATTGGCTAGTTCAAGATGCTTTGGTGGTGAAATGGTAGACACGCGAGACTCAAAATCTCGTGCTAAAGAGCGTGGAGGTTCACGATTTAATAATAATAATAATAATAATAATAATAATAATAATAATAATAATAATAATAATAATAATAATAATAAAAGAGGTTCTAGACATTTCAAAGATGCGTGAAAAAATATTACTGAACTTCCAGTTTCTCTTGTATTAAAATAAAGAGGAAAAAAATACAATTTCGAATTAGGCAAAGTTTAATTTAGTGAATTTTCTAACATAAATACATGATCTAATTAAGCAAAAGTTATTAAATTCGTCTGACTCGTACTAGATATTATAACTTCCATGTCTGTGACAATCACGTATCACGAGTTAATTTGACTAAGTGTTTTTTTTTTTTTTTTCGTGGAAAAAGACATAGGTTCTCTCTATATGTATATACGTTTCAAAGCTGCAAAAATATTACTACTTATAACTTCCAGTTTCTCTTGTATCAAAATACAGAGGAAAAAATACAATTACAAAAATTGTCGGCAAAGCTTAGTGTGTTGGACTATCGAGAAAAGAATATGTTGTGATGGAGGTTTTGGAACAAATTAAACAGTATTACACACTCTATGGCTATTAATCACTTTTCGCTATGATATTTTATATCTAATCGTGAACTAATTAGTGGGAATTTTATTTTTATTTAATTTCAAATCATAGTATATTACTAGTAGTGTATTTTAAACCATAGTATAGACAGAAATCTCCCTAACTAAACGCATCTTGTCTTGTATTGATACTAGCACATGCACTACACAAAATATTTACCCAAATGATCTGTATTAAGGCTGCTAACTTTCTTTATTGGCAATTAATTAATTTTGTTATAATATATATATATAGACCAAGACTTGGTAGTCTCACGTTTTTCAAATACAAATATTTTGCATTTCGATTAGCCAAAGGTTATCAAACTATAGCGCATATTGCACTACGTGAAATTATTAGGATTCCAATTGAGTCCCTTGGCTAAAAAAACCTAGGACATGCACTAAATAAAATAATTTAGATTCCAAAAGGCCTTTGGATCACAAAAAAACCTAACACATGCACTATATAATATATTTATAATATGTTTTGTATTGAGTGCACATAGGATTCAGTCTATCACTCTCTATAAATAGCACTATACTACTTCCAAGTTTTCAAGCAAAAACATTCTTCAATGGCTTCTCTTTCTCTACCCAAAGTTTCTTTCTTTCTTTTACTAATAACCTTATCTTTTTACTCTTCTCCTTGTGCTGCCAAAACAAAATGTTGCATCACTTCTCTTTACCAACTCGGTGATTCTATTGCTGATGCGGGAAATGTGATCCGTATACCCAATGCCCAAATCCAGGCCCGAGCCTGGGGACTACCTTACGGTGAGACCTTTTTTAAAAAACCTACCGGTCGCTTCTCTGACGGTCGTGGTTAGGCCAGTTGACCCAATGTAAATGGATGAGACGAACAATCCACTACATTCGAGATACGACAAAGAAAGAGTAGCTCAAAATAAATTCCATATCACAAGGAAACAACCTCACTGTATCACTCCACCGGATTTCTTGCACAAATACTCTCACCATAGAACTTTCTAATTCTAAAAGATTATAGGTGTGTTGTTCGATATGACGGAAAATGTTTTCTAAATTTTTTTTTTTTTGCTTAACTGAGAAAGGAATTAGAGAAATTTGTAACCTTCTTCCCACGTGAAAAGAGAAAGATATATGGTAGATTATTTTTCATCAAGAAAAAAAGTCAATTGATTTTGTAGGACTTTACAAATTTAATTAGAATTTTATGTCCCTTTTACTTGAGATCATCATTTTTACACGTAAGAGATTAGAAAATACATACAAAAGATCTGAAAATGTCTTCTCTTTTATTCAAAATATATATCGTAAATGGTCATAGGAGACCATTTCCTCAAAGAAAAAGAAAAGGAACCTTTATAGAGATATATGAAATGAAATCCATATTTATATAATAACTTACAATATTATTCCACTTTTAAAACATAGCAACAAACACTCTTCATAATATATATGACCTCCAACAAAACTTACAAATTAATTAGACACCTAAAGCAACGATTAGTCCATTGGGATTAGCTTAAAAACTTAAAAAATAAGAGCAAGTTGCATAGGACAGTCCAAAAAGTTCCAAATATAAAATAAGCACGCGATTGGAAATACAGTTGTTTATCGTAACTTTCCAATCTAAATGCTATGATTAGCAAGTCAGTAACTACTATCATTAATTTAGTAGTAATATTTTATTGCTATGACTAATTAGTACTAGTACACATTTCTTGATACTGTAAATATTTTGTACTTATATTAACCAAATTAAGGTTATCAAACTTGTATTGGGTGAAAAGTGCACCCGGAGTTAGCTCACGTGACTGGAGGGTTCATATAGCTGGCTTCCACTCCTACCAGCTCGGGTCACATCCGTCAACCTCGATCAGAGCGCTATGGCATAGACCACGTGGGTGTGACAGACACGTCACATCACCCATGCTTTAGGGTTTGAAAAGTCCAACTTTGCCTTATATAAGAGTAGCTTAGGATAGAAGGAAGGATCATCTTGCTTACCCTTTGTAACCCTATCTCTCATTTCTCTCTAAGCAATATACAAGAGTTCATCCATTACTTCATATAGCTAGCTTCTTCAATCTTTGACTGATCTTCTTGTTCTTATTTTTGCTTTAGCCGTACACTCAGTTGCTCCGAACCGGGCTCACAATAAGAGTTCTCGGGATTGGATACGGCCCATTTGTCTTCAAACCTATAAAAACAAATCTCTAACTGATTTTCTGATTAAATCCGTTTTCACCGGAAAACAAAACTAGCACATCACTATACGTAAAATAATTAAGATTCCAATTGAGTCCTTGGAATCCCGAGAAAACTAGCACATACACTAGTGCACTACATAAAATAATTTAGATTCCAATCCGCGGTAAAGTCAGGAATTTCACTAAAGGTGTTCAAAATTTAAATTAAAAAAAAATTATTTTGATATACACACCGTAGAATTTTGTATATATGTAGTACAATTTTTCGATGTAGGGTGTTCAATTGACTACCCTAAATCTTTGTGCTAATCAGGCTCGATACATCAACTGGAATGGCCTTCATTTTGACAGAAGAAGCATATAATCGTATTTCAAATCTAATCATCAACGACATGATTCGGAAATTCTGGTGTAACAGCTCTGGAGACTCGAGTGAACTGTCTAGTTATTGTGTTTCAAGATTTTGTTTGTTGGGTATTTGAGTCCGTTTTCTTTCTCGTTGGTATATATTGGGTGCTTTGACTATGATCATGAGGTGTGCTTTCAATAGGTGGAAAAAAAATGTATGATTGTTGTTGCAAATGGTTAAACTTATGTCTAAAATATGATTATTTTTTCTATTTTTTTTTCGCAAGAAAAAGTTGTTAAAAATGAACAAAAAAAAAACTAAAATGAACTTGTCCTCTCGGGGTTGATATCATATAGGACTGAGCTTTTTCTTAAGAAATGGATCAGTCCTCTATGATACCCTATTAGTATATAACATATACCGGGTTGATATCATAGAAGACTGAGCTTCTTTTGGAACGAATGAACAAGTTCTTTATGATACCCTGTTAGTATATGATATATACCATGTGAGTATCATAGAGAACTAAGGAGTGAATTAGTCATCCATGATACCATGATACCCTGTTAGTATATGATATATACTATGTGGGTATAATAGAGGATTGAGTTATTTTTTTTCTTGAAGGACTGAAACAATCCTCTATGATACCTTGTCAGTATATAGTATATGATATATAGCATGTGGGTATCATAAAGGATTGGCGAGTGTTTTTCTTGAAGAAATGAAATAGTCCTCTATGATACCGTGTGAAGATCATAGAGGACTGAGTAATATTGTAATGAATCTGCCATTTGTGATATCCTATCAATATATGATATATACCAAGATGATATCATAGAGGACTGAGTGCTTTTCTTGAAGGAATGAACTGTCAGTCCTCTATGATATCCTGTCAGTATATGATATACCATATGGGTATCATAGAGGATTGTGTAGTATTTTTTGAAGGAATGGATCAATCTTCTATAATACCCTGTCAGTATATGATATATATGATGTGGGTATCATGGAGGATTAAGTTGTATTTTTCTTGAAGGGATGAATTAGTCATTAATGACACTCCGTTAGTATATGATATATATCAGGTTGGTATCATAGATGACTGGGTGTTTTTCATGAAGAAATGAACTGTCAGTCCTGCATGATACCTTGTCAATATATGATATATATACCATATGAGTATCAGAGTATACTGCAACATTATACTTCAACTGATACTGATTTATTATAATATATGCTAGAATAAATTATTTTCTGAAATATAGGGAAAAATAAAAAGATAATATATCAGTTATCCTTTTTATTGATATATAAAAAAAATAAAGTAGCCAAAACGTTTGTAGAATTAGATTATGAAAAAAAAAGGAAGTAAATTTTTTTTTTGAAAAAAATGAAATTAGAAAGGGAAAAAAAAAGTAAATGAAAAATAAAAATAGCAAAAAAGGTGAATGAAATTAGATTATGGAGATAAAAAATAATAATAAATGAAATTTAAAAAGGAACAAGAAATAAAGAAAAAAAATACAAAAAACAAAAAACAAAAAGAAAGAAGCTAGAATTAAAAATATGGAATCATATTATGGTGAAAAAGAAAATAAAAATAGTATGATTTGGGAAAAAACAAATGAACAAAAAAGAAAAGAAAAAAAGAAGAAAAGAAGAAAAGAAGAAAAAAGAGACAATTACCTTCAAAAGCTATAATGGGTAGAAATGGTAAATAGTTTTGGGGGTATGAAAGTAAACGGAGCATGAAAGGGTAATTAATTTGTGTGTAATGGGCATTGATGATTTTTTCATGGACTAGCTAGAAAGGAGTTGGGTTTTCTCATGTAGAAGCAGATTGAAGGTGTGAGTTATCAAATATATTCATTGTTTAAAATGTTTCATATACACAAGATCGAATCAAAATATAGTAGATCTGCTATTACCACTGTTTTGACACTAGATGCATCCATATTTAATTCGTGGTCTCCAAAAAATTACAGAAAATGATGAACTTTATCCTATCATATCTTCTAAAAATTGCATCTATAATCTTTTATGTGGTGAAAAATCCCAAACGACTGAGTTCTTCTTAATTAATGGGAAAAACAGTCAATTTTGCCCTCATGTTAGCCCAATTAGCTAAAAAAATTCTAGTAATTGCTCTAGTTTGAATGAAAAATGACTAATTTTACCCCTGAACCATAGGAAACGGAAAAAAAATTGTCATTCGTAGTATCAGGGGCAAAATTGGCAATGACTAAATATTATAGAAGTTAATGATGCACAAAGAAGAACTCCAATTCCATGTGCTTTTATTGAATAAATTTACGTACGAAATAACAAGTCAATCTTTAATCCAAATAGTGTTCTTCAGGTACACAGTTTTTCTCTAGAATTAAATAAGTGAATAAATACAAGAATAGAATATGATTGAGGGCAACTTGCTATAAAAAAAAGAAAAAAAAAACTGAGGGCAACTGGCAAGATGCTCGAATCAATATAAACACATGACTTAGCAGAGCTAGAGTATAGTTTACGGGTCGGCCGTATTTAATAATTTTTGTTCAGATTTTATATTTATATTATGAAATCTATTAAATATGTAATAATTATTATTTTAAAACTCAGTAATTTAAAAGAAGTAAAATCTCAAACTTGTAAGCTTTAAATCTTGGCTGTCCAGCCAACTCATTTTAAATGTAGGAGCCATGATGTCACCCAACTCCTTTCAGTGTAGGAAACATGACGTCTGCCAACTCATTTCAATGTAGGAAAAAAAAACACATTTAGTTTCTTTTATTTTATAATCATGGTGTTCGAGTCAGTTTGTGAACACTTCAACTAATATTTTGGAATACTTGCTACCTTTCACCAACAACAGGTACTAGCAGGTAACTCTGTTTATCAAAATTTAAAAATGTGAGAAGAAATCACATAGTGTCTTTATTTCCGTTGAAATTTAAACTTCAGACCTCATGATTCTATATATTGGATTTAACTATTGTACCCTAATACTGTAAAATAATTTGATACTAATTGTGTATTTTAAACCATTGTAACAATGTGTTTATTTTCTAGGTTACTAGTTCAAAATTTTAGGAACTTCACATAATGTGTATGAGTTCAACTCTCATATTCCAATATAGTATTATTTTCTTAAAATAATTAGCGAGGCCTAAAGCCTATTAACAATTAAGATACCATTAGGATTAGATTGAAACGTATAATGAGGGCAAGTTGCACAAGACAGTCCAAAGTTCCAAATATACTAATCACGAATATAGGTATTAATAAATATTTGTATTAGGTAGTGTGTCAGTCAATAACGAATATATTTTCCGAGGTTTATAAGTTTTGAATTTACAGTCGAAACCATAGTTCATTTTTAGTTATTGAGTCCGAAATTAAATATTCATAGAATATATGTAATGATTTATTTTTAATACAAATACAGAGAATCTAAGCAAAAACTATTGGATTCACCCGACTCTTACCTAGCTTATATCATAGCTCCCATACGTCTACGACAATCCTGTATCACGATTTAAGTTGACTAGAAAAAGAGGTTCTAGACATTTCAACCCTGCGTGAAAAAATATTACTTATTAACTTCCAGTTTCTGTTCTATCAAAATAGAGAGGAAAAGAAAATACAATTTCAAAAATTTCAAACTAGGCAAAGTTTAATTTAGTAAACTTTCTAATATAAATGCAGGATTGAAGCAAAAGCTATTGAATTCGTCCGACTCGTACCTATTGTTATAACTCCCATGTATGCGACAATCATGTATCCCGAGTTAATTTGACTAGTGTTTTTTTTTTTTTTTGGAAAAAACATAGGTTCTATATACGTTTCAAAGCTGCATGAAAATAATTACTTATAACTTCGAGTTTCTCTTGTACCAAAATACAGAGGAAAATACAATTACAAATTTTTTAGGCAAAGTTTAGTGTGTTGGACTATCGAAAAAAGAATATGCAGTGATGGAGGTTTTGGGATAAATTAAACAGTATTACACACTCTATGGCTATTAATTACTTTTCGCTATGATATTTTATTTCTAATATTGACCTAATTAGTGGGAATTTTATTTTTATCTAAATTAAAATCATATAGTATAGTACTAATTAATAGTGTATTCTTTTAAACCATAGCATAGACAGAAATTTCCCTATAACTAAACGCATCTTGTCTTGTATTCATACTAGCACATGCACTACATAAATTATTTAGGCAATGATCTGTATTTAGGCTGCTAACTTTCTTTATTGGCAACTAATTAATTTTGTTATAATATTATATAGACCAAGACTTAGTAGTCTCACGTTTTTCAATTACAAATATTTTGCATTTCGATTAGCCAAAGGTTATCAAACTATATCACATATTGCACTACTACGTGAAATTATTAGGATTCCAATTGAGTCCTTTGGCAAATAAAACCTAGGACATGCACTACATAAAATAACTTAGATTCCAACTAATTAAGGCCTTTGGATAAAAAAAAAAAAAAAAAAAAACTAACACATGCACTATATAATATATTTAGAGTATATGTTTTGTAGTGAATCACATGCACATGGGGTTGAGTCTATTACTCACTATAAATAGCACTATACTACTTCCAAGTTTTCAAGCAAAAACATTCTTCAATGGCTTCTCTTTCTCTACCCAAAGTTTCTTTCTTTCTTTTACTGACAACCTTATTTTTTCACTCTTCTCCTTGTGTTGCCAAAACAAAATGTTGCATCACTTCTCTTTACCAACTCGGTGATTCTATTGCTGATGCTGGAAATGTGATCCGTATACCTAATGCCCATGTCCAGGCCCGAGCCTGGGGACTACCTTACGGTGAGACCTTTTTTAAAAAACCTACTGGCCGCTTCTCTGACGGTCGTATTATTGCTGACTACATTGCCTCTGCTCTAAGCCTCCCCTTCCTCAACCCTTACTTGGACAAATCGGGTGTTTCTTTTAGTCAAGGAGCCAACTTTGCTGTTGCTGGTGCCACCGCGCTGAATAACTCTTTTTGGGCTACTAGGAAGGTTCCATTGGTCCCCTTTAATGTTCCTCTCCCCGCTCAATTAGAGTGGTTTAAATCTCATCTACAGTCCACATGTGGGACCCATTGTGCACAAACTCTCAGGAACTCTCTCATAGTCTTGGGAGAATTCGGTGGAGTTGACTACTGGAATAGTCTCGCACGAAATATGGGAGAACCTGAAGTCCGGACATACGTTCCTGTAGTTATTGATGGCATTCTAAGTGCCATCAGAGATATGATCCAGCTAGGGGCAACTCGCATTTTGGTTCCAGGAGTTTTTCCGTTCGGATGTCTATCTGGATACCTAACAAGATTTCCCAACTCTAATCCCAATGCTTATGACCAATTTGGTTGCTTGAGATTTTATAATCGTTTCGCTACGTACCACAACACTAAACTGAAGAAAGCTCTTGCAAATCTACAATGTGAGTTCCCACATGCTAAAATCGTCTATGGGGATTACTATGGTGCATTTAGGACTATTTTTCGCTTTGCTCCTTGGTTGGGATTTAATACGAGCACATTGGTATCTCCATGTTGTCGATGTTGTGGTGGTGCCGGACAATGTGTAACACCTGGTGACGGATTATGTCCTAATCCGACTCAATACGTCAATTGGGATGGCCTTCATTTGACAGATGAAGCTTATCATCGTATTTCAGACATTGTCATCAAGAACGCCTTTCCAAAATTTGGTTGTTACGGTCTCGGAGATTCGGGTGTATTGTCTAGTTCTTGAGTTTTGAAGACGTTCTTTGTTGGTTATTTGGGTATTTAATTTGACTTTGATGAGATGTGTCATTTCTTCTTGTGTACCGTCTAGTTATTGAGTTTTGAATACTTTCTTTGTTGGTTATTTCGGTGTTTAATTCGACTTTGATGAGATGTGTCCTTTCTTCTTGTGTACCGTCTAGTTATTGAGTTTTGAATATTTTCTTTGTTGGTTATTTGGGTGTTTAAATTGACTTTGATGAGATGTGCCCTTTTCTCTTGTGTACGAATGTCTAGTTGTTGAGTTTTGAATATTTTCTTTGTTGGGTATTTGGGTGCATTGATTGTGGTCAGATGTATCTTTTTTGGAAATAATAAAGGTGAATAAAAGAATGATTGTTGTTGCAAATAAATATTGTAGTTAAACCCTTGTTGTTTGGGTTAATTTTCACGTATGATCATAATTGAACTCAATTCACTATAAGAGTAAATATACAGGTCTAATAACTTTTATCACGTTAAAATAATTGAATTTTACCTATAATTATAACAATAAAATCATAAAATAATTTTTGAGTGAGCTGAATAT
This sequence comes from Lycium barbarum, assembly GCF_019175385.1. Taxonomy (NCBI): domain Eukaryota; kingdom Viridiplantae; phylum Streptophyta; class Magnoliopsida; order Solanales; family Solanaceae; genus Lycium; species Lycium barbarum. Next base: position 127,134,510 of record NC_083343.1, on the reverse strand, counting down.
TAAGAAATGATTGAGTGTGTGTTAATAAAGATAACACAAAATAATACTACCAGAGAAGTATAACCACTAAAAAAAGGTAATTTCTACCTCAAAATTAGAAATTAGAATTTCGACCTCATGAGGTCGAAATTCATCCCAGAAATTTGAATTTCGACCTCATGAGGTTGAAACCTGGCAAGAATATTGCAATGATTTCGACCTCATGAGGTCGATTTTTTTTTTTTTTTTTATAATATTTATCCAAACTTTCGACATCACGATGTCGAAAATAATAAATTATATTTAAATCGAAATTCAATTTTCAACCTCATGAGGTCTAAAACTATATTTTTAATTTGGGTGGAAAATGTATTTTCGACCAAGCACAAAAGCAGAGACACTTTCAGAAATAATACAGAGGAGAGTAAATTTTTCACAAGTATCACAAGGAAGTACCTCACAATGTCACTCTCTACCGAATTTCTTCCACAAATGCTCTCAGTCTCTCCCCATAGAACTTTCTAATTCTGAAAGATTGTATTGTGGATGTTGCTTAACTGAGGAAGGACGATCCTTTTAGAGAAATTTGTGACCCTCTTCCCCCGTGAAAAGAGAAAGATATGGTAGATTTTTATTATTTTTCCTCAAGAAAAAGAGTCAATTGATTTTGTTAATCTTTATAAATTTATTTTTGATTTTATGTCATTTTCACAAGAGATTTTCAATTTTACACAGAGGTCTAAAAATAACATACAAGATCTGAAGAGGTCATTTTTCTTCTATTTAAAATTGTAAGTGGCCATAAGAGAACATTACCTCAAGAAGAAAAAAAAAAAGATTTTTATAAAGATACACGAAATAAAATCCATATTTAATTATAATCTACAATACATGGCCACTTTTAAAACATAGCAACAAAAACTTTATATATATATATATAACCTCGTCATCAACTTAATTAAACACCTAAAGCCTATTAACGACGACTCCATTGGGATTAAAATAAGGGCAAGTTGCACAGGACAGTCCAAAGTTTCAAATACATATAAAACGAAATAAGCACGATTGAAAATAGTATTTTGTCATAACTTTCTAATCTAATACTACTATGATCAGCAGTTAGCAACTGATTCAGTACTATGATTAAACTAGTAGTAATATTTTATTGCTATGACTTAGTAGTACATATTTCTTAATACTGTAAATATTTTGTACTTCCATGAGCCAAATTAAGGTTATCAATCTAACACATGCACAATACGTAAAATAATTAAGATTCCAATTGAGTCCTTTGGATCACGATAAAGCTAGCACCTACACTGATGTACTACAAAAGATAATTTAGATTCCAATTAGTGGGCAGCGGCAAAGTCAGGAATTTCATTAAAGGTGTTCAAAATTTGATGAGAATGTGTGCTTTCTTCTTCATCGATAGGTGGGGGGAAAAAAAAACAAAAAAACAAAAAGAATGGTTATTGTTGAAAATTAATAGTTAAACTCTTGTTTTTCAGGTTAATTTTCATGTATGATCATAATTAAACTTTATCCACTATAAAGTTAAAGTCATAGAACTAACTTTTATCATAGTAAATTACCTGAACTTTACTAGCTACTATAACAGTAAAATTACGAATATGAGTTGGGAAAACCTCTGACCAAATAAGAGTTGCATCTAGTGAAGGCAAACAGGCCAAAATCAAATTATTTTCTTGATAACTCAAACTCCTCAAAGAGCATTGAGCTAAGATTGTTTATGGTACGAGAAATTTGGAGGAAATGTGAAAGTAGAAAACAGCAGCTTATAACTCCTTGATACAAAGTATAAGGACCTAAAATGAAAATGCAAAGATTCTACTAGCAGAATCACTACCTTTTTACTGAGATGTAAGACAAAAGTTGGAAAAGAATTATAAGATACATAAATATAGCATTAGAACTGTATAAGGGTAATAAACTGATAATCTTGGCATTAACATGAAGTGATGAAGATGTTTGTTGATGTTCATCTAATCATGGCATATTAACTTATGAATAGATGACCATCAACAAACAAATCCATAACTACAGAATTCTAGAATATACCTATACACAAGGCCTTGAATAATTTATTGTAAGAAGAAACTAAGATAGCAATTGCCAATGTTTTGCTTTCCCTGGACTGTGTTCAATGGCACCTGATATGCCAACAAGGGCTTACTAAGAGATCTTGCTGTAAGTTGTAAGGCTGATAATATATTCTCAGAATATCCATATTCCATTAGAAGCATATGCCTTGAGAATATACCTTACTTGTCGTCTATAAATTCTGAGCATTAAAAAGGGCAGCCCGGTGCACTAAGCTCCCGCTATGCGCGGGGTCCGGGGAAGGGCCGGACCACAAGGGTCTATTGTACGCAGCCTTACCTTGCATTTTTGCAAGAGGCTGTTTCCACGGCTCGAACCCGTGACCTCCTGGTCACATTGTTTTCATAAATTCATATTTTCAATTGTGAAAGGGAGAGGTAGAGAAAAATTGTAACACTCGAGATGTGACCTAATTGTCAATGAAGTGAGTGGAAATCACGAGTGACCATAGTTCACATCTCCAATTAAATAAAATTACCATATGCTCGGCCACCTTTAGGAGTAATAAATATCTTTTCTTCTTTTCAATACCTTTCACCCAATTTTAATATCAATCAATCAATTATATCACAACTAGCAAACTATGCCCGTGCGATGCACGGAGTCCAACGTGATTAATTTGGTTACTCATTTTAGTTAGTCTTTATGGTCTGTATATTTTGCAAAATATATCGCGATTCTCCTTAGTGAGTCTCCATATTTTATGTTATTTTCCTCTTATTTTCCCCCTTAATTTCTCAATTGTTGTTAAAATTAGTCTTATTTTGGTTATGTCCGCCTCTTTTTATATCAAGTAAGTTGACAATTCAAATATCCTACCGTTCACTTTTACTTTTCCAGTATACTAAAAATAGATTTTCACTTTTAGCATATCAAGAAAAGACAAACTTTATTTTCTTGTTTTACCCTTAACATTGATTACTCATTTTCAAATCATTCTCCAAGTCCAATGAGACTATACACCAATTAATATGGGTATTGTAGTAAAATACATATTTCATTTATTAATTTTTAAAGGGCGTGCAAAGTCAAAAGTTGACAAGTAAAAGTGAACGGAGGGAGTACATGTCAAGTTTATAATCATACGATTCAAATGATATTTTATTATATTATACACATTTTTAATTTAGAACCACAAGATTCAAAAGTCTATTTTTATTTCTTTAACTCCGTATCTAGTCAAACTTAGACACTTAAATTGAAGGAGTATATGCCAAATGAAGAAAGTGAAAGGACAATTGAGACATGCGATGCACGGGGCTCAACATGATTAATTTAGTTACTCACTTTAGTTAGTCTTTATAATTTGTATTTTTTGCAATGGATACTGTGATTTTCCTTAGTGAGTCTCCTTATTTTGTTTCTTTTCCTCTTATTTTCCCCCTTAATTTCTCAATTGTTGTTAAAATTTATCTTATTTAGGTTATATCCGCCTCTTTTTATATTTAGTAAGTTGACAATTCAAATATCCTACATGTCAAGTTTATAATCACAAGATTCAAAGGATATTTTATTATATTATACATATTTTTAATTTAGAATCACAAGATTCAAAAGTCTATTTTTATTTTTTAAACTCTGTATCTAGTCAAACCTAAACACTTAAATTGAGACAGAGGGAGTATATGCCAACTGAAGGAAATGAAAGGACAATGGGACCTAAAAAGTAAACACACAAGAGGTAGAATTAATGTTAAACTTCTAAAATATACACATATTAGTCCCTACTTAAAGTACAATTTCATGTGTTTTCTATAATAGAGTAATAAAATGAAGTGTAGAAGTAAAGAAATATGATAACGTAAAAGTGGAATACAAGTGTAAAGGTGGCAAACCAAGTAGTAGTACTTGTTAAATGAAGTGGACCCACAACTGAAAAAATGGAAAGAAATCAAGTACAATTGAAATAAGTCCAAATTTAGTATATAAAATGAAGTGTAGAAGTAAAAAAAATATGATAACGTAAAAATGAAAATATGTGTACAGGTGGCAAATCAAGTAGTAGTACTTGTTAAATGAAGTAGACCCACAATTGGAAAAAAAAAAGGAAAGAAACCAAGTATAATTGAAATAAGTTCAAATTTAGTATACAACTCAGACAGCTTTTTGTACAACTTATTGTTGCTGTGTTCGTCCCTCTTGGACACTTGTATATATTAGAAAAGAAATACAAAACTAGTTGGTCTCGGTTGTAAAATTATGTTGTAACCATCCGGCTTTATTCAGTTTTATTCATTCCGATCCAGTACAAATTATTTTTCTGTAGGGATTCTCTAAATCGGAGTTACCCAACACTGATATACAAGTAACTTTGACTAAAATACAAGTGTAATAATAACAACTAGAACTTCATCTAAACAACAACTCCACCAATGTGAGCTTTGCATGGTTGGTCCCACGTTCGAAGAGACCAGGAAAGCTCCCGCAGTAGGCTGACAGCCAGCATAAAGATAGAGCCATGATGATACCTATAACCTTAGAATACAATAAGAAGAAATGGCATATACGAGAACCGTGTAACTTTATTAAGCTAAACTGCCCGGGAAACCTCGATCATCACAGGAATTGTTGAGCATGGCATCGTCATTGAGAAGACAACGACGGAAGGAGCCAACTGAAGAAACCTACTCTAGTTTCTCCCCTCGATCTCTGAGACGAGTATTCCACCAACACCTTCCAAAGCTCCCCTACCGTCCACTGATGTGAAACAATCCATTGAGTCACCTAGACCAAGTTTTCAACAAAGAAATATCGCAACGATATAAGCTTCCAAAACTTGCAGGTTTAAATTGTATGTTTTGGACAAATTGGCGGATGCATTCTATGCATGAAAAGAAGATGTTTCTGCTCTATAATAATAACAAAGTAGAGCCCTGAAGCCAGGATAAGATAGGTTTTCATCATGGAAACTAAAGTGAAGTTAATTGATGCTGAAGCTATAATAACCAACATGCAAGATTTCCTAATGATCAATCCCTAAGCATCTATCATTTCTTCCAAGATAAGCATCAATTTGAAAGGCCCTTAACCAGCACCTCCACAAGTCTTAACAGTAAATTCATGGATTTACCATTTCTATCGACGGGTGAATTCTCACCCTACACAAATGTTGATAATGCTAAATTTTCCCTTTCACAACCAACAAAACTTAGAAAAAGGTCGGGGGAGGGAAAGGACAAAAGAATGAATATGGTGACGAAAACAAAAAGAAGGAATACATGAATTGATCAAAAACACCGTCAGAAATAAAAAAGTACCCAAGTGAATGTAGTGGCAAACATCCTCTTTTTTCGTTTTCCCTTTTAGTAATTAAGTCAGTGAGCAGGTTTCCTAGCTAGTGAGAAATCTAGCTTTAAATCCTTAAGAGTAGACCAAGAATTTTACTTTCAGACACTATAACAAAGATATAGACAAATATCAATTCTGGCAAATGTCCTTAGGAGTAAACATATCAGTTCAAAGCAAAAGAAACTTATAGAATAATTAACAGATGACAGTACCTGGTCCAGCATCTGCAATGCTTCCAGGCCAAATGTGTAATACAAGATGTAAGGTCTCAATGCCTGTACGAGAAGCACGGAGACAAAATTTCAATTAAAAAAGAAGATAAAAGACGGAGAAAAGAAGATGTTCAAAGTAAAATGAACAAGGAGACGCAATTTAAGGGGGAAAATGGTATATCATATCCAAAAGAAGATTTTTGATATTTGACATCTTACTACCTCCATCGCTGTCTATATGACTCATTTTCCCTTTCCAAAAGCCTAAACGTCTAGCACATTTTGACAAGTAGTAATAACGCCCAAACCATTACAAGTTTCAAGAATTCAAAGATTATTAAACTCAGGTTAAGAATTATGATGCGTATTAAAAGGGGGAGAGTAATAGACTGCGCTCAGACATTCAAAAGAAAGCACCAGATACATTTATTCTGCAAAAAAGGCAGCAGAATATATATCAAATAGGTGAAAAGCAACTGCTCTTTGCCTCGCATGTGCCGAATATAAAAATGCAGAAAAATGTCCAAGGGGAAAGAACAACCTGAGATGCAGCAATCCATTGAAGCATAGTTTTAAGTTGAGGATCTCCTCCAAAAGCACCACAACCCCAATTTCCAGTCACAACCCCAATTTCATGCTGATTGTCTAAAGGTTGACCATTGTGACCCTCGTGATTTCTGATTAACTGGTTACCCAATGTTTCCTCAGTTGCTTGAGATGAGGTTGAAGTATGACCAAGCGACTATTGGACACAAGATCATGGAAAACCAAAGAGCACGTCAAATGAAGAAAAGCTAATTGAAATACCTGTAAATATCTGGGAAAGCGGAGCAAAAGGAAATAATAAAAGGAGGGAGATTTTAAAAACATGACAAAAAGAAATCCCACCAAAAGATTAACAATGGACTTTCCACCGGTGGCTTTAACATTTTGATCATCTTTGAAAAGCTGTTGATACTGATGACACTTGTATTGATCCATGAAGCCACAAAATGCTTTGTTAATCTCCCTGCGCGATATATTCAACATATCATCAATAAAGCATAAATAACCAAATACTAATCCTTTTTAGTCAGCTGGACAGGAAGCCATTTTAATGAATTCAACTTCTAGTCAGCAGATACTTGAAACCAGCAACTCAGTCAAGTCATTCCCCAGTATGGTTTTGCTAAATGAATTCCACTCCCCAGCTCGATCTAATAACATCTGAGAATATACTCTACCCATAAGCTTTTAGCCTTTTACCCCAATAACATATTTAGTACTCCGTCCTTTCGCTTTTGGAGAGTCAATTTGACTAAACTTTGAAGCTAAAATGGATTAAATTAACTCAATATTTTAAGATTAAAATTTATATATATGAAAACGACATGAAAAGTACTATACATTGCAACTTTTCTCATATCAATTGGTGAAAAAATACATCTTAAAGCTTTGGTCAAAATTCATGCAGTTCGAATCTAGGGAAGCGAAAAGTAATACATACATTGAGACAGAGGGAGTACTATCTTTATTTCATTCGCAGCATTTGTGCTATAAATACAAAAGGTCCACGGGTTATAGACCAATGGTTAGGATTTTAGATTTCAAATATGTCTCACCCTCAGTGCAAACGATGCTACCTATCAATTCAACAGGCTCGCATGAAAAGGAAAAAAAAAATATTACTCTACCATCTCAAGTGACTTCTTATTTTATCCTTGATGTGTGTTATTTGCTAAATATGGTCATTTTTTTATCTTGTCTATCTTGCAAAATCACATATCCATCTTAGCATCCACATCTATGTGACTCTAATCTTGCAGAAGTCCAACATATCCACAAAATAAGTGTCATAGAGATGGATGTGCTGTCATACAAGATTGGACAAGATTGTAACTTTAGAGGATTATATGACCAAAATATCTACTTTTACTTCTTTATTCACACGGTATCATAGTAGACAGAGATTCTGGGTTCAACTCATCGCCACCAATCATTAAAAGAAGTTTCACGTGCTTGACCATGAATACAATCATACTCGCACATAAGGGGACGTATTGAATATATAATTAAGTATATTAAGTGTACTCTCTTTTAAACTTACTTCTAGATGAGGTGGTCACAGTTCAACATTGTGTCATGAAATTAATGAGTTTGTAGATATTCTTACAAGGTCGCCCTGTAGCTCCAGAATTGAGTATTTTTGCGGAAAATGAAGAGCATACAACATATACACTCCAACTTGGGGTTAGGGGGCATTAAGAACTAGGAAATTGTTAATATGAAAAGAATTTGTTCCTAGTAGATATGGGAAAGATTTCTCCTTAATTAGGAATTACCTTCTTTTTCTTTTTTAGATATCATATATTCCCTATGTAAGCCTATTTAAATCCCAACATGCTTAGGGAATAATCGATCAATTCTATTCACAATCACAAAACATCTACTTTAACTTCTTCCTTCAAAATTCATGAATGTCCATATAAGATCAGCCAATTTACATCAACTCCGAGCATAAGCTCATGGACTTTGTCTCGCTCTCCTATTTGACCTCTCAATAAATTAATTAACAGACAAAATAGAACCTAATTGTACCTAAAGGATAATCCAATACTTACGGGGTTCAATATCATCTGTTTAAGTACCCAACAGACTTCATGAAAGAATTATATTCCATATAAGCATTTTAAAAGAGTACAGAAACTTGTGTACCTTAGAAGGCCTTCAAGTCGGTACTGGCTCTTTCCCGGGCGACACAGTGCATCTATTGCAACTATCCTAGTCTTACGCCTTCCAAGAACGTCAATTTCCTTTTTGTCGACATAGTCACCATTAAACCGGAAAGAAGAGGCATGCCTTCACCAATTGAAAGATGTGAAATAAGCTGAATTGCAATTAAAGGCCCAAATGTCAGCAAAAGAATGCCATGGAATTACAGCAGTTCTAATTTAAGTTGGTGATGTGTTGCAAGTATGCAATTGATTATCTATCTAAACTCACCCGGTATAACTTGAAAACCTCTCCGTACCAACAATTTCTATCGCTTCATTGTCTGCCATGCACGGCAGGAAAAGCATGCCAGCAATTAACTCTGGATTGATCATAAACCGAATTTCTTCCTAAAAAAGAAAATTACCTATTAGATTCTCTTTGAACAAATACGTTCCAACCATCAAACTAGGGGTGGTAACTTGGAAGATAAGAAAAAAAGGTGCCATGCAATAGGATGTCTATTTTGCTTCTTGTTCTTGTGGGGTGGTAGATTCTCTATCTTAACCGTTAATGTCACTCAGCACCATTTCTTTCATGAAAATTTTTTATAAGGAAAAAAATCCATAACACCAGAAAAAATCCACCGAACTGACAAAGAAACAAAACCAGCAAATTGTACGATCTGTGGTTTGATTTAAATATTTAATAAAGCAACTTAGCTGGTTCAGTTACTTTGTAAGTAAAAACCTAGCTAACACGAGCTGCAGACACGCTTTTCTGAAAAACGAGAAGATGTAAGTGCTTAGAAAACATAAATTTGCCTTAGTCATTTTACTCGTCACTACAAAAGACTGTTTTTTTATGGTAAGCAACAGACAAAATGATAATGGCGATTTCGTTCTCAATGTTGAAGATCAACAGACAATATATCGGTTCTCCTCTTCATCAAAATAAATATATAAGGAGGTTTTTATGCAGCACATTCACTTAAGGAATTAGAAGAAAATCTCCATTTTCAAAGGCAAAAGGTGCAATGCATTGTGACAAATAAGGGACAAAAGCAACTTGTTTGATGAATTATTTTTGGCAAATTATTAATTTTGATAAAAATGGTTACCATTATATTCAAAAATATGAAAAAGAAAGAATGTCCAGAAAGGAACCTGCACACAGCCCCTAATGAGAGCACCACCTCCTAAATACATGTTAGCAAAATCAACTTCAATAGCTTCACGAGATTGATCTTCAATTAAGCCTGAAATGGAAGTCTAGAAAGAAACAGAAATATATCATACATGTAAAAAAATGAAACATAATAATTTGATGGAGAATACAGTTTACTTCTTACCTCAATATGGCAAAGGGAAATGTTGGACTGGCTCCATACTCTTTCCTTTGGATAGGGAATACAAGATGGACTATATTCCACAGAAAGAACTTTTCGCTCAAAAGACACATAGCCCACTGGCATAGATGAACATATCCTCCCAAAATAGTGAACAATGCACTTCAATTTATTTTCAAGTGCTTCTTCATAATGATCATGTAGACACCTGAAAACATGTATGTCAGCACATGAACTCCATTAATTCGATTTAAGGAATCTTACATATTTAACCATAGTGCAACTATGAAAGAGCACAATATAAAGTGTACTGCAACCCTTAGAAGTTTTGGAACATACAACTATACGCTGCTTTCGACAGGCTCTAGATACCCTCACTAGCACCAAGGTAAGACACTACTTCCTAATTATTTCGACATGCATCTAGATAAATTTGTCCAGGACCTCCAGGTAAGTTCAAATTTCAAAATCTCGATTTAAGCAAAACTCAACTGATATATAGAGATGGATGGAGAAATATTCATATTCAAACGAAAGGGGCATAGGAAGAGGAAGTAAAAGAATTCCTATCAGAAATTTTGACAGTTCTTGGTTCAAACTGATCACTTAATAATTTAGTAAAATTCTTGGTTCAACATTCTTTATGGTTTTACAAAATTTACTCTCTCAAAGATGATCACACTTCATAAAACTTCTCATTTAGTCAAAAATCCACTCAGAGCTAGATCAGAATGCATATAAAAAGACAAAAGTTTGGTGGAAAATAAAACTACTCACCACCACTTATGCTTCAACTCTCTGTAACTCATTCTGGTCAACAGTTATACACCACAATTAAGAACTTACAATCTAATTATCAACCTAATGAAACTATATATCTAAACCGTATCATTAGATGGAGAAGTGATGTCGATTTTCAGATTACAACAACTAATATTGAGAAATTTGGGAACTGAGAGTAGATTGTTTCTGACTTTCTGCTAAAACTGTTGTCTACAAGATATTAAACATTAACATCAGAAGACTGCAGATAAAATAAGAAGCAATTCGTAAAGATGACCAAAGAGAAGAACAACAAAATGAAGGACTTCATGATAGTTAACTGAGCGCAGAGCACCTATAACTTTTCATTACACTATTTACAAGAAAGAATTCTTTTTATCAGTCAAAATACACCTGACATTGAAGATACATGAGACACAAATAGGAAAAATAAAGCATGGATGCAATAATAAAAACAGAGAGTTGATGAAACATACGCAAATAAGTGATCAAAGTTGATCATTGGAAGATGTTTGGCACCTCGATCACTGGTAGGAAATAGACAAAACAACGCGCATGCAAGAAGAGCTCCGATTAATTCCTGGAAAAAAAGATTGAAAATCATGACAACTCATGCTACAGATGCTTCTTACAACATTGAATAATCAGATTCTGCTGCAGAAATCAGTCGAAGGAGTAAAAGAAGTATGAAGCCAATTTATTTTGGAGATAGCTGTGGAGTATCCATATGAATCTCAGACTGTTACCTGAACTCGGTTGTGCGTATCCGGTATGGGAAGAAATCCAGAAATGGGATTCCTCATCACTTAAACTTTAAGCTAATTCCTTTCTATTCATAAAGGAAAATGGAATAGTATTGTATCTTTTTATTTTTGGTGTAAAGAGAAAGGTATAGAGGAAACAGAGCTTGTAGTCTTGTAGATTGGTTAGGTTCTCTGTAAGTAGTTTCTTTCATGTTTTCTCTTCTTTTTTCCTTTTTTGTGAAGATCTCCAGCATATCCTATGCTGGAGAATAGAACATTACCAGTTTAAAAAAAAAAAAAAAAAAATCCTTTGAAGAAAGGATAGCTCCTTTCCTGCCTGCTTCTTGGCCACAACCACAGCTACGACATTAAGTAAAGGACATACACATAGCCATAGTATCCGAACATATGTACATAGTTGCTTTGTATATAAATTTTGTTTCAAAAAGCAAACCAGAGAAACTAATCAATGTGTAAATTAATAAGTTGATTCTCCTAATCTGAACCTTTCCATTCTTTATAGTAGAGCGGTAAACAAACCAAAGGAGGGTAAAAGGGGTGGTTTTACAAACAAAACTTCTAAACTACTACCTGACTAAGGAAGACAATGCCAGGCTCTTGTGATTCTAACAAGCGAAGACCGGTTTTGACTCCTTTCAAAACTCCATCATCAGCATTCTCATAGTGAGTTTCTAATAAGGGAAAAGGGGCAAATATACCCCTCAACTATAGGATATGGAGCAAATATACCCTCCGTTAAAAAAAAGGAGGATTTATGCCCTCGCCGTTAATGAAAAGGGGCATATATACCCCTCAACTATATGATATGGAGCAAATATACCCCTCGTTACAAAATTGGTGTATATATACCCCTGCTGTTATAAAATGGTGCAAATATACCCCTGTCGTTTTAAAATGGTGCAAATATACCCTTTTCACTGACGGATTTTTAAAAAAAAAATATTTAGGTTATTTTTTAATTAAAAAATATCACGTGACTTTAAAAAAAGTCTACCCATTTTTTTGTGTAGACATACTTTTCTAAGGCCACATAGTAATTTTTTTTTTGATAGGTGGGGTCTATTCGTTTAAAAAAAATATCTCCGTGACTTTAAAAAAATAAGTCTACCCATTTTTTTAAAAAAATAAGTCTACCCTTTTCACTGACGGATTTAAAAAAAAAATATTTAGGTTATTTTTTAATTAAAAAATATCACGTGACTTTAAAAAAAAAATCTACCCATTTGTTTATGTAGACATACTTTTCTAAGGCCACATAGTAATTTTTTTTATAGGTGGGGTCTGTTCGTTTAAAAAAAATATCTCCGTGACTTTAAAAAAAAAAAGTCTACCCATTTTTAAAAAAAAAAAAAAGTCTACCCTTTTCACTGACGGATTTTAAAAAAAAAAATATTTAGGTTATTTTTTAATTAAAAAATATCACGTGACTTTAAAAAAAAGTCTACCCGTTTTTTTGCGTAGACATACTTTTCTAAGACCACATAGAAATTTTTTTTATAGGTGGGGTCTGTTCATTTAAAAACAATATCTCCGTGACTTTTAAAAAAATAAATCAACCCTTTTCACTGACGGATTTAAAAAAAAATATTTAGGTTATTTTTTAATTAAAAAATATCACCTGACTTTAAAAAAAATCTACCCATTTTTTTGCGTAGACATACTTTTCTAAGGCCATATAGTAATTGTTTTTTGATGGGTAAGGTCTGGTTCTTTTAAGAAAATGAGTAGACTTATTTTTTTTAAAGTCACGGAGATATTTTTTTAAACGAACAGACCCACCTATCAAAAGAAAAAATTACTATGTGACCTTAGAAAAATATGTCTACACAAAAAATGGGTAAACTTTTTTTTAAAGTCACGTGATATTTTTTAATTAAAAAATAACCTAAATTTAAAAAAAAAAAAAAAATCGTCGGTGAAAAAGGTATATTTGCACCATTTTAAAACGACAGGGGTATATTTGCACCAATTTTGTAACGAGGGGTATATTTGCTCCATATCCTATAGTTGAGGGGTATATATGCCCCTTTTCATTAACGACGAGGGCATAAATCCTCCTTTTTTTTAACGGAGGGTATATTTGCTCCATATCCTATAGTTGAGGGGTATATTTGCCCCTTTGCCCTTCTAATAACGAAGGCAATTTCAAAAGCAAATTAGCCAAGCGCGGCACCACCTCTTCGAACCATTTTGCAGCTTCAGCCCTAGGAAGCAACTGTATAAACAATCCAGCATTTCGAAGACAATTCAATCAGTTCCAATAACATTCAAAAAATTTCCAACATGTTTTCATAATATACACACTACAAGCCCAGAGGCGGATCTAGAACTTGAAGTTTATGAGCTCCTATAGCGACCTCAATTTAATATAAACTTGGATTCCCAATCAAATATTTATAAATAGTTAATGGATTTCTTAATATATATACAGGGTCTGAGCAAAAACTTACCAATATGTACAGTTCGGCCAAATTTATTTACCAATATGACCGATATATACAAAACCTACACACTGATTGTGTATATTATTGTATATTATATGTATAGCATATTTATATTAGACGTATAAATGTGCAAAACCTACATTTGGTCATATTTTGTAAAACTAGATCTCACCCAAAGGCATCGGGCTGTAATTTCCCCCCAAAACTACTGGATTCCGGTGAACCCACAGGCGGTGCTCCAAATTGTCATTGATTACAGCTACTACACCTCAGTACCACACATGTTGAGGGCAATAAAAGTGAACATATGAAACTCATTTCATCATCATACCAAAAAAAATCTAGTATTCCCTCCGTCCCAATTTAAGTGTGTTAGTTTGACTTGACACAAAGTTTAAGAAAGAAAAGAAAATCTTTTGAATTTTGTGGTCCTAAATTAAAGATGTGTATAGTCCTTTAAATCTTATGGTCTTCAACTTGTCACGTAGAACGTTGGAATTGAAAAATTTACTAAATATAGAAAGAGACACTCTTTTTGGGACAGAACAAAAAGGAAAGTAAGACACTTAAATTGCAACAGAGGGAGCATGTATTATGAGAATTTATCGCGAACTAACAGGTTTTACGCTAACTGCCAGCCTACCACAACCCTTCTCTTTTATCTTGGGTGGGATTGGCAACGTGAACAAGCACAGGCAAATTTTTCAGAATAGACAAACCAAATTGAATAATTTATATGTGCATGAGAAGCACAAGTATCAATGGAAAAATTGGAGAGGGAGAGAGAGTTTCAAATATCAGAAATTGCGATGAAAAGGACTTCGCCGGAGTTAACGTTGACTTCAAGTCTTCTCTCACAAATAAGTTATATTTGCCCCGCATTAGCTCTTATCATCCAATTTAGAGTCATATTTACTCCTCATCAGTTAAATCCAATGTCCACATATAAATTTTCCTACATAGCGCGCGCTCCTATGTTTTTTCTTAACTAAATCTACTCACCCATTTAAACTCTTTTAACCTATCCGATCGACCCACTTAAAAGGCTCCCATAACAGAATAATATGTCAAATATTCAACCAAAACCTAATAAAAAAAGAGAATTGTGGTCCACAACACACAAACTAAAAATCCTGGCTGCGCCTCTGCTCTGAACTGATTATAAAATTTATATGGACAGAGAAGGGGAAAGATTGACTTCAAGTCTTCTTTCTTCTCATTACAAGTCCTTCACTTCCTGCTGCTGTTATACAGTTCATTGAATGCCTAAACGGACCGTTGCTTTCATTTTATATTTGTCCTTCTGGTCTTACAAATAAGCTATGTTTGTACAAGTTGGTTATACTTTTTTAATATATTTGTCTTTGTTACTCCTAAATTTTCCGCCATCAGTTAAATTCAATGTTACTCCTAAATTTTCCTACGTGCCTTCTATGTGACACATTTTTTTTTCCCACCTAAATCTACTCACCCACTTAAATTCTTTTAACCGGCCCATCCAATCCATTAAAAAGGCCCCGATCACATAATATTAACATTTTTTTGCGCGGATTTCCCTTCTTTTGGGGTGGTCTTTAAATTTGCCCCTCATATTACTGGTCTTTCATTTTTGCCCTTCGCGTTGCAACCCTGAGCGTTCACGCAGAAATCATGAGGTTCTGGGTTCGAACCCCCGTTCAAGCATAAATTAAAAAAAAAAAATTGTAAGGCAAGGTTTGGGTCGCCTGTATGCAGGATCCGGCATACTCATGCCTTATGGGCAGACTTGGCATAAGTATGCCGGGTCCGGCATAACTTTGGTAATTCCTTAACAAGCTTATGCCGGGTCCGGCAAACTTTTAGTTAAGCTTTAACTAAAAGTCTTTTCCTAGTTATGCATAATGGGGCAGACTTTTAGTTAAGACACAACTAAAAGTATGCCCATAAGGCATAACTAAAAGTATGCCCCATAAGGCGAAACTTTTCCTTAAGGCATAACTAAAAATTTACCTTATAAGACAAAATCCATGTCTTAAGGAAAAGTTATGCCTTAACTAAAAGTCTACCCCCATAAGGCATAACTAGGAAAAGACTTTTAGTTAAAGGCTTAACTAAAAGTTTGCCCATTAAAAGTTTTCCCATAAGTATGTTGGACCCGGCACAAACTTGTGAAGGAATTACCAAAGTTATGCCGGACCCGGCATACTTATGCAAGTCTGCCCAGAAGGCATAAGTATGCCGGGTCTGGCATAACTTTGGTAATTCCTTAACAAGTGTATGCCGGTGGAGCATAGCGAAATTTAAACTCTGCTTTACGAATTTTTTTAAAATTTTTGATCGAGTGGGGGTTCGAACCTGGAACCAAGGGCAAAATTTAAAGATTTCAACTATGAGGACAAAATTTAAAGACCACCCCAAAAGAAGGACAATTCTGCGAATTGTCCCAATATTAACATGTAGTACTTTTTTTTTTGCACGTATTGGTTTTTAATTTTTGCCCTTCAAATTGGTGGTCTTTAAGTTTTACCTCTCCCCTAAGATTCAAGGTCGTGGGTTCGAACCTCAGTTTAATAAAAAAAAAAAAGGCAGAATTTGCAAATCTGATCAGTAAAATTCTAAACAGAATTTCTGTCCATGCAAGTTCTGCCTTGAAGGGCAAAATTTAAAGAGGTAAAAATTAAAGACCACCCCAGCAAAGGCCAATCCTGAAAATTGCCCGTAAAAGTATTCTACCAAACCCAGTAAAAAAAGAGAATTGTAGTCCACAACTCATAAACTTAAAATTTTGGCTCCGCCCCTGTTCAGAACTGAAGGGAAAGAGAAGCTTACATCATCGAAGAAGAGAGCAAAACCATGAGAAGCAGAAGCATCAATGGAAAAATCAGGGAGATTGAGAGAGTTTCGAATATCGGAAATGGCGATGAAAAGGACTTCACCAGAGTCAACGTTGCTGTGATGAGGGCCTTTTGAGAGAGATTTAAGTGCTTCAATTACTGGTGGTGGCCAAAAGAATGAAGATGATTGGAATGAAATGGGTAATAACGGAAGGATTGACTTCAAGTCTTCTCTCTTCTCCATTACAAGGCCTTCTGTTGTTGCTGCACTGCAGTTACACAGTTCGTTGAATGAGTAGACCGGTACTTTCATTTTATAGAGGGACAAAGGGTTTATATTTGCCCTTTCATATATTTTTCTTTTTCTATATATATTTGCTTTTGACCAACATAAGCGCGAAGCCGTTAGTCTCTGGATGCGCAGAATATTAGAGTCATATTTATCTTTGTTATTCAACTTTAGGTCGTTTCTACCCTTTCCACCTAAATTTTGCTAGGTGGTGCCTAATACATTTTTTTCCAACTAAATCTACTCACTCATTAAACTCTTTTTAACCCGTCCGCTCGACCCAATGCCCTCACCATAGAATAACATGTAAAAGTATCATATCAGAATCCAGTATAAAAAGAGAATTATAGTCTGCAAAACATAAATAAAAAATCCTGGCTCCGCAATCAAAGGCGAAGCTAGAAAGGGTTGAGGGGTTTCATTCGAACCCCTTCAGCGAAAAATTACGCTACATATACCAAATTTAAATTATTTTTTTTATATATATATTGACCCCTTAGCTTGTATTTAATTCTTCGTAATTTTGAAATCCTTAGATGAATTATAGATATTTTAACTATATAGAAGAGCCACTTGGCCCAACCTTTTAGTCTTGCGTTCCAATAATAATAATAAAAAAAAGTGTGGCTCCATACTTTTCACCAACCAATATTTAAAAAAAAAAAAGTGTGAGTTCCATACTAAACACCAACCAATATTAAAAAAAAAAAGTGTGGGTTTCATACTAAACACCAACCAATATTAAAAAAAAAAGAAAAAAAAGTGGAATCCACCATCTCCAAACTTACGGGAAAAAAAAGTGGACCCCATATTAACAAAATCAAGCAATATTAAAAAAAAAAAAGTGAATCCCATATTAAAAAAACAAACAATGTAAAAAAAAAAATGCATCCCATATTAAAAAATCAAACAATATTCATGTAATTTCCAAAGTATCTCATTAAATCAATAATGATGGATTCATTGCCACATGCGTATCGCCCATTAGTGGGAGCAAATGAAATTATTGTACAGCAACATACTTAAAATATTTATATATTAAAATAAGATAGAATTTAATTACTTTTCCATTTTTTCCTTACTCTAATAAATGTGAAAAAAGATTAATGTCGTAAAAGAAAAAATAATATTAAATTGAGATCAAATAATAAATAAGGTAAATTAGTCAAATTATAATTCTAATTGACATCTCCTTAAAAAAACATGCAAAAGACAACATGACAAGTAAAATGAGCTAAACCAAGAATATTCACCAAAAATTAAAAAATAATAGTTCTTCGTTTAAATAGAAAGTCAAATTTCTACTTTGTTTCATTTTAAACATGTAAAATTAATATAATAATTTGAATTAGAATTATCCAAATCAAAATTTGATAAAAAATAATAGGTATTGTTTAGGCCCAATCTACATACATTAACAATAGAATATTTTACACCTTTAAATTAATCGAATCAAAATTCAAAGTATCAACTGATGCTTAAATATTGCTATTGTTTTATCTCAAAGAGAGAAAAATAGTTTCCTTTTTAAATAAGTCTTCTCTTTTAAAAAGTATTAATAAATTTTTGCCAACTTTGTATTCGTAACAAACACTAATATAATAAATTTTTGGATACGAAGCACAAACTACAATGTTATATTAATCATGTTTTGAACATAATATACGTATTACTTTATTACTATATAGAAGAGTCGGTTTATAGAGGTAAGATCATCGTCCGTGTTCGGTCCCACTTTTTTATTTAAGGGCAAAAAAATCCTTTGTGGTCTCACCCATTTTTTTATTTAAGGGCAAAAAAATGACATTTTATACTTTATATTACCAACTCTTCAAAAAAGTAGATAGAAATACTTTATTATATTTCTATTTTTCTACTATATAGAAGCATCAGTTTACTCATGCTTCGTCGTCAGTCACTCTTAAAAAAAAAAAAGGTGGACCCCATACTTAAAACGCCAAGCAATATTTTGTTTTTTAAAAAAGCGGACCCCACACTCTCCAAACTCATGAAAAAAAAAGTGAAACCCATATTAAAAAAAAAAAACATGCACCCCATATATTAAAAAATCAAATAATATTCATGTAATTCCCAAAGTATTCCCATCAAGTCAATAATAGTGGATTTATTGCCACATGCGTATTAACCCATTAGTGAGAGCAAATGAAATTATTGCACAGCAAAAAACATAGACCCCATATTATTACTTTTCTTCAAAATATTTAATTGTTGTATTTGCTATTCCGCCATGTCATTTATTTGTTATGTTTACTCAAATAAATATACTTAAAATATTTATATTTTAAAATAAGATAGAATTTAATTACTTTTTTATTTTTATTCTTACTCTAATAAATGTGAAAAGAGATTAATATCAAATGAAGATCAAATAATGAATAAGGTAAATTAGTCAAATTATAATTCTAATTCACGTTTCCTTAAAAAACCATGCAAAAGACAACATGACAAGTAAAATGAGCTAAACCGAGAATATTTAACAAAAATTAAAAAATAGCATTTCTTCGTTTAAATAGAAAATCAATTTCTACTTTGTTTCGTTTTAAACATGTAAAATTAATTTAATAATTTGAATTAGAATTATCCAAATCAAAATTTGATAAAAAATAATAAGTAGTATTTTACACCTTTAAATTAATCGAATTAAAATTGAAAATATCAACTGATGCTTAAATATTGCTATTGTTTTATCTCAAAGAGAGGAAAATAGTTTTCTTTTAAACAAGTCTTCTCTTTTAAAAAGTATTAATAAATTTTTGTAGCAAACACGAATATAATAAAATTTTAAATACGAAGCACAAATTACAATGTTATATTAATCGTATTTTGAACATAGTATATATATATATCCATAAAAAAAGTACAAACTTATGTATGTTTATTATCAATATATATATATATATATATATATATATATATATATATATATATATATATATATATATATATATATATATAAACACAACTACATATTCATAGATACACTATAATTCAAAATGTTTGGCCTGTACGAACGGGCATAGGCTATCTAGTATTATTTATAATTTTGAAAGATACATTTATAATTATATTTTATTAAGTTGGGGCAAAAAGATAGCTTTCACCAAAGTATAATTCCCAGCCAAAACGCAGCCCTTACCAGCCCAAGTATTTTTGAAGAAGAAAGTCAAAGTCAGAGTCCCAAAAAGAGTGAAAGAAATGGCGGCTTCAGCTTTCGGACAATGCAATCTTGCTCCTCGTACAACAACTATAATAAATCCTACGCAACGTCAGCTCTTGTCTTTGTCTTTCAACAGACAAACCGTAAACTCTTCTTCACCTGCACTCTCATTTACCCAATCTCTAGGTCAAATCCTATTTCTTTATTTACTGATTTCAATTTGATTTTATTTGATCCTCTTTTGTTTCAATTTGGGATTTCTTTTTGAATTTTGATTTAGGTTTTGGGTCTGCAATTGAGAGACATTGCGAGGATCTAAACCGGTTTACAACGTGTGCTGTTCGTGAGTTGACTGGTTCTGTTATATCTGCCAAGGGCCATCGCTTTGCTGTTGTAAGTATTTTCCTCTTTTTTAACCTTTTCCTCTATTTGGTTGCATAGTTCATACATTGTACTACTCTTTGCATTTCATTTTATACGAGAGTGTTTGACTATGCACCAAGTTTAAGAAAGAAAGGAATACTTTTGAGTCTTGTGGTTTAACAAGCCAAAGAAATTTTTGTGGCTAGAAATGGGGATTTTAGAGATAAATATTGTTGTTAAATATTGAAAGGTGTTATTCTTTTTGGGACTGACTAAAAAGAAAAGAGTTTCATGTAAATTGGGACGGAGAGATTAAGTGATTTTTTTTTCATCTGTCCGAGGCTTGGAAGACAGAGTTATTCGGTGTCGGTGTTGGTGGGAGGTTGCAGGTACCCGTGGAATTAGTCGAGGTACGGGCAAGCTAGTCCGGACACCACGATTATCTAAAACAAGAAAAGAAATGAAGAAACATACTCGCTCTTTTCGTTATGTATGGTGGTAAAAAAGAGAAAACTACTAGACACAGAACTTAAGAAATGGAAAAAGATTTTTGAGACGGATTTAAATTATATACGCTGATAGACGATAGTGTAAAAGTGATTGACTAGATACATGGTTTAACAAATAAAAGTAATCCTATTCAAATACCACTCTTCTTTTTTGTCTGTCCAAAAAGATTGACATCTTTCTGTTTTTAAAGGCTACTTAATCTTTAACATCTCGGTTTTTCCATCCTGTCTTGTGACATGACTTGTTGGACATGAGAAGGAAAGATGAAGGGACATGTGATACTCGTACTCTCTCCAATGTCATAACAATGTACTTAATGTTTGGTGTAAACATGAGGAATGATTTAAGCAAAAAACCTCAACAAAAATCGAGAAAGATAATTAGCAATGCTTGAAGTCACTTACATAAATGCTCTTAGACTTCGGGTCCACAAAATCATCGTTGGCCTTGATATGTGTCTTCTTCAAAAGCTCATGTGGATGAGGCGGTCGTTTTAGTTCGTTTTGCTAAAATTGAAATCGCATCTACCACAATTAATACATAAGGAATAGCTTTGAAGAAATTATAACTTGACGAAATAAAAATGATTCTACCAGTTGTCTTGCATGCTCTCGGTGAGTGCGGGAGCCTCCTGTATGGCATGAGGGACCAGATCCTTCACCACATTTCTCACTTAGTCGATTTTTTGAACATTGTGCTGATTTGGCCTTGAAAGCCTCGGTATCCCAGTGAGGCTTCCAGTTCTCCCAAATAGATGACGGGATATGTTTGCGTTTCTCCTCAGAGGATTTTGCTTCAGATAACATACCCTTGTATCGTTCTGCACATTTGCTCGTAAACTTATCCTTTATGGAACCTTCAATTGCAGTATTCCATTGGAAACACTTCTGTTTAAATAGACCAAAAGAAAAATAACACATGAATTGATATAACAGAAATTCTAAATGAATAAACTCAACTAACAAAATGATAGTTAGCAGAGCTTTACCTTAAATAAATCATATCAGAAAATCTACAATGGGCTGATCGAATCAAACAAAAAAGGGGAAAATAAGCTTGCTAAAGATAACTTACCACTTAGCTGAAAGGATTGTGGAACTGAGAATCCAAGAACGGCAGATGGATCACGGGAGACTGCAGGTTGAGATAATCTTTCATTTGGGGAAAAATGAAAAGGATTTACAGAAGTACTGGTATAATGGTGATCGTGGGCAGAAATTGGAGAAGGAAAAACTGAAATAATGGCGCGAGTCTCTGTATTCCGAGAAAGTGGAGGGTTTAGGCGGCATAAGCTTTTTTTTTTTTTTTTTCTGCTTCTTAACTTTCCACTTTTCTTTACACTTCTACTACTATTATATAAGTCGCAATAACCAGGCAGCCGATGGTCAACATGCCTGCGTGGCCTGTCAGGGGTAAATCAGTCATTTCACGTCTCCTATTTGATTTTTCTGCTTGATCTCATCTCATCGTAAGGCACAGATGACGTGTCACTCTTCTGGATGGCTGCTGCTTCAACGCGTGCCCTCAATTTTGGCATCTGCAGACACCGCCTTTTGCCACTGTAGTTGTAGCTTCCTTGTGCTGTATCTACATTTTGCTCCACCCTTTGGCGTTCCCATTCTGCCCTCTGCTGTGTACATACAGGTCAATTGTTGTTTCACTGTTTTCCTCTTTTACTTTATTTCTCTTCAACTCCTTATTTTTCCATTTGACTGATCTTTTAGAGCATAGTGGTTTTCCTCTTTGACAGAGAATATATTTGGCCTGCCAACACTTTTTGGCTCTTTACCTGTTTGTGAATATGCTTGAATTAGCCATTAACTTTCTGATGTCTTTATGTAGCTTTCTGTTTTTCCTGTTACTTGTTGTTAATTCCTTGCTTTAGGCTTCACAGAATTCTTGACTAGACTATATATTCAATGAATTTCATATTGGTTTCTTCTGCTATGCTGCTTGTAATAACTCGTACTTTTATACTACAATAGAAACGTGAGATGGTAGTCGGATCGACATGGGTGTTTTATGCCAATAACTTTCAGGCAGAGGGTGATCAGAATTTGAGAACGTTCCCAATCTTTTTTTATTGCTCTTTGTTGGTAATCACAATTATGTGGGTAATGTGTACTTTTTATTACTCTCTCTGTTGGTAATCACAATTATATGTGAGCTCTCTATTTTAGCAAGTTTTGGGGTTTCTTTTTGTTAAATTTTGTTTGAATGGTTTATAGTTGTTTCTATTTTGCTTGTTATGTTGGTTACAATTTTAAGGAGTAGTGTATTTTGGTCTGCAGCTGTACAGTCTCACGAAGTTCTAAATTTTGTTTGCAAATCCCACCCCATTTAAGATTTGCCTATAATCATATGCCGCTTCCCTCTTCTTTGCATGTCGATTGTTTGATGTCATCTGACCATCGCGCTGAGATTTTGAATCGCATAATAGTTATAGGTTGATTCTGTCTTCCATCATTTCCTGCACATATCAGTTGGACTTTCTGTAGGAAAGGTGTTTGACTAACATTTTACTTCGGAGTAACAAAGTAAGTTTAGCCTTGCTGTTAGGAGATTTGTGCATTTCTTTTACGCTTGCCAGCGAGATTTTCGGGTTAACATTTTGATATTGGGTGCAACATTTTTAATACTATATATTATTCGGTCAAAATATTTTTTAGAGCCCTGTTATATTTCCTTTTACCTCTCATTTGTCTTAGCTTTGCTCAAAATTTTCGATAACTGTGGAAAAAGGCCTTCACCTAATGACCTAACATATGTATTTCCAGCTTACTAATTTCTGCAACTTTGTTATTAGATATTTGTAGAAAACAGTTACAAGATGGAGCAGAGGCTTAACATCGCTGCAATCACACCAGCGACTAAAGACTGGACTTGTAAAGTCCAGGTTGTAGATAAATTTCGCCCAAGGGAGAGCAAGGATCAGAAGACACACTTTCAGATAGTTATTGTCCAGGATGAGCACGTATGTCAACAGCTGCTGTTGTAACTACATAAAAGCATTCATTATCTATTTATAAATTTTGACGTTCTCAACTTTGGTGGACTGCAGGAAAAACAGATTTGCATTATATTGTAAGGTGATGATAGAGGCTGCTATCACGAGATGTTTGAACTTTTCAACACTTATCTGATCTCATCCGCCAAAGTTCGAGAGAAAAAACCTTATTCATTACGAATCAACAAATATGAATGGGTCGTGGATAGTTTTACTATTGTTGACTGTGTTGAAAAGCATAACGACAAAGAAGCAGTCTTGCCTCCTGCGATGAGATTGAATGTGGTTTCCCTCCTGGATCTTGAACGACAACCTATAGGTGTTGAATTTGGTACGCCAACTCACTATACCTCATCCAACTGCATATACTACTGCTTTAACAAGTACTTGTCTCGTACTTATTTGTTTAATTTACGAGGTTTGTCAGGAGTAGTGTTTCTATTCCTTTTTTTTAAAAAAACAATTCTTCCTATGCTTTGTTTTAGGAATTTTACAGATGGTAAAACCTTAGAGGCAATTTATGCATCATGTCGCTAATTTAGTTGGTTCAAAAGCTTTTCACAATCTAACTGCATACTGCATTGTTTATCAAAGCAGACTTGCTGGTGGTCGTCGCAAATTGTTGCACGATGAAATCTACTGCCAACCAAACAAAGCTATTCCAGGAGGCTATAGTTATGGATAGCAAGTAAGTTTGTTTTCCTTCTTCAGAAAAAAAAAAAAAAAAGATTGCCCCACACGAATGATTGTCATATTTACCATAACTGTGTAGGAGGAAACCTTTTCTCTTCATTAAATGGGAAGACCTGGCCGACAACGAAGGAACCAGGCTACTGAGAGAGCTAGACGAATACCCTATTATTGTTGCGAAGCGGATAGATATGACTGAATTCCATAATGGTATGAACACGATATTTACTCTGGCACTAACAAAAAAGTTGGCTGTATTTATCAACTACTTTCCCATGTGCAGTGCGATAACTTTCAACAAGGTACAATTCAACGATCTTAATTGATCCTCTCTACATGCAGACCTTAAGAAGCTGGTATGAACTATCTTCTTCCGATACCTCAAAACACCGTAATTTCCCATTATTTCTTATCTAGATTACCATTATTTCTTATCTAGATTACACTTCTTAATATTTGTTTGCCTTCAGGGTGAAAGACAATGAGAGAATGTTAAAGGCGTACACCTTGAAAAGCTTATCGGATTCACCTTCGTCGCTCAATCTTGCCCCTATTGAAGATGACATATTACCCATTTCCGCTATAGCTTTGCATTCTACTATGAGTTTGCTAACTTGTATGATAAGTTTATTCTCATAGTTATCTGCCCAAATCTACACTGATTCCTGCTAAAATCCAATTTTCTTTTTTACCGACTCTGGTTTTTATCTAACTGAAAAAGACATGACTGCTCACATTTACGAATCATAGCACTTGGCGTTTGTTGATTTCTTTCCACTGAAAATCCTGCCTTCGAAACCCAAATGTATGAACAAATATTTTGCACTACATTCTTTTATCTTAAGGGAACTATATATAAATCAAATAACCTTGATGCCACCGCTACTAAATACAATATTATTATACTTCTACAGATATTATCAACAAACTTGACATTTTGAGTGGCCAAAGAATTGCGGCAACTAAGAATGGTCCAACGGTTTTAGTTTTCTTGTTCAGATACGACTTTAAATGAAACATATAATTATAATATGTGGACTTGAAACATATAATTATAATATGTGGACTTAATATTTGTTTGATTATTAAAAACAGAAGCTTCATGAAAAAGTTCTTAAAGGCTCAGAGCTTCTCTCGGAATCTAACACAGGTATATTACACCTCCCCTCATAGAAATGTATGATTTTATTGTTGCATTAACTCTATAGCGGACGTCTCTTGCAAAGTTGTTCTGTCCCTTTTTCCCTGTTTCCCCATATATCATGACAATCATGTTTGCTGCTGGGAACCACTTCCTAGCTATACCAGTAACTACCTTACTGCTCTGCCGAACGTTCTAATACAACTCCCATAGCCTGTGCACTGAAGTTATTGTAAAGCCGCTGCAAATGTCAATGTAATTCTGCTTCTAAAATACCAAAGAGTTGACTAAGTGTTTCCCCAACAAATCTCATTTCTTGAATTTGTTGTAAGTTTACTTATAATGAACAAAGTTGTGTTGTTTTCTTCCGTGCGAAATTATGAGGCAGTTGAATGTACTTGTGAAATACACTGAACTTTAAAACACTATTAAGAACGTTGAAATTGTAATAAAGTGAAATTTCATTTTGAGCCTGATGGTAGCAAGTCAGAAGAATCACACTCACAGACACCATAAAAATGGTACTTTTGTTAGATAGCAATTCCAGCTGCTGCCAACAACATCACGGCTCACTGCAGTAATACATCACCATTTCATATGTAAACATCCCATGTAAACACAACATATACACATCAGAAAAATAGACCTTGCACGGGCGATTCGCCACTAGTTCAAATATAAATGACTTTCTCCCGTTCTATATTTGGGGCCTGTTTGGAAAGCCACCCAGTTAATTGGAATTGGGTGTAATTGAGTGTAATTACACAATTTGGTCTGTTTGTTTGACTAGGTAATTACACAGTTAGGTAGGAAGTGGGTGTAATTGAGAGGGTGTAATTACACTCTCCAATTCTCAAGGGGGCTGAGAATTAGGTGTAATTACACCCTGTAATTACAGGGTTACTTTTTAGTCTATTTCTTTTTTATTTTATTTTATTTTAATTTCTTTTCTTTTTTAATTTATTTTTTATTTCTATTATTTAATTTATTTTTTTATTTTATTTTAATTTCTTTTCTTTTCTAATTTATTTTTTTATTTCTATTATTTAATTTCTTTTTTATTTTTACTTTTTAATTATTTGTATTTTTAAAATATATTTTTCTTTTTATAGAATTTATATTTCATTTCCTTTCTTCTCATCCCAACCTTTACTTCTTGTGGTTCCATGTAATTTTTTTTTTTTTTTTTTAGTTTTTGTTTTATTCATTAACCGTGTTAATATTCTAATTTTTTAAACTACATCTCTTAATATTAGAAAGAATGAGTCATTAACAAATTTGGCATATAATAAATGACGTTACTAAAGTAGAATTTCATTGTAATAAGTGACTTATATTTTCCCTTTCTTTTGAATTATAGGAGTATTTACTTATGTTACATTGAAACTTACTTATGTAACGTTGCAATTTGACATAAGAGTATTATGTTAAAAAAAAAATTCTTTTGGATTTTGAATTTAGGTTATATTTTCAATTTTAACAATATTTGCTTTAGTATTATTGGCTTGTTATTTTCACATTGCATGTTATTTAATTTTCACTTACAGTTGATAGAATTATTGTCAAACATTTGAATAGTGTTATGGCATTATATTTATAAATATTCGTTTTTTGTCAAACATCCAATCTCATGATGTTCTCACAAAGAAGGTATGCTTTTAAGTTTTATAATCAATTAAAATTAAAATATTATTAATTTTGAAATTATATATCAATTATTTTTTACAATATTAGTTACAAATATATGATTATTAATTAAAATATTTTCAATAAACAATGTATTATTAAATAACTAATTTAATATAATTTATAAAGGAACATATTTTTTTAATATTAATTTTAAACTTTTTATAATTAAATTTTATTTTTAAATTAAACTAAATGTGTAATTACACTTGTGCAACCAAACAGCACGCTTGTAATTACAGTGTAATTACATTATGACAAACAAACAGGTCATAGTAATTATAATGCTGTGTAATTACTAGACTGTGTAATTACTAGGGTAGTAATTACACCAATTCCAATTACCAGGTGGCTTTCCAAACAGGCTCTTGGAGTATTTTTATAAATCTTTTTAGATTCTTATATTATTTGCTTGAATTACAAAATACAAATTTCATCAGATTATAGCTAATCTTTTTAAGTTCGGATATGCGACGAAATTAATATTAATACTAAAATTAATGAGAATATGCAAGGACAAAAACTAAATTAATATACTTTAGTATTATGTAGAATTAACCAAGTAAAAACGCTACACTGCATATTTAAATTTTCACAATATATAGATCAACCATTTAAATTTACTTTTTGATAGAACGCAATTTTGTTTGCGTACCAATTAGTGTGTGTAACACTAAGTTTCGTATTTGAAAAATTAAAGACAAGAAAAATAATAATATTCGTATTGCAATAGATCGCTCGCATCACAATCTTTAGACTATCTTAAATTAAAAGAACTAGTCCTTTGATTCTCTCCGCACAACCATCAACTCAACCAATCGATTACCAGTTCTTGAATTGATGGACTAAACTTGTTTGCAGGGGTAGCTCAACAATATTTGTGACCTAAAGCAAAGCTTTGACGGAAGGCCTTTATCTTTTTACAATTGTACATATTTTTATTTGACGCATATTTTCCCTGTTTTCTAAGATTTAAAGGTCGATAATATGATGAAAAATTAATGGGAAAATTTCAGTAGTGTACAATCCAGCATACAAAATTACATTTGTGTAGCCATATTTTTAAATTACACCTGTATTGACACTTTTTGACGGTATACAACATTATACAATAATATACAACTTTATACACCTACTGTACACAATGTATAAACCTTATATAAAAGTGTATAATAATGTATAAAACTAGTATACAATATTACACAAGAGGTGTTTATACAGGAGAGGGGTTTATACATAATGTCTAAGGGTTGTTTATAGGTTGTACAGTGGTGGAGGAATTGGTAGCTCATTGGAGATGAAGGAGGAAGGAAAAAGCAGAAGGGTGAAAAAGTGGATATAGCGCGTAATGAAAAAAGGGCTAAAATGGGTAAATATTTTGCCATAATTGGCATATAGTGTTATTTTCCCAAAAATAATTTCTCGTTACTTCAAATGCTTGCTACAATACTTGAAACGATGAAGAAAAAAAAAAAGAATTTCAATGTACTTTATTCTTGGTCGGTTCTATTCTTCTTTTTGGCACAGGGAATAAAAATTCACGTGGCTCTCTTTTTTATTTTTGCATAGAACGACTGAAAAATATTTGATACAGGTTTTAATATGGTAAAAAAAACTGAAAGATAATCAAAAACGAAAAATGCTAGTTATTTGTCAAAATAGTACAAAATAAAAATGCACTTTCACAAGACAACATCTCCAAAAATTATTTTCTTGTCCCAAAAGACTATATATGTAATCTAAAATAATACTCAACCATTGAAATCATAATTCATACATAATATCCTTTGAAAACATTGTAAATCTTCATTTAAAATGCTTAATTTGTTTTTAAAATAATTCCATCCCAAAAAATAAATTTAAAAAATGAGGCCTTCATGATAGGGGCCTAAGGCAAAGGCCTTAGTTGCCTTATGCGTAAGCCGCCCCAGCTTGTTTGTTGAACTTCTCCTTTGCTTTTTCAAATTCTGTAAAAGAAATTACATCCTCCAATTATTCATTATTTGTGAAAAGAACCTGACAAAAGGGCTTATTTCTGGATGAAGAATTAATATACTGACTCGCTTTTATCATTTTCATTCATAGACTAAGGAAAATGCTGGAAAACTAGTACCTTGCAATGGTCCAATAACCCTAAGAGGGCTAGTTCATTAGTTCATAATATATAACTAACTTAAATGTCTTTCTTATATTTTTACTCGATTTCAGAAATAATAAAAGAGGGGGTGAAGTGCTATACATAGAAATCTACTCGAATTTAAGTTTATCTATAAGAGGATACAATATGAAAAACATAACTGATTCTTTCATTTTTTTTGGGCCACTGGCCATTTATCGCTTTTCGGGTTTAATACCGATATTTAGCAAAAAATTTGAATGTAGTCTTTTATTGTGCTTTCTTTGAAAAGAGAGTGTGTAGTGTGTACGAGTTGTTTATTTCAAGAATAGGCAGAACCAACCAGTTGTATCCTATTCCGTTATAACTAAAAAAGAAAGGTGCATGATCTCGCAAATTATTTCTAATAAATTCATAAATTATATGTAAGAACCATAGCATTTCGCGATTCATTGGTAAATCGATTTTGATTTTCGATTAACCAATAATGTAGAACCCAATGATTTAGAACTATTAACATGGTTAAAAAATAAATTATTTGAAGTCTATACATAGCTTTCTACCACCACGTATATATAAAGACGGTTTCAACATAAATATTTTATTACTATACAATATCATATTGATAAAATAGTTTGACTGCTTATAGTAAATAGTAAAAATGATAATTTTACCTCTTTATCTAATGTTGAATCGTCGACCTATTCTAAGTATGCAGAGCTTTTTGGATTTGAAAAAAAAAAAGCAACAACTTTATTGACAATTACATATTTTTATTTTATCAGAAGAGTCCTCTGAATAGTTTGGTCTTACATTTGTTTAGATGTCTTTTTGGAATATGAATAACGAAAACAAGATAGGCTCATTACATTCAAAGAAAAGATGTGTGAATTTATGTTAAGTAATTGAGTGTGAGAACCAATTGAATCAAACGAGTCATGTTTTGCTCGGGAAGGGATTATGGAATTTTGAAAGGGAATGGAAACATAATATACTTTTATTAAGTGGTTTATTAGATAATCGAAAATATAGGATCTTGAATACCAATCAAAATTCAAAAGAACTGTGTGTGTGAGGGGGCGGGGAGGTTATTGAACAACATGAAAAAGTCGTTCTCGGTTACCGAAAGGAGATACACAAGTCCAACAATTTTGAGAGAACGAATACTATGACATAAATTGAGAAAAATATTGAGTTTGATTGATTGATAAATTTATATATTTTTGAAACAATTAGAAAACCACAAAAAAGAAAAATAATTCAGTTTGAACAACAAATGACGATTAATCAAGTCCGATAACGGGCTTTCAAAAAATCCTTACGAGGAGATAGAGGAATCCTATATCTGAATAGTTGTTTGAACAACAAGCTTCAATATTTACGTACCTTTAGTGCCAATATTGGCATATTGTGAATAATAATAAAAAGAACTAATTAGTCTTACATACCCCTTGAGGTGCGGCCCTTCCCTGAACCCTGCTAATGCGGGATACTTTGTGCATCGGACTGAAAAAAAATTGATTAGTCTTTCATATGTATTATTTTATTTTTCAAAATAGAATTAAGAAAGAATCCTGGTAACCATTCAGCTGACATAATTAGTAATATTATTCGTGAACGTAATATTGTACAAACACATATAATTAGTAATATTATTCGTGAACATAATATTGTACACACACACACACACACACATATATATATACACGCACACACACTAGTTGGATGAGGCCCGGGCTTAAATTCATGATACAAAAATAGATAAATTTAATTAAATATAGACTTATGTCGCATTTTAATTATCTATTGCATAATTAATTTAATCTAGTGACACATTAATCATGTCTTGTTGGTAAGTCTTCATAATTATTAAAGTTTCTTAGTCATATAATGGAATAATTTTCAAAGAATAAATTATTTATGAAGAAGAAAGTTTGGAAGGAGAATTGGCAAATACAAATGAATAGAAGATTCGATATTCAAAAAAGAAGTAAAACTTCAGAGGTTTAAAACAAATAGAGGGTGTGTTTGGTATGAAGGAAACATATTTCAAAAAGTATTTTTCCATTTTTTCATGTTTAGTTGGTCAAATTTTTTGAAAAATATGTTTTTAGGAAAATAAGTCTCTTAAAATGAGAAAAATGACCTCTCTAGTAAAAGTAGAAAAATTAAGTTCCACAAATGGCTTCCACATTCATTGTGTCCGCTCCACCTTCCAATACACCTAATTTTCACATACCATCGTAGCTCCCATCCGCACCAACCACCACCCCACACCCCGACACCAACCTCCACCTCCCATAATACTTATTTAGGGCTATATACAAATGCTTTTAGCATAATATTTTTTGCTTACGTATAGAAGACAAAATAAGTAAGAAACACATGTATTTCTCTTTTTTTCTTCATACCGAACACACACAAAGAGAAGAATATGGGGTACTAATTAGTAAGGCCTAATAAATGTTTTAATTGGAAATGAAACTGTGGCTCCAAAGTTGCATGAATTTTATCAAAATAAACTGTATAATACTCCCTCCGGTTCAAAATAAGTGTTCACTTAGCCTTTCCTTAAGAAAACACTAACTCCTGTACCGAAACACTAACTCCTAGAAAAAAAAAGTATTTTGACTAAATACCTTTAATTAACAACTCTTGCCTATTTATTGCCTTGAGTAAATAATGGCAAATCTGAAAAAATAAAATTCAATCCTTCTTGATTATGTAAGTGGACACTTATTTTAAACCAAATAAAAAGACTAATTAGACACTTATTTTAAACCGGAGGGAGTTACAAATAATGTACCCCTCCGTTTCATTTTACTTCGCTCTTATTGAATTGACACTCCATTTGAGAAGCTATTTATTAGGGGTTTACTTTACTAATTTATCCTTATTAGTTATGCTGTGAAAATATAAGTTTAACTACAAATACTTCATATAGTTACTTAATGATAAGGGCGATATTGAAAGAAATTTGTTAAAATGGACAAGTAAAAAGGAAAATCTATTTTTATAATAAGGGCCAAGTAAAATAAAACAGATGAAGCAAGGGTACTCCGTTGTTTCATTTTTACTTGTCTCTTGTTTACTTAACACTTCCCTTAAGAAATCATTTATTAAGAGTAAAATATACTAAATTACCCTTACTAATTATGCTTTGAGAATCTAAGTTTGACTACTAATACTTATGTAGTTACTTAATTATAAGAGCAATATAAGACGAAATTAATAAATCTTTGCTAAAATAAACTAATAAAAATTTATTTTTTTAGTATAAGAAACAAATAAGAAGGAACGGAAGAAGTAATCTAAACAAAAAAATTACTATATGTAGTGTCAATCTAATCCAATTACAAAGTCTCAAGGGAAAATTGTCATAAGAAAATAAATGAGGGAAAAAATGAAATATTTAAACAAAAATCAACAACCACATGTAGAGGCCTCATTGGTCAAAGAATGATGTGAGTACTCCAAAACTTCATTATTCCCTCTTATATTTAGATATAATATTGTAAAGATAATTTTACCACTAAATGCTAGATTCGTTAGAAAATATCAATTGATTTAGAATCCATCATTAAGTTTACCATTAAAACTTAAATTCATCGAAAAATATCAATTGATTTTACATAGAAATTTACCTACCATTTCAGCATCAGTTGGTGATTTACTAACCAATTTAACCTCTCTTGGTTGGTAAATTTAGCAACAAAACCCTGTCGTTGCTAAATGGTTGATTGGTAATTCGTTGGTAATCTGTTAATAAACTATACTCCATTTTTTCTATCATATTTACCAACCGAAATATACTCCGTTGGTAATATTACCAATGAAAGATGTTTGTTGGTAATATTTCGGTTGGTAATCCGTTGGTAGGGAGTTGCTAAATTTGGCGCCATTTTTTCCCGCTATATTTACCAACTAAATTATTTAGTTAGTAAAATTTTAGTTGGTAATCCATTACGAATTCGTTGCTAAATTCTAAAAACCAATTTTGTTACAAATTTGTTAGTATGTTGCTAATTTACTAACAGATTTGAGTTGTTATTAAAATCGGTCGGCAATTCAGGGTTTTCTTGTAGTGTATGGCAAGATGCTCGAATCAATATAAACACATGACTTAGCAGAGAGCTAGAGTATAGTTTACAGGTTCGCCTGAACTTAATAATTTTTGTTCAGATTTTATATTTGTATTATAAAATCTATTGAATATGTGCAAATCATTAATTTAAAACTCAGTAATTTAAAAGAACAAATAATCTCAAACTTATAAGCTTTAAATCTTGGTTCTGCCAGCCAATTCATTTCTTTTGTAGGAGCCGTGAAGTCATTCAATTCATTTCTTTTGTAGGAGCCATGAAGTCATCCAACTCCTTTCAGTGTGGGAAACATGACGTCTGCGAACTCATTTCGATGTAGGAACAAAAAATACATTTAGTTTCTTTTATTTTTATAATCGTGGTGTCCGAGTTTGTTTGCGCGCGCCTCGACTAATCTTTTGAGATACCTAACACCTTTCACCAGCAACAGGTACCAGATAATTCTGTCTACCAAGACTTACAGATATAAAAAGAAATCACATAATGTCTTTATCATTATTGAAATTTGAACTTCAGATCTCATGATTAATCTATATATTGGATTTAACTATTGTTATATTAATTTGATAGTAATAGTGTATTTTAAACCATTGTAACAAGTAATGTGTTTATTTTCGAGGTTACTAGTTCATATTTTTAGGAACTTCACATAATATGTATGAGTTCAACTCTCATATTCCAATATAATAGTATAATACTAGTATTTTTCTTAAAATGATTAGCGAGGCCTAGAGCCTATTAACAATTAAGATCCCACTAGGATTAGATTAATACGTATATAGTATAATGAGGGCAAGTTGCGCAAGACAGTACAAAGTTTTAAATATAAATTATTACTAATCACGAATATAGGTATTACTAAATATTTGTATTATTTAGAAAGCCGGTCAATAACGAATATTTTTTATGACTGGTTTAACTGTCTATACGTTCTGATATGAAGTTTATGAGTTTTGAATTTCCAATCGAAACTATTGTTCATTTTAGTTATTGAGTCCGAAATAAACATTCATAGTATATATTTAATGATTTTTTTTTAATACAAATGCAGGATTGTTAAGCAAAAGCTATTGGATTCATCCGACTCTTACCTAACTAATATCGTAGCTCCCATATTTCTACGACAATCATGTATCACGATTTAATTTGATTAAAAAAGAGAGGTTCTAGACATTTCAAAGATGCGTGAAAAAATATTACTCTTAACTTCCAGTTTCTCTTGTATTAAAATAGAGAGCAAAAAAAAAAAAAAAAAATACAATTTCAAATTAGGCAAAGTTTAATTTAGTGAATTTTCTAACATAAATACATGATCTAAGCAAAAGTTATTGTATTCGTCCGACTCGTACCTAATATTATAACTTCCATGTCTGTGACCATCACATAATCACGAGTTAATTTGACTAATAGCCTGTTTGGCCAAGCTTATTTTTCCCCCAAAAGTACTTATTTTAAAAAAAGTGAGGTGTTTGGCCAAGCTTTGAGAGAAAATAAGTGCTTTTGGGGAGTAACAGAAGCAGTTTTTCAGAAGCTAAAAAAAATAGTTTTTGCCTAAAAGCACTTTATTGAAAAGTACTTTTGAGAAAATACACATAGTAGCACTTTTTAAAAGCTTGGCCAAACACTAATTACTGCTCGAAAGTACTTTTTAAATTAATTGGCCAAACACAAACTGCTTTTAGCAAAAAGTACTTTTTTGAAAAGTATTTTTGAAAAAAGTACTTTTTAAAATAAACTGTTTTTAGAAGCTTGGCCAAACAGGCTATAAGTGTTTTTTTTTTTTTTTTGTGGAAAAAGACATAGGTTCTATATGTATATATAATTTTTTTTTAATAATCTGGACTCTGTCCAGTCATGAATCTTGTTATACTGTTCAACTCTTTCTTTTAACCTTTGTTCTTAATAACCCTCTTCTTTAACCACACCCCGGACATGACCAACATTTAGTTCTTTATCATCTTATGGACATTTTAATGGCCTCTCAACACCTAGAAATTTATAGGTTAATCCATCGAGTTTATTAAGAAATTAAGAGAATAACCATATACTAAGAGTACCAGATTCATAATAACAAGAAATTACTTAAGCATAGATTTACAATAAACACTTTAATAATGTACATAACTGGGAGAGTAATACAGAAACATAGTTATAAAAACCTACATGACTTAAAGACGGAGAGAGGTTTCCCTTTCGGGGAACCCCAAAAACTACTTCTCACATTTGGAGGGTTATTGTAAAACTAGTACTATTTTACAATATATACACAGACACGTTTCAAAGCTGCAAAAATATTACTACTTATAACTTCCAGTTTCTCTTGTATCAAAATAGAGAGGAAAAAATACAATTACAAAAATTGTCGGCAAAGCTTAGTGTGTTGGACTATCGAGAAAAGAATATGTTGTGATGGAGGTTTTGGAACAAATTAAACAGTATTACAGACTCTATGGCTATTAATCACTTTTCGCTATGATATTTTATATCTAATCGTGAACTATAATTAGTGGGAATTTTATTTTTATTTAATTTCAAATCATAGTATAGTACTAGTAATGTATTTTAAACCATAGTATAGACAGAAATTTCCCTAACTAAACGCATCTTGTCTTGTATTGATACTAGCACATGCACTACACAAAATATTTACCCAAATGATCTGTATTAAGGCTGCTAACTTTCTTTATTGGCAATTAATTAATTTTGTTATAATATATATATAGACCAAGACTTAGTAGTCTCACGTTTTTCAATTACAAATATTTTGCATTTCGATTAGCCAAAGGTTATCAAACTATAGCGCATATTGCACTACGTGAAATTATTAGGATTCCAATTGAGTCCCTTGGCTAAAAAAACCTAGGACATGCACTAAATAAAATAATTTAGATTCCAAAAGGCCTTTGGATCACAAAAAAACCTAACACATGCACTATATAATATATTTATAGTACTATATGTTAGACACTCAATTTTGTCCCGCCTTTCTTCCCAAAATAGTTATTTGCGCTTCTAATATTTTTGATAATTTAAGAACAATTATTTATATTTTATTACATTTAGCTTTTATTAATATCGTCGTTTTACATAATCCGACTATAGTCATTGGTTATTATTACTATTATTACCGCCATTATTATTATTATTATTATTATTATTATTATTATTATTATTATTATTATTATATTTTTGCTCTCACTTAACATTATGATCGTCATGATCATTTTTTTTCAGCTTTCCTATTTGGCATCTTACGCGAAAACGCATCGCATTTATTTTTTCACTACTTACTTTCAGACTTTATAAATGTTATCGCGCAACTATTATGATATCGTGTAATTTTATTTGAGTACTAATAAATATGTTTTAGCACGCGGTAATATGTGATTAACTAAAGAATGTCTTTCATTTTGATCTAGGAGCTCCAACAAATATAAGAAAGAGAGACCCATCAGCTTTTAAACCCAATAGCCCACGTTGAAATAGCCCAAATTAGTTCTTTCATCAGCCAAGTTTTGAGCCCATCCGTCCCAATCAACCCACAAATATTTTCAGACCAGTCCATAATAACCTGCCCACCATTCGTTAAACCGACCCGGCCCATATCTTTTTATCTCATCGTCTAGACCTAAGAAGAACTCAGTGGCGCCTCTCTCTTCTCCCTCTCTCTCTCTCTTCAAAGCGGAAATGGCAAGGTTACAGGTGCCTTTCAACTCCCGCAGACCATGCACGGTTGATTCGGGAAAGAGGAATTAATGATTTCATCCTTCCTCCATCAGGTTTTATCCGTTGAAGAGGTTATTTTGTTTTCTTTCCCTCCCTAATGCTTTTCATTTGAAACCCTTTAATGGGTTTTGTCCATTTGTTAGTTTGAATACTCACTTGTGATTGGTTGTTCAACATTGGAGGGATTTTTCCCTCCATTTCTACTCGCCTCATACTAAAACGGGCACAAAATTTAGGGTTTTCGGGGTTCTATATAAAGAACCCCATCCCCAGTGTCGAAACATCTTGGCGAACATACTGAAATCCTTGGTTAAAAGTTTAAAAAAAAACTTAGTCTTGTTTTTAATTAGAAGTCCAGTTTCCAGTCCATCGAGTCTAAATTTTAGTTTTAAATTCTCTTTTTTTTTTCATTGTGGTTGAGTGCGTCGAGGATCTTGGAAGCGAATTCTCAGTTCCATTCGGGACAAAGACTGCACTCGAAAAGATCTGTGCATCGATCGCGTTCGAGCGTAGATCGGATATCCAAAGCCCCACTTCGCTGCACCTGAAGAAGGTCCGTAATTCTCCCTTCCCTTTTTTTTTTTTTTGCATTTTTCTTTCTATTTTCTTGAGTTATTATGTGTTAGTTTGTTATTAGAGCATGTTAATTAGTTAGCTTAACAGAAAGACCTATTTGTATTCTAGTATTTTTTGGATTTAGTTAGTCTTGTATGTTAGTGTAACTAAGCATATTTTTCTGGGTTAATTTAGTAGTTAAATTATGTTTATGTATGCTAGTTAATTTGATTTTCTAAAATATCTTGGCTATGTAATGTTTAGTCTAATCTGTATCTAATCAAGTACACTTATAGGTGTTAGCCTTGGTTTGGTTGTTAAGCATGTCTCAAGTATTATCTTTATCTTAATCTGTCCTGTTGAATTTGTGCCTATGTCAGTAAGCTCATTTTGTCTAGCATGCTTGTATTAGTTTTAATATGCTTGTTAAGTAGTTAATTAAGCCTGCTTAAGCTGAGCATGTTTAGCCCAACTTGATTCATCTTAATCTGTTAATGTATTAGTTTAGTCTGGATAAGCATATTTGTGTCAGCTCAAGCATGATATTTAGTTTAAGTTAATCATGTTTATATGCTAGTTTAGCTTAGTTTGTACAGCATACTTGTGTAAGCTTAATCTGCCTATTTTAAGCACGAAGGTTCAGCCTGTTTAATTGAGCATGTTTAGTCTAGTTTGGTTCTTTTAGTTTAAACCAATTATATGTTGGTCTTTACAAGCATGTTCATGTCAGATTGAATTAGTCAAATGATAGTTAGCTTATTTAAGTACACTTAAGTGTTAGTTTAGTTTGGTTAGCCAAGTTAGATGTTTATCCAGTTTGGCTCTTGTGTTGAGTTAGTCGGTTCAGTTAAGCATATTCATGTGATAGTTCAGTTTGTTAAGTTGAACCTGTTTTGCATGAAGTTTAGATAGTTGAGTTGATAATAATGGCATGGTCAAGACACTGTCATTCCTAAATCTTGTTGTTTTAGTCCAGTTTTGTTTCCTTTGTCATCTGGGCATGTGATTTAATTTGGACCGTGTTAGATGTAGTTCTTAGTTTAGTTTAAATAGGATAGTGACCCTATGAATGGTTTGAGTACGGTACTATTAAAAGTCTAAGCCTGTTGAAATCATGTTCTTATTTTGCTGAAGTTAAATCCTATTCGAATGTGCAAACCCTTGCTTCCAAACATTGCTAGATAAACTGATGTGATGCTTGTTTAAAGTCATACTTTGGCCTAGAAATCTGTTAAGTGTGTCAACTTGGTTAATTCCTATATATTTGATCATCTAATTGACTGTTCTGTTTACTTATGTATGAGAGATTGGTCTATTCTGATTTAAATGCACATTAAGCATATATGTAAGTCTTTGTGTTTTGACATCACGATTAGCATATAAATTGATGTGTATCCTTGAAGCATGCCAGTACTTGTCCAATGTTTAAGTTTGGGACCTATGTTTTGACACTTTAAATTATCTCTGTGCCTTGTTGTGTACTGTCCATTACAATGAGATATCAATAGTAAAAATAGAACCCTCATGACTGCTAAACTTGAAGCTATATTATTGGAAAAGGAAACTTATTTGGCTCAATAAGATAAACCATACCTTTGTGTGTGTCTTAATGACTCTATGGCCAAACTATAAAGCTTGTACCCTGAACTTATTATTGGTTGTGGTGTTATAAATCTCAAATTATACCTCAAGCATGTTAGATTTAGTTTCAGCATCTGAGAACCCTTATTGATCTGTGGAGACTTGAGATGACATAGGAAGTCTTTTGATGATAAAACTAGTTAAATGGCTTTGTGTGTGGCTCTGTATGCTTGCCTCATTACTTGGTATGTCTGTTGTGCCTATATGTGTGTTTGAACTGAGTACAAAATATGGAGTTAAATGTAATCTGAAGCTAGCATGTTTTGTTTGAACATATGTTTATGTTATGAGTTTATCCCTAGTTTAAAGATCTCATTGACTTATGTTGTACCTCAAACATGCCCCGTTTCAGGTCAAAATAGGACCTGTACATCATTGAATAATGATCCTACATATTACTAGTTTGATTGCTTCCTGCATAAAGCCAATGAGTGTTAGATGCCTTATCATGATTTATCCTTTGTTGTTCTCTTCTTTTGTATGACTTTCTGCATAGTATACAAAGGGATATACCAA
The DNA here is from genome assembly GCF_019175385.1 of Lycium barbarum. Lineage (NCBI taxonomy): Eukaryota > Viridiplantae > Streptophyta > Magnoliopsida > Solanales > Solanaceae > Lycium > Lycium barbarum. The sequence continues at coordinate 127,094,543 of NC_083343.1, read as the reverse complement.
TATATACAAGGTATATCCAGTTCTATATATATACAAGTATATAGAGGCTGGTATATCTAGTATATTGCAGGTATATCGCCCACGTGAGTCTATAAATATTGGTCTATTGTTAAATTTCGTTTCGAGTTTGGGCCTACTTTATTTCCTTTTATTGCTTTGACAGGTTTTGGGCCTGCTTTCGTCCTTGTTACTTTTACCATTTAATTGGGCCTGTCTGAATTTACCCCTCAACTGTTTGGGCTTGCTTTCTCATCTCTTTAAGTTCTCCTTTTTCATTGCATAAATAAATATAGCCCGTGTGCATGTTGTATACGTAATTCATGCATGTTTATACTTAGTATTGAATGAGTGTAGATGCTTTCTAACCGCAATTTATATTATGTTGGTTGTCGATCATAAAATCTTGTATATTATAAAATCATGTCACCGTTCTAATTCTTTCATTTTCCTTTCTTTTTCTTTTGCATGACATCCGGAGTTGCGAGGAGTCTCAAACGAGACTCAAAATCATCAGTATATCCAGGACACTGGCATTTCGTCCATCTCAAGCACCTCCCTCGTTCCCTTGTGATATCTCCGAACAAAAAAAAATGAAAGGAAATAAATGGGAAATACAGAACCTGCGTCTATTTCTCCGCTCGCTCCTTTCCCTCGTCAGAGAAGAAATAGCACCTGTTGCATTTTTAACTTGACCGAAACTAATTGTTTTTGTTCTTCTTATTTGTGACTGTTCGTGTGATTCGTTTAAATTTTTTGACACTATAATACTTAGTTTTGAGGGGATAGATATAGGCATATTATTTTAGTGACTATCAAACGTAATATTTTTCTAAGTTTCTTTTCTAATTCGTTTTGTTGGAACGTTTGTTTTTTTTATCCAAATGGTTTACAACAACCAGATTTTTAATTCTCAATGAGTTTAATTTAATTTAGGAGCAATCCAAATGGGATTTGAAATCATCTCTTTAAAACCAATTTCATTTCCTTTAATTGATCCCTGGTCAAATTGGAAGCTTGGATTTTAATTCGGTTGACAAACATTTAGAATACTTTCTTGCTACTTATTTTTAAACAAGTTTTAAAACAAAATTGGTCACGTGACTTTCTTTTCAAAATTTAAAAAAAAAATGACCAAGCACTTTTTTTGAAAGGAAGAGTTTCAATGTTAAATCTTTTAATCTCGCTTTTCTTAAACGGAAAAAATCATTTGGTTAATTATAGGTCACTTCTTAATTCATTTTGAGGTTAAAAAACGTTCTTTTCTTTTCTAAATTGATTATTCGCCTATTTGATATTTTAAGATAAATATTTATTTTGATTTCAATTAACCTAAGTTGCCTAAGACCTTCCCATTAGGATATCTAGAACCCTTACCTAGAATCATTAAGCGTAATAAACTATTAATCGGAGTTAACTTTTTAGCACTTACTTAGTAAAAATAGGTGTCCTAATTCACCGTAAAAATAATTAGGTGGCGACTCCTTAAATTAAATAATTAGGAATCATCAATATGTTGTACTCCGCTTTGACCCGATTAAAATGGGGTATAACACTATATGTTTTGTATTGAGTGCACATGGGATTCAGTCTATCACTCTCTGTAAATAGCACTATACTACTTCCAAGTTTTCAAGCAAAAACATTCTTCAATGGCTTCTCTTTCTCTACCCAAAGTTTCTTTCTTTCTTTTTCTGATAACCTTATTTTTTCACTCTTCTCCTTGTGCTGCCAAAACAAAATGTTGCATCACTTCTCTTTACCAACTCGGTGATTCTATTGCTGATGCGGGAAATGTGATCCGTATACCCAATGCCCAAATCCAGGCCCGAGCCTGGGGACTACCTTACGGTGAGACCTTTTTTAAAAAACCTACCGGTCGCTTCTCTAACGGTCGTATTATTGCTGACTACATTGCCTCTGCTCTGAGCCTCCCCTTCCTCAACCCTTACTTGGACAAATCGGGTGTTTCTTTTAGTCAAGGAGCCAACTTTGCTGTTGCTGGTGCCACCGCGCTGAATAGCTCTTTTTGGGCTACTAGGAAGGTTGCATTTGTCCCCTTTAATGTTCCTCTCCCCGCTCAATTAGAGTGGTTTAAATCTCATCTGCAGTCAATGTAACACCTCGTACTTTTAACGTAAGCTTTAACCATGATCCTAGACTTGAAAAATCAGATAAAGAATGTGGGAATTGAAATTTTCCTGTTCAGTTGTGAGATAGTGGTTTACGCCCATGAACAGTGGACGTATTTCAATTTACGGGCCGTAAACCAAGTCGTAAACTGGTACCAAGGATTTCTGAGCATTCTGGAATTTGGCATTTTGATGTCACATGGTTAAATACGGACTGTATTTCATTATACGGCCCGTATTTCAAATCGTAAACTGAAACCAAGAATTTCTGAACATTCTGGAATTTGGCATTTTGATGTCACATGGTTAAATACGGACCGTATTTTAGTTTATGGCCCTTATTTCAAAATGTATTTGGAATTTGGGAAAACTTCCTTGATGAAAGTTGTAGAGCTTTGAAATATCTTTCCAACGGTATATTATAGGGGTCAAACGGACATCTGTGCAAAGAGTTATGGCCATTTTACTGAAGAGACGCAGTGCAGTCCATATTGCAAAATACGACCCGTAAACTGAAAATACGGCCAGCACAGTGCTGGACGTAAACTGCATTTTCCCAGGACAGTATATATTCGTCCATACCAGTTCAAATCATTATTTTTCATTCCTTCAAGCCCTAGAACGACTTCCTATCCTCTCCCATCATCAAGAACACCAAGGTAAGCCTACTCTAATTATTCCAACTCAATTCTAACACCTATCCTTGTAATCTAAACAAGAAATTATCATTCTAAAATTAGGGGTTTCAAGAAAACCCTAATCTCAAGGTTCAAGAATTCAAGATTTTGGAAATCTTCTTCAAAGCTCAAGTCTTTAATTCAAGTTTTGGAGCAATTAAGGTATGTAGAACTTCCATCCACATGTGGGAATCTCTACGTTCTTCCCCATGCTTCGTTTCTTGACATCCATGAAGTTCAAACCCTAGGGCATTAAACCCAACATATTGGTAGCCCGTATTTATATATTTATGTACATGAATTTTGTATCTATATTCGTTATTGTATTCCTAATCTTCCATTACGGTTATTAGGAACCCTAGCTTAATCCATGAATCATGAATTCTTCCTCATGTATTCTCATTATGTTTATATGAAACTTTATGATTTTATGTAGCAAGTTACAAGCATGTTTTCAAGTCAATTATATATATATATATATATATATATATATATATATATATATATATATATATATATATATATATATATATAATTATGAACTATTGTTATTACTCATGAATCAAGAACATGTTTGCAAGACTATGACAAGTTATCTCATGAAACCATATTACAAAATATTTCATGAAACCAAGTTACAAGTTATTTCGTGAAATCATGATTACAAGTTATTTCACGAAAATCATGGGCTTCTTAGCCAACTATATTATGTTCATGTTTTGGGAATTGCTTAGTTAACCAAGAAGGCTCAGATAGCCTGAAACTACGTAGCCACCGTAGGATAAGGGTTGTCAGCAAGTAGGCAACACCTTCATTATGCAGTTTGGATCCTTACATGCTTATTATTACTTAAATCTCATATCCCTGGCAAGGTTGTGAGTGTTCTGCTGGTAGGACGCAAGTACCAGACCATGTTGTCGATTATACTATAGCATTCCCCACGTTACAAGTAGTTTTACATACAAGTATTTCTATTGATTACTGCTTTAAGACTTCACTCACGTTTCATGTTCATGTTCAAGTTACATTCAGTTTCAGTTCATATCCTATATCTATGTTGTGCCATGTTCTTCATTTCAGCAGGTTTTACATACTAGTACTATTCACTATGTACTAACGTCCCTTTTGCCCGGGGCCTGCACTTCACGGTGCAGATATCGGTTTTCAGGAGCATACATTTGCGCAGTAGGATCACTTCAGATATCAGCTTATTGGTGAGCCCCACTTCTCCCGGGGTTCAACATGGAGTCTGCATTAGTATTCAGTTTATGGTAGTCCAGGGCCATGTCCTGGTAGTTAGTATTCAGACATGTTTTAGAGGTTTCATAGACATATGTTAGTTCACAGAGTCAGTTATGCTTTTATGTTTGCAAACTATTGTGTTTCCATGATATTTCATGCTATGAGATAAATTTCAAGACTTTATTCCGCAAATTACATTTTCATGAGTTATTTAAATTGCATCATATAGATTATATTGTTTTGATGCCCATGTTGACAAGCAAGCCATGAGGTTCGCTCGGACACATGCAAGCAAGGCCCGAGTGCCGTGTTACGCCCAGGCCATGGTTCGGGGCGTGACAGTCAACCTGTGGTTTAAATCTCATTTGCAGTCAACCTGCAGTCAGCCTGGGGACTACCTTACGGTGAGACCTTTTGTAAAAAACCTACCGGTCGCTTCTCTGACGGTCGTATTATTGCTGACTACATTGCCTCTACTCTGAGCCTCCCCTTCCTCAATCCTTACTTGGACAAATCGGGTGTTTCTTTTAGTCAAGGAGCCAACTTTGCTGTTGCTGGTGCCACCGCGCTGAATAGCTCTTTTTGGGCTATTAGGAAAGTTTCATCTGTCCCATTTAACGTTCCTCTCCCTGCTCAATTAGAGTGGTTTAAATCTCATCTGCAGTCCACATGTGGGACCCATTGTGCACAAACTCTCAGGAACTCTCTCATAGTCTTGGGAGAATTTGGTGGAGTTGACTACTGGAATAGTCTCGCACAAAATATAGGAGAACCTGAAGTCCGGACATACGTTCCTGTAGTTATTGATGGCATTCTAAGTTCCATCAGAGATATGATCCAGCTAGGGGCAACTCGCATTTTGGTTCCAGGAGTTTTTCCATTCGGATGTCTATCTAGATACCTGTCAAAATTTCCTGACTCTAATCCCAACGCTTATGACCAATTTGATTGCTTGAGATTTTATAATCGTTTCGCTACGTACCACAACGCTGAACTTAAGAGAGCTCTGCAAAATATACAATGTGAGTTCCCACGTGCTAAAATTGTCTATGGGGATTACTATGGTGCATTTAGGACTATTTTTCGCTTTGCTCCTTGGTTGGGATTTAATACGAGCACATTGGTATCTCCATGTTGTCGATGTTGTGGTGGTGCCGAACAATGTGTAACACCTGGTGACGGATTATGTCCTAATCCGGCTCAATACGTCAATTGGGATGACCTTCATTTGACAGATGAAGCTTATCATCGTATTTCGGACATTGTCATCAAGAACGCCTTCCCAAAATTTGGTCGTTACGGTCTCGAAGATTCGGGTGTATTGTCTAGTTCTTGAGTTTTGAAGATGTTCTTTGTTGGTTATTTGGGTGTTTAATTTGACTTTGATGAGATGTGTCCTTTCTTCTTGTGTACGTCTAGTTATTGAGTTTTGAATATTTACTTTGTTGGGTATTCGGGTGCGTTGACTGTGGTCAGATGCATCCTTTTGGAAATAAATATTAATAAAGAATGATTGTTGTTGCAAATAAATATTGTAGTTAAACCCTTGTCGTTTGGGTTAATTTTAACGTACGGTCATAATTGAACTACGTATATCCACTACCACTATAAAATAAAGTTATTAATCGAATACTTCTCCAGATAAAAAAGAGTGTTCACTTAGCCATTTGCACACCCCTTAAGAAAGTACTAACTCCTGGACAAAAATAAGTAATTTGACTAAACTACCCCTAATTAAATAGGTATTGAGATTTGATCACATAGTACTAAATAGGGGCAGATCTGGAAAAGATAAGGTTAACTCTTTTTTAATTTAATAAGTGGACACTATTTTTTACCCAAGAAACACAGGCTAAGTGGACACTCTTTTTGATTCGGAGGGAGTAACTTTATCACGTTAAATTTTTTTGATTTTACCCATTATAACAATAAAATCATAACAATTATTTTTTATTGTGTTGTTAACAACAATAACACAAAATACTATTAGCAGAGAAGTATAGCAAAAGAAGAGGCACAACAAATTATACGTGGTTAGGCCAGTTGACCCAAGGTAAATGGATGAAACGAACAATCCACTACATTAGAGATACGACAAAGAAGAGTAGCTCAAAATAAATTTCATATCACAAGGAAATAACCTCACAGTATCACTCCACCGGATTTCTTCCACAAATACTCTCACCATAGAACTTTCTAATTCTAAAAGATTATAGGTGTGTTGTTCGATATGACGGAAAATGTTTTCTAAAAAATATTTTTTTGAAATTTTTTTTGCTTAACTGAGAAAGGAATTAGAGAAATTTGTAACCTTCTTCCCACGTGAAAAGAGAAAGATATATGGTAGATTATTTTTCATCAAGAAAAAAAGTCAATTGATTTTGTAGGACTTTACAAATTTAATTATAATTTTATGTCTCTTTTACTTAAGATCATCATTTTTACACGTAAGAGATTAGAAAATACATACAAAAGATCTGAAAATGTCTTCTCTTTTATTCAAAATATATATCGTAAATGGTCATAGGAGACCATTTCCTCAAAGAAAAAGAAAATGAGCCTTTATAGAGATATATGAAATGAAATCCATATTTGTATAATAACTTACAATATTATTCCACTTTTAAACATAGCAACAAACACTCTACACAATATATATGACCTCCAACAAAACTTACAAATTAATTAGACACCTAAAGCAACGATTAGTCCATTGGGATTAGCTTAAAAACTTAAAAAATAAGAGCAAGTTGCATGGGACAGTCCAAAAAGTTCCAAATAAAAGTAAGCACGCGATTGGAAATACAGTTGTTTATCGTAACTTTCCAATCTAAATGCTATGATTAGCAAGTCAGTAAGTACTATCATTAATTTAGTAGTAATATTTTATTGCTATGACTATTTAGTACTAGTACGCATTTCTTGATACTGTAAATATTTTGTACTTATATTAACCAAATTAAGGTTATCAAACTTGTATTGGGTGAAAAGTGCACCCGGAGTTACCTCACGTGACCAGAGGGTTCATATAGCTGGCTTCCACTCTTACCAACTCGGGTTACATCCGTCAATCTCGATCAGAGCGCTATGGCATAGACCACGTGGGTGTGACAGACACGTCACATCACCCATGCTTTAGGGTTTGAAAAGTCCAACTTTGCCTTATATAAGAGTAGCATAGGATAGAAGGAAGGATCATCTTGCTTACACTTTGTAACCCTATCTCTCATTTCTCTCTAAGCAACATACAAGAGTTCATCCATTACTTCATATAGCTAGCTTCTTCAATCTTTGACTGATCTTCTTGTTCTTATTTCTGCTTTAGCCGTACACTCAGTTGCTCCGAACCGTGCTCACAATAAGAGTTCTCGGGATTGGATACGGCCCATTTGTCTTCAAACCTATAAAAACAAATCTCTAACTGATTTTCTGATTAAATCTGTTTTCACCGGAAAACAAAACTAGCACATCACTATACATAAAATAATTAAGATTCCAATTGAGTCCTTGGAAACCCGAGAAAACTAGCACATACACTAGTGCACTACATAAAATAATTTAGATTCCAATCCGCGGTAAAGTCAGGAATTTCACTAAAGGTGTTCAAAATTTAAATTAAAAAAAAAAATTATTTTGATATATACACCGTAGAATTTTGTATATATGTAGTACAATTTTTCGATGTAGGGTGTTGAATTGACTACCCTAAATCTTTGTGCTAATCAGGCTTGATACATCAACTGAAAATTCTGGTGTAACAGCTCTGGAGACTTGAGTGAACTGTCTAGTTATTGAGTTTCAAGATTTTGTTTATTGGGTGTTTGAGTCCGTTTTCTTTCTCGTTGGTATATATTTGGGTGCTTTGACTATGATCATGAGGTGTGCTTCAATAGGTGGAAAAAATGCATGATTGTTGTTGCAAATGGTTAAACTTATGTCTAAAATATGATTATTTTTTCTATTTTTTTTTGCAAGAAAAACTTGTTAAAAATGATAAAAAAAAATTCAAAATGAACTTGTCCTCTCGGGGTTGATATCATATAGGACTGAGCTTTTTCTTAAGAAATGAATCAGTCCTCTATGATACCCTATTAGTATATAACATATACCGGGTTGGTATCATAGAAGACTGAGCTTCTTTTGGAACGAATGAACAAGTTCTTTATGATACCCTGTTAGTATATGATATATACCATGTGAGTATCATAGAGAATTAAGGAGTGAATCAGTCATCCATGATACCATGATACCCTGTTAGTATATGATATATACCATGTGGGTATAATAGAGGATTGAGTTATTTTTTTCTTGAAGGAATGAAACAATCCTCTATGATACCTTGCCAGTAAATAGGATATGATATATAGCATGTGGGTATCATAAAGGATTGACGAGTGTTTTTCTTGAAGAAATGAAATAGTCCTCTATGATACCGTATCAGTATATGATATATACCGTGTGAAGATCATAGATGACTGAGTAATATTGTAATGAATCTGCCATTTGTGATACCCTATCAATATATGATATATACCAAGATGATATCATAGAGGACTGAGTGCTTTTCTTGAAGGAATGAACTGCAAGTCCTCTATGATATCCTGTCAGTATATGATATACCATATGGGTATCATAGAGGACTGCGTAGTATTTTTTTGAAGGAATGGATCAATCTTCTATAATACCCTATCAGTATATGATATATATGATGTGGGTATCATAGAGGATTAAGTTGTATTTTTCTTGAAGGGATGAATTAGTCATTGATGGCACTAAATATTATAGAAGTTAATGATGCACAAAGAAGAACTCCAATTCCATGTGCTTTTATTGAATAAATTTACGTACAAAAGAACAAGTCGATCTTTAATCCAAATAGTGTTCTTCAGGCACACAGTTTTTCTCTAGAATTAAATAAGTGAATAAAGGGCAGTCAGGTGCATTAAGCTTCCGCTATGCGCGGGGTCCGAGGAAGGGTCGAATCACAAGTATCTATTATACGCAGCCTTGCCTTGCATTTCTGCCACAGACGGTTTAAATAAGTGAATAAATACAAGAATAGAATATGATTGAGGGCAACTTGCTATAAAAAAAAAGAAAAAAAAACTGAGGGCAACTGGCAAGATGCTCGAATCAATATAAACACATGACTTAGCAGAGTTAGAGTATAGTTTACGAATTCGGGCGTACTTAATAATTTTTGTTCTGATTTTATATTTAATTATGAAATCTGTTAAATATGTAATAATTATTATTTTAAAACTCAGTAATTTAAAAGAAGTAAAATCTCAAACTTGTAAGCTTTAAATCTTGGCTGTCCAGCCAACTCATTTTAAATGTAGGAGCCATGATGTCACCCAACTCCTTTCAGTGTAGGAAACATGACGTCTGCCAACTCATTTCAATGTAGGAAAAAAAAAACACATTTAGTTTCTTTTATTTTTATAATCGTGGTGTTTGAGTCAGTTTGCGAGCACTTCAACTAATATTTTGGAATACTTGCTACCTTTCACCAGCAACATGTACTAGCAGGTAACTCTGTCTATCAAAATTTAAAGATGTGAGAAGAAATCACATAATGTCTTTATCTCCGCTGAAATTTAAACTTCAGACCTCATGATTCTATATATTGGATTTTACTATTGTACCCTAATACTGTAAAATAATTTGATACTAATTGTGTATTTTAAACCATTGTAACAATGTGTTTATTTTCTAGGTTACTAATTCAAAATTTTAGGAACTTCACATAATGTGTATGAGTTCAACTCTCATATTCCAATATAGTATTATTTTCTTAAAATAATTAGCGAGGCCTAAAGCCTATTAACAATTAAGATCCCATTAGGATTAGATTGAAACGTATAACGAGGGCAAGTTGCACAAGACAGTCCAAAGTTCCAAATATACTAATCACAAATATAGGTATTAATAAATATTTGTATTAGGTAGTGTGTCAGTCAATAACGAATATATTTTCCGAGGTTTATAAGTTTTGAATTTACAGTCGAAACCATAGTTCATTTTTAGTTATTGAGTCCGAAATTAAATATTCATAGAATATATGTAATGATTTTTTTTAATACAAATACAGAGAATCTAAGCAAAAGCTACTGGATCCACCCGATTCTTACCTAGATTATATCATAGCTCCCATATGTCTACGACAATCCTGTATCACGATTTAAGTTGACTAGAAAAAGAGGTTCTAGACATTTCAACCCTGCGTGAAAAAATATTACTTATTAACTTCCGGTTTATGTTCTTTCAAAATAGAGAGGAAAAGAAAATACAATTTCAAAAATTTCAAACTAGGCAAAGTTTAATTTAGTAAACTTTCTAATATAAATGCAGGATTGAAGCAAAAGCTATTGAATTCGTCCGACTTGTACCTATTGTTATAACTCCCATGTATGCGACAATCATGTATCCCGAGTTAATTTGACTAGTGTTTTTTTTTTTGGAAAAAACATAGGTTCTATATACGTTTCAAAGCTGCATGAAAATAATTAATTACTTATAACTTCGAGTTTCTCTTGTACCAAAATACAGAGGAAAATACAATTACAAATTTTTTAGGCAAAGTTTAGTGTGTTGGACTATCGAAAAAAGAATATGTAGTGATGGAGGTTTTGGGACAAATTAAACAGTATTACACACTCTATGGCTATTAATTACTTTTCGCTATGATATTTTATTTCTAATATTGACCTAATTAGTGGGAATTTTATTTTTATCTAAATTCAAATCATATAGTATAGTACTAATTAATAGTGTATTTTTTAAAACCATAGCATAGACAGAAATTTCCCTATAACTAAACGCATCTTGTCTTGTATTCATACTAGCACATGCACTACATAAATTATTTAGGCAATGATCTGTATTTAGGCTGCTAACTTTCTTTATTGGCAACTAATTAATTTTGTTATAATATTATATAGACCAAGACTTAGTAGTCTCACGTTTTTCAATTACAACTATTTTGCATTTCGATTAGCCAAAGGTTATCAAACTATATCGCATATTACACTACTACGTGAAATTATTAGGATTCCAATTGAGTCCTTTGGCAAATAAAACCTAGGACATGCACTACATAAAATAACTTAGATTCCAACTAATTAAGGCCTTTGGATCACGAAAAAAAAAAACCTAACACATGCACTGTATAATATATTTAGAGTATATGTTTTGTAGTGAATCACATGCACATGGGGTTGAATCTATTACTCACTATAAATAGCACTATACTACTTCCAAGTTTTCAAGCAAAAACATTCTTCAATGGCTTCTCTTTCTCTAGCCAAAGTTTCTTTCTTTCTTTTGCTGACAACCTTATTTTTTCACTCTTCTCCTTGTGTTGCCAAAACAAAATGTTGCATCACTTCTCTTTACCAACTCGGTGATTCTATTGCTGATGCTGGAAATGTGATCCGTATACCTAATGCCCATGTCCAGGCCCGAGCCTGGGGACTACCTTACGGTGAAACCTTTTTTAAAAAACCTACTGGCCGCTTCTCTGACGGTCGTATTATTGCTGACTACATTGCCTCTGCTCTAAGCCTCCCCTTCCTCAACCCTTACTTGGACAAATCGGGTGTTTCTTTTAGTCAAGGAGCCAACTTTGCTGTTGCTGGTGCCACCGCGCTGAATAACTCTTTTTGGGCTACTAGGAAGGTTCCATTGGTCCCCTTTAATGTTCCTCTCCCCGCTCAATTAGAGTGGTTTAAATCTCATCTACAGTCCACATGTGGGACCCATTGTGCACAAACTCTCAGGAACTCTCTCATAGTCTTGGGAGAATTCGGTGGAGTTGACTACTGGAATAGTCTCGCACGAAATATGGGAGAACCTGAAGTCCGGACATACGTTCCTGTAGTTATTGATGGCATTCTAAGTGCCATCAGAGATATGATCCAGCTAGGGGCAACTCGCATTTTGGTTCCAGGAGTTTTTCCGTTCGGATGTCTATCTGGATACCTAACAAGATTTCCCAACTCTAATCCCAATGCTTATGACCAATTTGGTTGCTTGAGATTTTATAATCGTTTCGCTACGTACCACAACACTAAACTGAAGAAAGCTCTTGCAAATCTACAATGTGAGTTCCCACATGCTAAAATCGTCTATGGGGATTACTATGGTGCATTTAGGACTATTTTTCGCTTTGCTCCTTGGTTGGGATTTAATACGAGCACATTGGTATCTCCATGTTGTCGATGTTGTGGTGGTGCCGGACAATGTGTAACACCTGGTGACGGATTATGTCCTAATCCGGCTCAATACGTCAATTGGGATGGCCTTCATTTGACAGATGAAGCTTATCATCGTATTTCGGACATTGTCATCAAGAACGCCTTTCCAAAATTTGGTTGTTACGGTCTCGGAGATTCGGGTGTATTGTCTAGTTCTTGAGTTTTGAAGACGTTCTTTGTTGGTTATTTGGGTATTTAATTTGACTTTGATGAGATGTGTCATTTCTTCTTGTGTACCGTCTAGTTATTGAGTTTTGAATACTTTCTTTGTTGGTTATTTCGGTGTTTAATTTGACTTTGATGAGATGTGTCCTTTCTTCTTGTGTACCGTCTAGTTATTGAGTTTTGAATATTTTCTTTGTTGGTTATTTGGGTGTTTAAATTGACTTTGATGAGATGTGCCCTTTTCTCTTGTGTACGAATGTCTAGTTGTTGGGTTTTGAATATTTTCTTTGTTGGGTATTTGGGTGCATTGATTGTAGTCAGATGTATCTTTTTTGGAAATAATAAAGGTGAATAAAAGAATGATTGTTGTTGCAAATAAATATTGTAGTTAAACCCTTGTTGTTTGGGTTAATTTTCACGTATGATCATAATTGAACTCAATTCACTATAAGAGTAAATATACAGGTCTAATAACTTTTATCACGTTAAAATAATTGAATTTTACCTATAATTATAACAATAAAATCATAAAATAATTTTTGAGTGAGCTGAATATTAAGAAATGATTGAGTGTGTGTTAATAAAGATAACACAAAATAATACTACCAGAGAAGTATAATCACTAAAAAAAGGTAATTTCGACCTCAAAATTAGAAATTAGAATTTCGACCTCATGAGGTCGAAATTCATCCCAGAAATTTGAATTTCGACCTCATGAGGTTGAAACCTGGCAACAATATTGCAATGATTTCGACCTCATGAGGTCGAAATAATTTTTAAAAAATATTTTTTATAATATTTATCCAAATTTTGACATCACGATGTCGAAAATAATAAATTATATTTAAATCGAAAATTCAGTTTTCAACCTCATGAGGTCTAAAACTATATTTTTAATTTGGGTGGAAAATGTATTTTCGACCAAGCACAAAAGCAGAGAATTTCAGAAATAATACAGAGGAGAGTAAATTTTTCACAAGTATCACAAGGAAATACCTCACAATATCACTCTCTACCGAATTTCTTCCACAAATGCTCTCAGTCTCTCCCCATAGAAATTTCTAATTCTGAAAAATTATATTGTGGATGTTGCTTAACTGAGGAAGGAAGATCCTTTTAGAGAAATTTGTGACCCTCTTCCCCCGTGAAAAGAGAAAGATGTGGTAGATTTTTATTATTTTCCTCAAGAAAAAGAGTCAATTGATGTTGTTACTCTTTATAAATTTATTTTTGATTTTATGTCATTTTCACAAGAGATTTTCAATTTTACGCAGAGGTCTAAAAATAACATACAAGATCTGAAGAAATCATTTTCTTCTATTCAAAATTGTAAGTGGCCATAAGAGAACATTACCTCAAGAAAAAGAAAAAAAGTTTTATAAAGATACACGAAATAAAATCCATATTTAATTATAATCTACAATACATTCCACTTTTAAAACATAGCAACAAAAACTTTATATATATATAACCTCGTCACCAACTTAATTAAACACCTAAAGCCTATTAACGACGACTCCATTGGGATTAAAATAAGGGCAAGTTGCACAGGACAGTCCAAAGTTCCAAATACATATAAAACGAAATAAGCACGATTGAAAATAGTATTTTGTCATAACTATCTAATCTAATACTACTATGATTAGCAGTTAGCAAGTGATTCAGTACTATGATTAAACTAGTAGTAATATTTTATTGCTATGACTTAGTAGTACATATTTCTTAATATTGTAAATATTTTGTACTTCCATGAGCCAAATTAAGGTTATCAATCTAACACATGCACAATACGTAAAATAATTAAGATTCCAATTGAGTCCTTTGGATCACGATAAAGCTAGCACCTACACTGATGTACTACAAAAGAAAATTTAGATTCCAATTAGTGGGCAGCGGCAAAGTCAGGAATTGTGTTCAAAATTTAATGAGAATGTGTGCTTTCTTCTTCACCGATAGGTGGGGGGGAAAAAAAAGAATGGTTATTTTTGAAAATTAATAGTTAAGCTCTTGTTTTTCAGGTTAATTTTCATGTATGATCATAATCAAACTTTATCCACTATAAAGTTAATATCATAGAACTAACTTTTGTCATAGTAAAGTAGCTGAATTTTATCCACTATAACAGTAAAATTACGAATATGAGTTGGGAAAACCTCGGACTAAATAAGAGTTGCATCTAGTGAAGGCAAACAGGCCAAAATCAAATTATCTTCTTGACAACTCAAACTCCTCAAAGAGCATTGAGTTAAGATTGTTTATGGTACGAGAAATTTGGAGGAAATGTGAAAGTAGAAAACAGCAACTTATAACTCCTTGATACAAAGTAAAAGGACCTAAAATGAAAATGCAAAGATTCTACTAGCAGAATCACTACCTTTTTACTGAGATGTAAGACAAAAATTGGAAAAGAATAATAATATAAGATACCTAAATACAGGATTAGAACTGTATAAGGTAATAAACTGATAATCTTGGCATTAACATGAAGTGATGAAGATGTTTGTTGATGTTCATCTAATCATGGCATATTAACTTATGAATAGATGACCATCAACAAACAAATCCATAACTACAGAATTCTAGAATATACCTATACACAAGGCCTTGAATAATATTGTAAGAAGAAACTAAGATAGCAATTGCCAATGTTTTGTTGTAATTTGTAAGGCTGATAATATATGCTCAGAATATCCATATTCCATTAGAAGTATATGCCTTGAGAATATACCTTACTTGTCGTCCATAAATTCTGAGCATTGTTTTCATAATTCATATTTTCAATTGTGAAAGGGAGAGGTAGAGAAAAATTGTAACACTCGAGGTGTGACCTAATAGTCAATGAAGTGAGTGGAAATCATGTGACCATGGTTCAAATCCCAACAGAAACTAAAAACAATGTGATTTCTTCTCATGTGACTTAACATTGACTGGTGATTTCTTCCCACGTGACTTAACATTGACTAGTGATTTCTTCCCACGTGACTTAACATTGATTGGTGATTTCTTCCCACGTGACTTAACATTGACTGACAGAATTACTAGATTTATGTTGTGATAAGAGGTAACAGGTATCTCGTGAAACCTACCTAACGATCACGGTTATAAAAACATTTGAACGTGTAATTTCCAATTTAATAAAATTATCATATGCTCAAGCAGCATATGGTAATTTACTGGCCCACCTTTAGGAGTAATAAATATCTTTTCTTCTTTTCAATACCTTTCACCCAATTTTAATATCAATCAATCAATTATATCACAACTAGCAAACTATGCCCGTGCGATTCACGGGATCCAACATGATTAAATTAGTTACTCATTTTAGTTAGTTTTTATGGTTTATATAATTTGCAAAAGATACTGCGATTCTCCTTAGTGAGTCTCCATATTTTAATTTTTTTCCTCTTATTTTTTCCCTTAATTTCTCAATTGTTGTTAACATTTGTTTTATTTTGGTTATGTACGCCTCTTTTTGTATTTAGTAAGTTGACAATTCAAATATCTTACTCCCTCCGTTCACTTTTACTTGTCCAGTATACTAAAAATAGATTTTCACTTTACTTGTCACTTTTAGCATATCAAGAAAAGACATACTTTTTTTTTTTCTTATTTTACCCTTAACATTGATTACTCATTTTCGAATCATTCTCCAAGTCCAATGAGACTATATACCAATTAATATGAGTACTATAGTAAAATAAATACTTCATTTATTAATTCTTACGGGGGTGCAAAGTCAAAAGTGGACAAGTGAAAGTGAACGGATGTCAAGTTTATAATCACAAGATTCAAAGGATATTTTATTATATTATACATATTTTTAATTTAAAACCACAAGATTCAAAAGTCTATTTTTATTTCTTAAACTCCGTGTCTAGTCAAACTTAGACACTTAAATTGAAGGAGTGTATGCCAAATGAAGAAAATGAAAGGACAATTAAGACATGCGATGCACGGGGCCAACATGATTAATTTGGTTACTCACTTTAGATAGTCTTTATGGTTTGTATATTTTACAATGGATACTGTGATTCTCCTTAGTGAATCTCCATATTTTGCTTCTTTTCCTCTTATTTTCCCCCTTAATTTCTCAATTGTTGTTAAAATTTATCTTTTTTGTTTATGTCCGCCTCTTTTTATATTTAGTAAATTGACAATTCAAATATTCTACATGTCAAGTTTATAACAACAAAAATTCAAACGATATTTTATTATATTATACATATTTTTAATTTAGAACCACAACATTCAAAAGTCTATTTTTATCTTTTAAACTTCGTATCTAGTTAAACTTAGACACTTAAATTGTGACAGAGGGAGTATATGCCAAATGAAGGAAATGAAAGGACAATTGAGACACTGCGGACACGTGGGGACCTAAAAAGTAAACACACAAGAGGTAGAATTAATGTTAAACTACTGAAATGTACACATATTAATAATCCCTGCTTAGAGTACAATTTCATGTGTTTTCTATAATAGAGTAATAAAATGCAGCATATAAGTAAAGAAATATGATAACGTAAAAAATAGAATACAAGTGTATAGGTGGTAAACCAAGTAGTCTTACTTGTTAAATGAAGTGGACCCATAACTGGAAAAAAAAAAAAGGAAAGAAACCAAGTACATTTGAAATAAGTCCAAATTTAGTGTATAAAATGAAGTGTAGAAGTAACGAAATATAATAACTTAATACGTGTACAGGTGACAAACCAAATAGTAGTACTTGTTAAATGAAGTGGATCCACAACTGGAAAAAAAAAAAAAAAAACAGAAACTAAGTACAATTGAAAAAAGTCCAAATTTAGTGTACAACTCAGACAGCTTTTTGTATAATTTGTTGTTACTATGTTCGTCCCTCTCAGACACTTATATATATTAGAAATACAAAACTAGTTGGTCTCGATTGTAAAACTATGTTGTAACCATCCGGCTTTATTCAGATTTATTCATTCCAATCCAGTACGAATCATTTTTCTGTAGGGATTCTCTAAATCGCAATTACTCAACACTGATAACAAGTATCTAACTTATGACTAAAATAAAAATGTAATAATAACAACTAGAACTTCATCTAACCAACAACTCCACCTATGTGAGCTTTGCATGGTTGGTCCCACGTTCGAAGAAACCAGGAAAGCTCCCACAGTAGGCTGACAGCAGCAGGGGTGGAGCCAGCATATGGCTTGCGGGTTCGGCCAAACCCAGTAACTTTGGTTTTAAACCCTGTATTTGTCTTGAAAAATTCATTGAATAGGTATAAATTATTACTTCAGAACTCAGTAATTTAAACAAATTAACATCCCGAACCCACAAACTTCAAATTCTGGCTCCGCTTCGGACAGCCAGGATAAAGATAGAGCCATGATGATACCTTTAACCTTATAATACAATAAGAAGAAATGGCATATACAGGAACCGTGTAACGTTATTAAGCTAAACTGCCCGGAAAACTCGATCATCATAGGAATAGTTGAGCATGGCAACGTCATTGAGAAGACAACGACGGAAGGAGCCAATTGAAGAAGCCTACTCTAGTTTCTCCCCTCAATCTCTGAGACGAGTATTCCACCAACACATTCCAAAGCTCCCCTACAGTCCACTGATGTGAAACAATCCATTGAGTCACCTAGACCAAGTTTTCAACAAAGAAATATCACAAGGATATAAGCTTCCACAGCTTGCAGGTTTAAATTGTATGTTTTGGACAAATTGGCAGATGCATTCTACGCATGAACAGAAGATGTTTCTGCTGTATAATAATAATAAAGTAGAGTCCTGAAGCCAGGATAAGATAGGTTTTCATCATGGAAACTAAAGTGAAGTTAATTGATGCTGAAGCTATAATAACCAACATGCAAGATTTCCTAATGATCAATCCCTAAGCATCTATCGTTTCTTCCAAGATAAGCATCAATTTGAAAGGCCCTTAACCAACACCTCCAAGAGTCTTTAACAGTAAATTCATGGATTTACCATTTCTATCGACAGGTGAATTCTTACCCTACACAAATGTCAATAATGCTAAATTTTCCCTTCACAACCAACAAAACTTAGAAAAAGGTCAGGGAGGGAAAGGGCAAAAGAACGAAAATGGTGACGAAAACAAAAGGAAGGAACACATGAGTTGATCAAAAAACACCGACAGAAATAAAAAAGTACCCAAGTGAATGTAGTGGCAAACATCCACTTTTTTCATTTCCCTTTTAGTAATTAATTCAGTGAGCAGGTTTCCTAGCTAGTGAAAAATCCAGCTTTAAATCCTTAAGAGCAGACCAAGAATTTTACTTTCAGACATTATAACAAAGATATAGACAAATATCAATTCTGGCAAATGTCCTTAGGAGTAAATATATCAGTTCAAAGTCAAAAGAAACTTATAGAATAATTAACAGATGACAGTACCTGGTCCAGCATCTGAAATGCTTCCAGGCCAAATGTGTAATACAAGATGAAAGGTCTCAATGCCTGTACGATATGCAGGGAGACAAAATTTCAATACAAAAGAAGATAAAAGATGGAGAAAAGATGTTCAAAGTAAAATGAACACAGAGAA
Source organism: Lycium barbarum (assembly GCF_019175385.1). Classification (NCBI taxonomy): domain Eukaryota; kingdom Viridiplantae; phylum Streptophyta; class Magnoliopsida; order Solanales; family Solanaceae; genus Lycium; species Lycium barbarum. The sequence goes on along the minus strand of NC_083343.1, from coordinate 127,075,516 downwards.
GCAGTTTAAGGGGGGAAATGGCATATCATATCCAAAAGACGATTTGTGATATTTGACATCTTACTACCTCCATTGCTGTCTATATGACTCATTTTCCCTTTCCAAAAGCCTAAACGTCTAGCACATTTCATAAGTAGTAATAACACCCAAACCATTACGAGTTTCAAGAATTCAAAGATTATTAAACTAAAGCTAAGAATTATGATGCATATTAAAAGGGGGAGAGTAATAGATTGCGTTCAGACATTCAAAAGAAAGCACCAGATACATTTATTCCACAAAAAAGGCACCAGAAATATATATCAAATAGGTGAAAAGCAACTGCTCTTTGCCTCGCATGTGCCGAATACTTCCCATATAAAAATGCAGAAAAATGTCCAAGGGGAAAGAACAACCTGAGATGCAGCAATCCATTGAAGCATAGCTTTAAGCTGAGGATCTCCTCCAAAAGCACCACAGCCCCAATTTCCAGTCACAACCCCAATTTCATGCGGATTGTCTAAAGGTTGCCCATTGTGACCCTCATGATTTCTGATTAATTGGTTACCCGATGTTTCCTCAGTTGCTTGGGAGGAGGTTGAAGTATGACCAAGCGACTATTGGACACAAGATCATGGAAAACCAAAGAGCACGTCAAATGAAGAAAAGCTAATTGAAATGCCTGTAAATATCTGGGAAAGCGGAGCAAAAGGAAATAATAAAAGGAGGGAGATTTTAAAAACATGACAAAAGGAAATCCCACCAAAAGATTAGCAATGGACTTTCCACCGGTGGCTTTAACGTTTTGATCATCTTTGAAAAGCTGTTGATACTGATGACACTTGTATTGATCCATGAAGCCACAAAATGCTTTGTTAATCTCCCTGAGCAATATATTCGACTTATCATCAATAAAGCATAAACAACCAAATACTAATCCTTTGTAGTCAGCTGGACAGGAAGCCATTTTAATGAATTCAACTTCTAGTCAGCAGATACTTGAAGCCAGCAAATCAGTCAAGTCATTCCCCAGTATGGTTTTGCTAAATGAATTCCACTCCCCAGCTCGATCTAATAACATCTGAGAATATACTCTACCCATAAGCTTTTAGCCTTTTACCCCAATAACATATTTAGTACTCCCTCTGTTTCGCTTTTGAGAGTCAATTTGACTAAACTTTGAAGCTAAAATGGATTAGATTAACTCAATATTTTAAGATTAAAATTTATATCTATGAAAACGACATGAAAAGTACTATAAGTTGCAACTTTTCTCATATCAATTTGGTGAAAAAATACATCTTAAAACGTTGGTCAAAATTCATGCAGTTCGAATCTCGGGAAGCGAAAGTAATACATACATTGGGACAGAGGGAGTAGTACCTTATTTCATTCTCAGCATTTTTGCTATAAATACAAAAGGTCCACGGGTTATAGACCAAAGGTTAGGATTTTAGATTTCACATATGTCTCACCCTCAGTGTAAAAAATGCTACCTATCAATTCAACAGACTCGCATGAAAAGGGAAAAAAATATTACTCTACCATCTCAAGCGACTTCTTATTTTATACTTGATGTGCGTTATTTGCACTTTTTGCTAAATATGGTCATTTTTTATCTTGTCTATCTTGCAAGATCACATATCCATCTTAGCATCCTCATCTCTGTGACTCTAATCTCGCAGAAGTCCAACATATCCACAAGATAAGTGTCCTAGAGAGTGCTGTCATACAAGATTAGACAAGACTGTAACTTTAGAGGATTATATGACCAAAATATCTACTTTTACTTCATTATTCACACGATAACATAGTAGACAAAGATTCTGGGTTCAACTCATCGCCACCAATCATTAAGAGAAGTTTCATGTGCTTGACCATGAATAGAATCATAGTCGCACATAAGGGGACGTATTGAATATATAATTAAGTATAATAAGTGTACTCTCTTAAAAACATACTTCTAGATGACGTGGTCACAGTTCAACATTGTATCATGAAAGAATGGAACATATTGAAGTATATTGTCATTTCATTCTACAAAAGGTTCAGTGGGGGTGCAATTTTATCAATTAATGAGTTTGTAGATATTCTTACAAGGTCGCCCTGTAGCTCCAGAATTGAGTATATTTGCGGAAAATGAGGAGCATACAACATATACACTCCAACTTGGGGGTGGGGGGCGTTAAGAACTAGGAAAATGCTAATATGAAAAGAATTTGTTCCTTGTAAATATGGGGAAAATTTCCCTTTAATTAGGAATTACCTTCTTTTTCTTTTTTAGATATCATGTATTCCTATGTAAGCCTATTTAAACCCCAACATGCTTAGGGAATAATCAAGAAATTCCATTCACAAAATATCTACTTTCAATCTTTCTTCAAAATTCATGAATGTCCACATATGATCAGCCAATTTACATCAACTCCGAGCATAAGCTCATGGACTTTTTCTCGCTCTCCCATTTGACCTCTCAATAAACTAATTAACAGACAAAATAGAACCTAATTGTACCTAAAGGATAATCCAATACTTACAGGGTTCAGTATCATCTGTTTAAGGACCCAACAGACTTCATGAAAGAATTATATTCCATATAAGCATTTTAAAAGAGTACGGAAACTTGTGTACCTTAGAAGGCCTTCAAGTCTGTACTGGCTCTTTCCCGGGTGACACAATGCATCTATTGCAACTATCCTAGTCTTACGCCTTCCAAGAACGTCATTGTCCTTTTTGTCGACATAGTCACCATTAAAACGGAAAGAAGAGGCATACCTTCACCAATTGAAAGATGCAAAATAAGCTGAATTGCAATTAAAGGCCCAAATGTCAGCAAAAGAATGCATGGAATTACAGCTCCAGCAAATCAGCAAGCGCTATTTGTTCTAATTTAACTTGGTGATGTGGTGCAAGTACGCAATTGATTCTCTATCTAAACTCACCCGGTATAACTTGAAAACCTCTCTGTACCAACAATTTCTATCGCTTCATTGTCTGCCATGCACGGCAGGAAAAGCATGCCAGCAATTAACTCTGGATTGATCATAAACCGAATTTCTTCCTAAAACAGAAAATTACCTATTAGATATTCTCTTTGAACATATACATTCCAACCATCAAACTAGGGGTGGTAACTTGGAAGATAAGAAAAAAAAAAGAAAAAAAGGTGCCATGCAATAGATGTCTATTGCTTCTTGTTCTTGTAGGGTGGTAGATTCTCTATCTTAACCGTTAATGTCACTCAGCACCATTTCTTTCATGAAATTTTTTTAAAAGGAAAAAATCCATAACACCAGAAAAAATCCACCGAACTGACAAAGAAACGAAACCAGTAAATTGTATGATCTGTGGTTTGATTTAAATATTTAATAAACCAACTTAGCTGGTTCAGTTACTTTGCAAGTAAAAACCTAGCTAACACGAGCTGCAGACACCCTTTTCTGAAAAACGAGAAGGTGTAAGTGCTTACAAAACATAAATTTGCCTTAGTCATTTTACTCGTCACTACAAAAGACTGTTTTTTTATGGTAAGCAACAGACAAAATGATAATGGCGATTTCATTCTCAATGTTGAAGATCAATAGACAATATATCGGTTCTCCTCTTCATCAAAATAAATATATAAGGAGGTTTTTATGCAGTGCATTCACTTAAGGAATTAGACGAAAATCTCCATTTTCAAAGGCAAAAGGTGCAATGCATTGTGACAAAAGCAACCCGTTTGATGAATTATTTTTGGCAAATTATTAATTTTGACAATAATGGTTACCATTATATTCAAAAATATGAAAAAGAAAGAGTGTCCAGAAAGGAACCTGCACACAGCCCCTAACGAGAGCACCACCTCCTAAATACATGTTAGCAAAATCAACTTCAATAGCTTCACGAGATTGATCTTCAATTAAGCCTGAAATGGAAGTCTAGAAAGAAACACAAATATACCGTACGTGTAAAAAAATGAAACATAATAATTTGATGGAGAATACAGTTTACTTCTTACCTCAATATGGCAAAGGGAAATGTTGGACTGGCTCCATACTCTTTCCTTTGGATAGGGAATACAAGATGGACTATATTCCACAGAAAGAACTTTTCGCTCAAAAGACACATAGCCCGCTGGCATAGATGAACATATCCTCCCAAAATAGTGAACAATGCACCTCAATTTATTTTCAAGTGCTTTTTCATAATGATCATGTAGACACCTGAAAACATGTATGTGAGCGCATGAACTCCATTAATTCGATTTAAGGAATCTTACATATTTAAAGACCATAGTGTAACTATGAAAGAGCACAATATAAAGTGTACTACAACCATTAGAAGTTTTGGAACATACAACTATACGCTGCTTTCGACAGGCTCTAGATACCCTCACTAACACCAAGGTAAGACACTACTTCCTAATTATTTCGACATGCATCTAGAAAAATTTGTCCAGGACCTCCAGGTAAATTCAAATTTCAAAATCTCAATTTAAGCAAAACTCAACTGATATATAGAGATGGATGGAGAAATATTCATATTCAAACGAAAGGGGCATAGGAAGAGGAAGTAAAAGAATTCCTATCAGAAATTTTAACAGTTCTTGGTTCAAACTGATCACTAAATAATTTAGTAAAATTCTTGGTTCAACATTCTCTATGGTTTTACAAAATTTACTCTCTCAAAGATGATCACACTTCATAAAACTTCTCATTTAGTCAAAAATCCACTCAGAGCTAGATCAGAATGCATATAAAAAGACATCAGTTTGGTGGAAAAGAAAACTACTCACCACCACTTATGCTTCAACTCTCTGTAACTCATTCTGGTCAACAGTTATACACCACAATTAAGAACTTACAATCTAATTATCAACCTAATGAAACTATATATCTAAACCGTATCATTAGATGGAGAAGTGATGTCAATTTTCAGATTACAACAACTAATATTGACAAATTTGGGAACTGAGAGTAGATTGTTTCTGCCTATGTTGCTCGGACTCTTCAAAAATGTCAGCGGGTGCATGTTGGATACTCCAAAAGTAGTGTATTTTTGAAGTATCTGACACAGGTGCGGCATCTAAAGTGAAGAGTCCGCGCAACTTAGGTTTCTGCTAAAACTGTTCTCTACAAGATATTAAACATTAACATCAGAAGACTGCAGATAAAATAAGAAGCAATTCGTAAAGATGACCAAAGAGAAGAACAACAAAATGAAGGACTTCATGATAGTTAATTGAGTGCAGAGCCCCTATAACTTTTCATTACACTATTTACAAGAAAGAATTCTTTTAATCAGTCAAAATAGATCTGACATGGAAGATACATGAGACACAAATAGGAAAAATAAAGCATGGATGCAATAATAAAAACAGCCAGTTGATGAAACATACGCAAATAAGTGATCAAAGTTGATCATTGGAAGATGTTTGGCACCTCTATCACTGGTAGGAAATAGACAAAACAACGCGCATGCAAGAAGAGCACCGATTAATTCCTGGGAAAAAAAATTGAAAATCATGACAACACATGCTACAGATGCTTGTTAAAACATTGAATAATCAGATTCTGCTGCAGAAATCGTTTGAAGGAGTAAAAGAAGTATGAAACCAATTTATTTTGGAGCTAGCTGTGGAGTATCCATATGAATCTCAGACTGTTACCTGAACTCGGTTGTGCATATCCGGTATGGGAAGAAATCCAGAAATGGGATTCCTCATCGCTTAAACTTTAAGCTAATTCCTTTCTATTCAGAAAGGTAAATGGAATAGTATTGTATCTTTTTATTTTTGGTGTAAAGAGAAAAGTATAGAGGAAACAGAGCTTGTAGTCTTGTAGATTGGTTAGGTTCTTTGTAAGTAGTTTCTTTCCTCTTTTCTCTTCTTTTTCCCCTTTTTGTGAAGATCTCCAGCATATCCTATGCTGGGGAATAGAACATTACCAGTTTCAAAGGAAAAAAAAAAAAATCCTTTGAAGAAGGATAGCTCCTTTCCTGCCTGCTTCTTGGCCACAACCACAGCTACGACATTAAGTAAAGGACATACACATAGCCGTAGGATCCGGACATATGTGCATAGTTGCTTTATATATAAATTTTGTTGCAAAAAGCAAACCAGAGAAACTAATCAATGTGTAAATTAATATGTTGATTCTCCTAATCTGAACCTTTCCATTCTTTACACTAGAGCAGTAAACAAACCAAAGGAGGGTAAAAGGGGTGGTTTTACAAACAAAACTTCTAAACTACTACCTGACTAAGGAAGACAATGCCAGGCTCTTGTGATTCTAACAAGCGAAGACCCGTTTTGACTCCTTTCAAAACTCCATCATCAGCATTCTCATAGTGAGTTTCTAATAATGAAGGCAATTTCACAAGCAAATTAGCCAAGTGCGGCACCACCTCTTCGAACCATTTTGCAGCTTCAGCCCTAGGAAGCAACTGTATAAACAATCCAGCATTTCGAAGACAATTCAATCAGTTCCAATAACATTCAAAAAATTTCCAACATGTTTTCATAATATACACACTACAAGCCCAGAGGCAGATCTAGAACTTGAAGTTTATGAGCTCCTATAGCGACCTCAATTTAATATAAATTGGATTCCCAATCAAATATTTATAAATAGTTAATGGATTTCTTAATATATATACCGGGTCTGAGCAAAAACTTACCAATATGTACGGTTCGGCCAAATTTATTTACCAATATGACCGATATATACAAAACCTACACACTGATTGTGTATATTATTGTATATTATATGTATAGCATATGTATATTATACGTATAAATGTGCAAAACCTACATTTGGTCATATTTTGTAAAACTAGATCACCCAAAGGCATTGGGCTGTAATTTTCCCCAAAAACTACTGGATTCCTGCAAACCCACAGGCGGTGCTCCAACTTGTCATTGACTACAACTACTACACATCAGTACCAAACATGTTGAGGGCAATAAAAGTGAATATACGAAACTCATATCATCATCATACCAAATAAAATATAGTATTCCCTCCGTCCCAATTTAAGTGCGCTAGTTTGACTTGACACAAAGTTTAAGAAAGAAAAGAAAAACTTTTGAATTTTGTGGTCTTAAATTAAACATGTGTATAAGTCTTTTAAATCTTACGGTCATCAACTTATTACGTAGAATGTTGGAATTGAAAAACTTACTAAATATAGAAAGAGAGACTCTTTTTGGGACAGACCAAACAGGAAAGTAAGACACTTAAATTGGAACAGAGGAAGCATGTGTTATGAGAATTTATCACAAACTGACAAGTTTTAAGCTAACTGCCAGCCTACCACAACCCTCCTCTTTTATCCTGGGTGTGAGCGGCAACGTGAACAAGCTCACACATGCAAATTTTTCAGAATAAACAGACCAAATTGAATAATTTATATGTGCATGAGAAGCACAAGTGTCAATGGAAAAATAGGGGAGGGAGAGAGTTTTGAATATCAGAAATTGCGATGAAAAGGACTTCGCCGGAGTTAATGTTGACTTCAAGTCTTCTCTCACAAATAAGTTATATTTGCCCCTCGTTAGCTCTTATCATCCAATTTTAGAGTCATACTTACTCCTCATCAGTTAAATCCAATGTCCACATATAAATTTTCCTACATGGCGTGCGCTCCTATGTTTTTTCCAACTAAATCTACTCACCCATTTAAACTCTTTTAACCCGCCCGATCAACCCACTTAAAAGGCTCCCATAACAGAATAATATGTCAAATATTCAACCAAAACTTAATTTAAAAAAAGAGAATTGTGGTCCCCAACACATAAACTAAAAATTCTGAACTGATTATAAAATTTATATGGACAGAGAAGGGGAAAGATTGACTTCAAGTCTTCTTTCTTCTCCATTACAAGACCTTCACTTCCTGCTGCTGTTACACAGTTAGTTGAATGCCTAAACGGACTGTTGCTTCCATTTTATATTTGTCCTTCTGGTCTTACAAATAAGCTATATTTGTACTAGTTGGTTATACTTTTTTAATATATTTGTCTTTATCATCCAATTTTAGAGTCATATTTACCCTTTTCCATCCAACTTTTAGTGTCATATTTACCGTCATCAGTTAAATTCAATGTTACTCCTAAATTTTCCTACGTGACTTCTATGTGACACATTTTTTTTTTCCACCTATATCTACTCATCCATCTAAATTCTTTTAACCCGCCAGTCCAATCCATTAAAAAGGCCCTCATCACATAATATTAACATGCAGTAAAAGTATTCTACCAAACCCAGTGTGGTTCACAACTAATAAACTTAAAATCCTGGCTCCATCTCTGTTCAAAACTGATTTTTTTAAATTTATATGGACAGAGAAGGAAAAGATAGAAGTAATTGACCAGGAGGTCACGGGTTCGAGTCGTGAAAACAGCCTCTTACAAAAATGCAAGATAAAGCTGCGTACAATAGACCTTATGGTCCGGCCCTTCTCCGGATCTCGCACATAGCGGGGGCTTAGTGCACCTAGCCGCGTTTTTTTTTTTTAAGAGAAGGGAAAGATAAGCTTACATCATCGAAGAAGAGAGCAAAACCATGAGAAGCAGAAGTATCAATGGAAAAATCAGGGAGGTTGAGAGAGTGTCGAATATCCGAAATGGCGATGAAAAGGACTTCCCCAGAGTCAACGTTGCTTTGATGAGGACCTTTTGAGAGAGATTTAAGTGCTTCAATTACTGGCTGTGGCCAAGAAAGTGAAGATGATTGGAGTGAAAGGGGTAATAAGGGAAGGATTGACTTCAAGTCCTCTCTGTTCTCCATTATAAGACCTTCTCTTCCTGTTGCTGTTACACAGTTCGTTGAATGCCTACACAGACTGTTACTTCCATTTTATAAAGGGAAAAGGGTAATATTTGCCGTGTCATATTTACCTTTATCATTCAACTTTAATATAATATTTAACCCTTATGAGTTAAATCCAATATTCCCCCTAAATTTTCTTACGTGCCACCTATATGACACATTTTTTTCAACTAAATCTCCTCGCTCATTTAAACTCTTGCACGGATTGCCCTTCATTTGGGTGGTCTTTAATTTTTATCCCTCAAATTGGTGATCTTTTAACTTTTGCCCTTTAACTCTGCAATTCTGTTTTAATTAAAAACCATCAATTTGAGGGGCAAAAATTAAACCCCCGCGAAGGGCAATCCTACAAATTGCCCCTCTTTTAATCCGTCTGCTCAACTCATTTAAAAAGCCCTAATCATAGAATAGCATATAAAAATATCCCATTAGAACCCAGTTAAAAAAGAAAATTATAGTCTGCAAAACATAAATTAAAAATTCTAGCTCCGCGATTAGGGGCGGAGCTAGGAAGGATTGATGGTTTCATCCCAACCCCTTAGATGAAAAATTACGCTACATATATAAGATTAAAATTAATTTATATTTATATATAATAGATATTAAATCCCTTAACTTGTATTTACTTCTTCATAATTTTGAAACCCTCAGATGAATTATAGATATAAGTATTATTTAAGAACTTACATAAATTTTATGTATATAATAGTTGCGTAAATTTTGAAACCCTAAAGATACATTTATAATGAGTATATTTTATTAAGTTGAGGCAACTATTTGCGTAAAGATACCGTTCACCAAAGTTTAAGTTCCAGCCAAAACGCACCCCTCACAAGGCCAACTATTTTCGAAGAGCAAAATTGACATTTTATCCAAATTCCTAAAAAGAAATGGCGGCTTCAGCTTTCGGACAATGCAATCTTGCTCCTCGTACAACAACAACAACAACTGTAATAAATCCTACGCAACGTCAGCTCTTCTCTTTGTCTTTCCAAAGACAAACCGTAACTTCTTCTTCACCTGCACTCTCATTCACCCAATCTCTAGGTCAATCCTATTTCCTTCATCTATTAATTTCAATTTGATCTTCTTTTGTTTCAATTTGGGATTTCTTTTTGAATTTTGATTTAGGTTTTGGGTCTGCAATTGAGAGACATTGCGAGGATCTAAACCGGTTTACAACATGTGCTGTTCGTGAGTTGACTGGTTCTGTTATATCTGCCAAGGGCCATCGCTTTGCTGTTGTCAGTTTTCTCCTCTTTTTATACATTTCGTCTTCATAATTGCAAGCTCATACATTGTATTATTCCTTGCATTTCATTTTATATAGTGGTAAGAAATGTAGGAATATAAAACTTGATGTCTTAGGTACAAATTTGCACGAATATTACTCCCTCCGTCCCAATTTATATGAGAGTGTTTGACTAAGCACGGAGTTTTAGAAAGAAAGACTTTTGAATCTTGTGGTTTAAAACAAGCCAAAGTTTTTTTTTTTTTTTTTTTTTTTTTTTGAAACTAAAGCCAAAGAATTTTTTTTTGTGGCTAGAAATCATCTCAATAAGGATAAAAAGGGGATTTTAGAGTTACATTTGCTAAATATAGTAACGTGTTATCCTTTTTCGGATTGACTAAAAAGGAAAGAGTTTCATGTAAATTGGGACGGAGGGATTAAGTGATTTTTTTTTCATCTGTCCAAGGCTTGGAAGACAGAGTTATTCGGTATCTTTGTTGGTGGGAGGTTGCAGGTACCCGTGGAATTAGTCGAGTTACGGGCAAGCTAGTCCGGACACCACGATTATCAAAAACAAGAAAAGAAATGAAGAAACATACTCGCTCTTTTCTTTATGTATGGTGGTAAAAAAGAGAAAATTACTAGACACAGAACTTAAGAAATGGAAAAAGATTTTTGAGACGGATTTAAATTATATACGCTGATAGACGATAATGTAAAAGTGATTGACTAGAAAAAGGGTTTAACAAATAAAAGTAATCCTATTCAAATAGCACTCTTCTTTTTTGTCTGTCCAAAAAGATTGACATCTTTCTGATTTTAAAGGCTACTTAATCTTTAACATCTCGGTTTTTCCATCCTGTCTTGTGACATGACTTGTTGGACATGAGAAGGAAAGATGAAGGGACATGTGATACTCGTACTCTCTCTTGTATAATTATTAGTATCATTTAATTACGAGCAGTAAAAAAATTACTTGCAGTAAGGGAAAATTTGGTACTTTGCATACTTATGGCTATATATCAGAGGTTTTTCCATCGTTTCTTAAGCTTCATTTCTAGTCAAATATGAGACAGAGGAAATAAAACATACCAAAAGTACCTTTGGACTTGGTGGTCTTCATGCTATGTTAATTCCTATAATAGCATGTCATTAAGAGCAAATTAAAATGTTAAAAAAGCAAAGAGTATTCAACAATAGAAGTATGTCAATCTGTTTTGAAGAGATTGAAAAGGAAAAAGTGCCATGTAAAACAGAAAAGAGGGAATAGTAGTTTAAAGTAATGATTTTTTAATTGCAAGAATTAATGGTTTCATTTGAGTAAGTAATGAAAGTCAATGGACACAATTTGGGTTTGGTCTGTACTTCCTTAACTCCATTATTTTTTTGGTTTTACTAGAAGTCATATAGCAGTTGACTTCGTTTACACTGGCAATGTTTCTTATAGTGTGTTATTGGAAATGACTGGCCATCTGTTGGTTTTAAAGGTGGTTGCACGTTTCAATGATCTGATCACCAAGAAGCTTTTGGAGGGAGCTTTGGACACTTTCAAGAATTACTCAGTTAGAGAGGAAGATATTGATGTATGTTTTCTACATCTAATCCTCCCCTCCCCCAAACCATCTTTTTTCTTAAATTCTTTTGCCAGCTGTTGTTTGTTAAAATACTTGTAAAAGAAAAGCTATTTGATCTTATATATTATGAACCTTACTTATTCCAAATATAAAATAAATTGGTTCATGTTTATAAAGTGTAGACATAGATTTGAATATTATCATGGTTTAAACTTGACTGAAGGTCCGCTTGGCATGATAAATTTGAATATATTGCTACATTGAACTCCTTTATGACACACTATACTAGAGCATAAAGATCTACTATGGGATAATGAGACTTCTATATTTTGGAAAATGTTGTATTGGAAGATTGAAAACAGAATAAGTTGTGGTGGGAAGTTGTCTTTTCCATTTGATGGCGTCATCTAGTTTTGTCCTCGTAATGCAGGTTGTATGGGTTCCTGGCTGTTTTGAAATCGGCGTGGTTGCACAGCATCTTGGAAAGTCACGGAAATATCAAGCAATACTCTGCATTGGGGCTGTGGTAAGCTCACTTCAGAACATAAGCTTCCCTTGTATTTTTTCCTCCTACATCATCTGCTCAGTTCGATTCTGTTTCATTTGATGGTTTTGTGTATTATCTTATCTATGGAAATATGGATGATTACAGTTAGATGTTTTGATTATCATTTTGGTTTATTATGTTTTGGCTGTGTCTTATGTGTTCATCGATTTTTCTTGGGGTCACAAGTTCACATCAATCATCATTGTATAAGCGAACGGATACAAAAGGGAAAGCAGCATAAGAATGGCACTTATCTGTCACCCCTTCCTTCAGCAATGGAATTATAAAACTGAACAAATAAACCTCAAGCACAGCAGATTGACTAGGCTATCTTGATAAATTGGCAAAATTATTAAATGAAGAAGATATTGAACTTTAGATTCGTTACTGGAGATATGTACTTGGATTCATTAAATTGAAATCGTTATACTAATTCTCATAGATGTAAGAGAGGGGAAAATCTGTGGATTTAGGTCAGTATCTTCTAATTTTTCTTTGTTGGACTTGTAATCTTTCTGGTCAAAAGCTTAGATGTTTTAATTGGAAATAGTTGGGAGGCGTGTGTGAATTTCAGTGCCTTATGCTGAATAACTTCATCCGAACATACTGATAAACATCCACCATAGGAAAAGGTAATACACAGGTTAGACTCCGAACATTTCTAACCCGAAAAAAGAAAAAATCCATCAGACAGACTAGAGATTGAAGCGCCTTCTGTGTCGGTACTTGTTTCTATAATCAAATGGGCATCTTTCTGCTTTTTCGTATGTCCGAATCATCATCTAATATTTCCTTTCTTCTTTTGGCTGATAGATCAGAGGTGATACGTCTCACTATGATGCTGTCGTTAATGCTGCCACATCTGGAGTACTTTCAGCAGGTCTAAATTCAGGTGCGACGCCGTACTCCACTATACTCCACATGAGCAATAATCATTATGCTAATGTTTGATCATTTTGCAACTCTTCAGCAGTATTATTGATAGATAATTGTTTAAATTTCCAATGTAATATCTGGAATTAAATATGATGGTTGAAACAGAGGAGTGTTACGGGAGTATTATCCAACAAAGTGAAACGCAAGCTCTACGGAACGGTTGTGAGACTCCTTATCAAAAAAAAGGGGATGGTTGTGAGACTAACAATATTATATGTGCTTGTTAGGCTTCTAAAGTCCAACATATTCACAAGATGATGTTCGGACATGCAAGATTGATATAATTAGAAATGATAACCGACAGAAGGTGTGAGTAAACATGAAAGATAAAAAAGAGGCCGCTGCTGAACACTAATTATGCCTTAAACAGTCGTCTTAGATGGTTAGACTGTGTTTGGTCCACAAGGGATCACTGGGTGGTTGAGGCATAATAGAACAATTTTAAGATCCTACATGTCAATCCTAGCTAAAAACTGTGTGAGTTCATTTGCTCTAGTCTTGGTGTCATATTACTCGATGATTGTGCTTCTGAGCAGTGTAATAGGCTGCTGGATGAATTAATCAAGGTGCGAGGTGGTCTGATTACCTCCATTATAAAAATAAAAAAAAGGGAAGAAAAACGGTTAGGCTATGTTTGACATAGATCCCCATACGTACCTGTTTGTAGGTGTGACATTATAATGATTAGAGGTGATAAACCTAAAAATTACGTGGAGTAAAAATACATTGGTTCTTGGTTAAGAACTTTATATGCTGGAGTAAAATCTACATCCGCCAATTTTCCCAATAACTCTAGTTCTTTAGAATTGATATATAATCAACTATTGCCATTATATGCTATTTTCAGTTATTTTTTCAATTGGCTGATCAAACTAGAATCTCCCTTATGTAATGAGTTGCAGGTACTCCTTGCATATTTGGTGTTTTGACATGTGATACCTTAGAGCAGGTAAGTAATCAGCCTTTATACGTGTACATATTAATACATGTGCATTTTTATACCGGTGTATTGGTCAGACTTCAAGGTTTTTTTTTTGTTTTTTATTTTAATTATGAGATTCATCTTTCTATCATCTCTTATCAAAATAGCACTCTAGGAAGGAGATTTTCTATGAATTGTATGCTGCCAAAGCAAGTTCTAAGTTTTTTTAGAGTTCAATTATCACAATTGCCCTAAATATTTCTTTTTCTGAGAAGGGATGAAAGGGCGGAAACCTAAATAATTCTTTTCAAATAAGTTTAGGTAACTATGATTAAAACTCTCTATTATTTTTCTATGCTATTTTTTCACGCAACTATAGTAACAAAAGAAAAAAGGCTAAAGAACCAAGCTGTTCCCATAGTCCTAGTGCCACCTAAGAATAAAGGAGTACAAAGTCTGAGAGCTCATTGCTGTTCCATGTACTATATCATAGATAACATACAACTATCCGATATTGGATGTCCCATGTACATCTTTATACATTTACCTTCACTTGTACAAAGAAATATTATAAGCCTAAAGGTTCTTTTGCTTTACTTCATTTTTGGTGTTCTTTGCGATTTTGAGTACCTTGTTGGTCTGCTTCTTTCAGCTATAATTTATTTTTTTATCAAAATAGCCTATGCTTACAAAAAGTTAAAGTTCAAGTCAAAAAAGGACTTCAGAGTGTTTCTGCTTATATTCAACATTTTTAATGTCATAATTAGTTTTGATAGTGGCAATTCATTTTTAAGGATTTGTATAACATATACAGATATACTCCATGTAATATACTCTCCTTGGAACTATATTTACAATATTCTTCTTGGCTGTGTGAATCTATCTTTATGTTGCACGATGTATCCTGAAATACCTCGTAATGTCATGCAGGCTTTCAATCGCTGTGGTGGTAAGTCTGGGAATAAAGGTGCCGAAACAGCAATGACAGCTGTAAGTACCTGTGATTGTGTGACAAATAGATTTTATCTTTAAAACAAGTTCAACGGTGTCAATTTCTGCTTAAATTTGTCTGCCTTATTATGTGATTAAAAGGTTCTAGTTCTAGACTAATAAAATGTATGCATTTAGGAACCTTATAGTATTAATCATTGATCTTTGGACAAGACTGTAATACACTTGCATATGCAAAGTCAAATCTTGTAGATCTTTAAAACCTTGATAAACTTTTACTTGAAATGAAGACTGAACCCAATTTCATCCCCTTCCCACTCTTTCCGAAGTGGAAATAAGTAGGGTAAACAAAGTGAAGAAAATAGAGTTTAAATCATGGTTGTTGTTCAAGATTGTTTGGTTTTATGTTGGACTCAAATGTTCTATTTGCAATAAATGACTGATCTTGAATGCATATGTTGTGCTTATGTTTCAGATTGAGATGGCGTCTTTGTTTGAGCACCACCTCAAGCCTTTAGAGGAGTAAGAGGCCCTTCTTACCAGCGTGCTGTTTCATCGCACAACGATGTTGTAATTCTCACCTTTAAACAGAATTTTACTCGCATCACCATCCCAACTAGCTACTCCAACTAATAAGGTCAGACGTCCGATTTGAAGCTGAGCTGCATAGGAGGAAACAAAATTTCCCACTACTTCTCGGCTCCCATCCTCGTCCACTCTTTTATGCTGGCTGTAATCCCTCTAAAAAGTGGAGAAAACATTCTTGTAAAAGCTGCACTTGTTTCAGAAAACGTTCTTGGACAAGACTGCATTCGTTTCAAATTTTGTATTTTTGGACAATAGTACCATTTCTTAGACTTTTCTTTCTTTTTTTTTTTTTTTTTTTTTTGGTCGGGAAATTTATAGAGGTCAAATTGGAGTCCGGAGCCTAAAGGGTATAAAAATACACGGTTTTTACCAAAAGGGGATGTCCAAAAATTTATATACCAAAAGGGGTATATCGTGGGCTGATCCACGTTATACCCCAAAGTTTTTCACGAAAAATTAAAAAAAAAAAAAATTGAACGCATAACGTGGATCAGTCCACGTTTTACTAAATATATTTGTAAAACGTGGACTGGTCCACGTTTTACCAATAACGTTTTTTTTTTTTTTTTTTTTTTTTTTTTTTTTTTTTTTCGAGCACTAAAAATTTAGTAAACTTTTTTTTTTTGTAACACTTAGTGTGTTTTTTCATACTTTGATCAATAATTAATCGTGCGTGAAGACTCCGAAACGTCAATATTTTATATAGAACTTGATATTTTTTCTGCGTACAATAATGTAGGCTCAATACATCAAGGATACGTAGACGTTCGGATAATCATTTTAGCGGTTGAAAAGGTACCCGAAGTAAGTTTTGTTTAAGGTTTAAGTGTTTTGTTTTTTAAGGTTTTGATTTAAGCGTGTTATTTTTTAATCACGACAAAACATTATTTTGAATATAAATATAATTCTAAAAAATATAGGGAGAAAAACTAGTTGTAAAGTGGTCAAACTTTAGATGGTCATAACTTTGCGCTCGGACGTCCTTTTTATGCGTTTTTTTTTTGAACTTGCGTATTTTTTCGAGATTTACGCAGACAAACTGCCATAGGCGGTTTGGCCGAGCCGATTTTTGAAAAAACACCTTTTATTCCATTCAATTTCAATTTTCTCCCAAATTGTCCTGAAATTTTCAGTTTTATTTACTTATAAGATGATGATACGCAATATATTTCAACGTAAAAATCTCAGGATAATGTAGCTGTGAATGTCAATTTCACTTCTGCGGTTTCAATTTTTGAAAATAAAGCTGACTAATTTTCTCGACATATAAAGTTGACTAAAATAACCTTACAGTCAAACACTAAGTTTTTTCAAACAAAACTTACTTCGGGTACCTTTTCAACCGCTAAAATGATTATCCGAACGTCTACGTATCCTTGATGTATTGAGCCTACATTATTGTACGCAGAAAAAATATCAAGTTCTATATGAAATATTGACGTTTCGGAGTCTTCACACACGACTAATCATTGGTCAAAGTATGAAAAAGCACTAAGTTTTTTCAAACAAAACTTACTTCGGGCACCTTTTCAACCCCTAAAATGACGATCCGAACGTCTACATATCCTTGATGTATTGAGCCTACATTATTGTACGCAGAAAAAAATATCATGTTCTATATAAAATATTGACGTTTCGGAGTCTTCACGCACGATTAATTATTGATCAAAGTATGAAAAAACACACTAAGTGTTACAAAAAAAAAAGTTTAATAAATTTTTAGTGCTCGAAAAAAAAAAAAAAAAAAAAAAAAAAAAAAAAAAAAAAAAAAAAAAAAAACGTTATTGGTAAAACGTGGACTGGTCCACGTTTTACTAAATATATTTGTAAAACGTGGACTGGTCCACGTTTTACAAACATATTTAGTAAAACGTGGACCATTCCACGTTTTACAAATATATTTAGTAAAACGTGGACTGATCCACGTTATGCGTTCAATTTTTTTTTTTTTAATTTTTCGTGAAAAACTTTGGGGTATAACGTGGATCAGCCCACGATATACCCCTTTTGGTATATAAATTTTTGGACATCCCCTTTTGGTAAAAACCGTGTATTTTTATACCCTTTAGACTCCGGACTCGGTCAAATTGGTTATATGTGAATCGGAACTTCAGAATTGATTTGTTCGCCCCCACCTATCCAAAAAATGGTTAGAAAGTAGGTCAAACAAAGATGGGGCAGTGCACATGTTTTTCCGTTTTGTTATTAGCATTAAATTTTACAAAATCGAGAGTCTATCGGAAACAGCCTTGAGGATAAGGTCTATGTACACTCTACCCTCTTCAGATCTCACTCGGTGGGATTATACTGGGTATGTTGTATTAAATTTTATGGAATCTTTTTATGGTATGCTCTCATGCTTCTGTATGTTGATTATGGCGATAATCCTATAGTTTATACTAAAACATATAGAGGTTAACTTATAAAAGACTTTCTAAATCAAGATAGTAAAAGATCAACTAACCTTCTGAATCCACTAAGAAATAACGGCAGCTAAAACCAGAATTTTAGCAAATTTTGCTGTAAATATCAATTCGCCTTTTGGTTCACTTTTTCCTATATGTTTTAAGTTTAGTAGAATTTAGCTAATTTGATTCACTTCTTATAATTTCTGAAGTAAAATGTTGGTTTACTCGTATGACTGACTGCTCCTCCTGCAAATGTCAATCCGTTAGAGGAAATGAAAAGCTCAAAATTGAATTTTTTGTATGGGATATACTGTGACAGTTTTCTTTACCATCCACTGCATTTGGCATTTGAGGTGCAAATTATAATTTGCATCATCCTAAATCACTGTACCCACTAATGTTAGTAAATTATTGACAGCATTGTAAAAGAAAGACTCAGATCTTCGGTAACAAAATCCTACATAGCAATTTCAGTGATATACCTTTAATCACCTATTACATTGTAACTACTGTCTCTATCTAACTGTTGAATACACGAACAAATACAAGAGTAATTCCTTTTCTTTTTCTTGGTGATATGTGAAAGAGGTGAGATGACAGATGATACTAACAATTCAAAATTAGTGAACAAGACTTGGTATTTGGGGCAAAAATATTCAAGGACTTTTTCAACTACCCGTGAAAAATTCTTCAGGAAACTCCGATGAAGGCGTAAGACATTCTCTTGATTCCAGCCTCTCTCTAGACATAGTATATCATGCCAACTTCAATAAGACTAATGTGAGGAATGTTAAGTGCCACAGCAGAACCCCTGCAGTTCTTGCGCAAAAATGAATATGCAACGTCAATAACAAGTTTCTTCCAGCAAGAGGACGATCTCCTTGCCTTCACGTACGAGTGCCCCATTATATATGCAACCCCTGCCTCCTTTGCCTGAACCAAATCTAGAAGCTCGTCCCTAACTTCAGGATCCATGCCAGAGTTCTCTGGCAAGTTAAACCTGACTCGTCGTTTCTTGTTGTCTGGGTTCTCATCATCATAAGAAAATCTTAGGCTCTGAAGTGTCAGTGACTTGCTGCTTTGAATGGTGCTACACGTTTCAAAATCCTCGTCTGAGATGATTAATGGTGAGTTTGACTGTAGATTCGTGCTTATAACTGCCATCCTCCCATCAAGTGATGGACTATCGGAGCTCGACAATTGTGGTTCTACAGCTTCCATTTGGATGAACTCAGCTAGACTTTGGACGAGAAGGTCCTCAAAGTTCCCATCACCTTGCTGTGCATCCTTGTAACCATATCGAACAATGCAACGATACATGCGATATGGTCTTGGGCCAACACGACCAATGAGGAAGCGTTCATCGGATGATACATAGGGTAAAGGAACAGATTTGACACATACAAACACCACCACATTGTGAAACGCAGGGAGATTTGTGACAAAGTGAGAAAAGATAGGCGGAACTCCTGTTACCAATTCCGAGTATATTAGCCCTATCCCAGGGACGCGGACAATACCAAGGCTGGGACCCAAGCCAAGGATCCATTTCAATGGAACTTTATTGTGTAGGTCATACTTGTACTTCTTGCGAGTTCCATAATGCCACACAAGCATGACGGCTAAGAAGATAAAAGAGAGCAAAAGGGAGACCCATCCTCCCTGTGGAGCCTTAATGGCTGCAGAAGATAGGTAGAGACCTTCGATGAACCAGAAGAACAGGAGAAAGGAAGTGGCAAATAATACACTTCTTTGCCAGACAAAGATTATGACAAGTGTCATGAGGAATGTTGTGATAAACATAACTGTCATGCAAGCTAGCCCTGAAAGAGAATAAATAGTTTATAAGAATCTAATTAAACTTGAATTTAGAAGAAAAAAAATCAGCTATAAAAGGCAAGCTGGACTTCTATTAATCTGCAGTAATGCAGATACAAAATCCCCTGTACTTTCCACAAGGGAGAATTTTCTTCGCCATGTCATCCAATTAGAGGTTGCTCCTTGTTCACCATTTATTGTTTCAGTTTAATTGTCATTTCTTCTTCACTGGATGTATGTAAATCCTCCAGCACAAGTTTGAAAGAAGAACACCGGGAAGGCACTAGGAAAAGGAGCAGCATTTGGAAGAACAGAATCACGTAAACCAATCAGGTTCTGTGGAGAAAATTGGTTGGGAGAGTTGCTTGGAAATTTCAGCTCCAGCACAATGGCTGGATGAAATGAAAACTTGTCCATGGTACTTTTTTGAACACAGTATTCCAACAATAGTAATTTAGTAGTCAAAGATGGACATGAAAGATTCAGCTGCTATAGTAGACAAATATTTGGGGAGAAGATATTAACGAGATTGTAGTTCTATCTTCTGTCTAAATGAAATGTTGTTCTTTTTGAAGTAAGACATCTTTAGCACACAACAAGGCTTACCATATGCATTTCCAATCAAAGTTGTATCTTGGAACCCGATAGCAACAACAAGAGTGAGAATCATCAGGATCCAATTTATTTCTGGTACATAGATCTGCCCTTTATGCTTTGAGGTGTGGACAATCTTGACCCGTGGGAAGCAACCTAGTGAATTACATTGCTTGACGATTGAGAATGTGGCTGTGATGATAGATTGACTGCCTACAATGGCTGCAAGGGTTGCAATAACAAAAACGGGCCAGTATACTCTATCTGCATGGATAGCATAGTTAGGATTGAACTTAATTTTCCCATTAATCCTGACAACGTTAAGCTGTAAAAGAAAAACCAACCAGGTATTGAACTATAGAAGCTATTTGGACTGGAACCTATATTTTTGGACAGAAAAGCAGCTTGACCCATGTACTGTATCACCAAGCAGGGATACACGACAAATGCAAATGTAATCTGCATAGGCAAAACAGATTCAGATATATATGTTATAGACACATTCCATGGTTATAAAAAAATGCAAATGTAAGTTCCAGGATTCCCAGTTAACTAGCATGTTGAACAATATGATGCAGAAAAAATGACAGCCATGGACAATATAGTCAGCCGGCCACCAGGACGTTCAGCTTATACACATTCCATGAAATATGAACCTTTTGGCTACATCTAAGTATGCTGTTTCCTATGACTTCGCTAAATATCCAATGGATTTTCAACTTAATCAATCTGTGTTATCTGAATTACCTCTGTGATTTAGAAGATGAATAAAACACAATATTACTGTTTGTTTAAATTGCACTTCCAAAATTTAGAGTTGCAAATTGCTTTGGGGACTTACAATCTATTAAAGCAACTTACAATCCATTTTACTTTCCCTAACAACTAGTTCAAATCCTGGTTTAAGGACTTCCCAAGAAAGGCACATATGGTGGCCTAAATAGAGAGTACGAGCACAAAGTTTCCACAAACCAAAGTTTAATCTAGTCCCGCTGCAGAAAA
Organism: Lycium barbarum; assembly: GCF_019175385.1. Classification (NCBI taxonomy): domain Eukaryota; kingdom Viridiplantae; phylum Streptophyta; class Magnoliopsida; order Solanales; family Solanaceae; genus Lycium; species Lycium barbarum. Next base: position 127,054,153 of record NC_083343.1, on the reverse strand, counting down.
CAGTTTGACTTACTCTCATGGAGAAGGCAGAGAAATGACCAAGATCTGCATACATAGCTTCAGTACCTGATGATCGAAAATAATCAGAAATCAGATCCAAATTCTAGTAGATCTTCTATCACCCTCATTCACCTACAAGTATCTGCACAAAGAACTGCTTTGAATTCTCAAACAATACTATGTCTTCATGTATAAATAAGTACTGAGTTAAGAGAAGATACATTTCATATACCTGCAACAGAGAGGAGAACACCTCCAAGAGAAATCCAACCATCTTTTCCTGTTTCCTTAAAAAACTTGATGATATAATAAGGCGAAAGTGCAGACACAATTTTGGGATTCCAAATGATGGTGTTGTACAACCCAATGATCATAATTGATATCAACCAGATGAGAACTATTGGTGCAAACAAAAATCCAACCTTGTGGGTTCCAACATGCTGTAAAGCGAACAGGCCAACCAATATTATGCAAGAAAGAAACACCACTCCATCTACAATAAGAGAGATTTTGATGGTCAATGCCTAAAGAACTGTGGTCACATGCTGACCAATTGAAGTCATCAAAACTATACATAGATAGGTAAATCACGACAAAGTTACCATGAGTTAGGTGTTCTGCAGCAGCCTGTATCCCTGACATTGATGATATAACTGCAATTGTCCCATTGAGTAAGAAACCAACTCAGTGAAACAACTTATAGCTTGTAAATTATTTAGTTACACAAGCTAATACCACATAAAATAATACAGTAGTAGTTACTATAATAATTTCTACCTGACATTGCAGGTGTTAGAACACCATCACCTATGACCATACACGCACCCAATAATACAATAACAAGTAGTATTGTACGTGACTTTTTATGCTTCTCAAGAAATCTCTTCAACTGTATACATGATGTTGACTGCCCAGAGTAGCCATAATTGTAAGAAGATAGCTCCTCATCAGCTGCTTGTTGGTTGGGAAGTAGACTAAACTTTGCATGTCTACAGAGCAGGGAGTAAAGAGCAAATGAACCACCTGGATGTATGTAAAGTGTATTTGTCATAGACAATCAGGTATACAAGTTCTTCCGTAAATATTGACTAACTTAGAGTCTATCTTTAACATACCTTCACCATTATCATCTGCACTCAATACGATAAATACATATTTGAGCAAAGGAATGAGTGTTATTGTCCAGAAGATCAATGAAAATGCACCAAATATTACTTCCGGAGTCTGATAATCTTGCAACTTCCCGGCAAATATACTCCTATAGACATAAAGTGGTGACGTGCTCAAATCTCCATATACCACCCCAAGACTTTGGTATGCCAATACTAGATTCCTGGAAATATTCATCCAAGGGAACTGCAAAGTGAAATATAAGAGGCGAGCTAGTTACACAATCAGTAGTTACACATATTTGAGCTAGTTAATGCTTCTCTCTCTCTTCGTTTTTTCCTATCCATTGTTCCGTTAACACTCCTATTAGTTAATCTTCATTTTCATAAGGGAAAAGGCCCAAACATATTAAAGACAGTTAAGAAGAAAGCCTGAGAAAGTAAAAAAAGGGAGAGATTTTCTACCTTTGATGGAAGCTCATTTTTTCTCATTCCCTGTGGAACTTTTCCACTTTTCCCCTCTTTTCCAACTGTATCTATTGTTTCTTGGCCCCTACCTGCAGCAAGCGAAGGAGGATGCTCCAAACTATCTTCCTCATTATTGATACCAACTTGATACATCTATACAACCAATTTAGTAAAACTTTTTTGGTTATGCAAATAGAGAAAAGAAACAAGACAACTCAACAACATACCCAGTATATTCCCACAAGTAGGGTCTGGGAAGGGTAGAGTATACGCAAACCAGAAGGGTAGAGTATACGCAAACCTTACCCCTACCTCGAGGAGGTGAAACAAGACAACTCGATTTTAACAAAAAAAAGGTGGCAAATAAGCAGAGAAACGATCGAGTAGGTCAGATTGATCAAGGATTTAAACGTTGCGAGTTCTAAGACAACATGTTCAATGTTATATATACTTGTTCTTTACATACATTCGAGCGTTCAAGTAGAAAGCCATGTCTTCAGTCTGCCACTGGCAAAAAATATTATATCTAGGATGTCAATAATTTCTAAGTTAACCCATTACTATTAAATATGAGAGACATCTTGGTATGATGAAAGATTAAGCTATTTACTCATGGGAAATTGGCAACCAGCAAAGCATTAACAGAAGAATTCATCAAGAAGTTCAGATTCAATGCAAATTATATTGAAAGCCTCTAATCGCAAAAGAATTTGCAAAGTTTAATCAAGTGCAATAAGCATACTTTCTCCACCTTTTATGACAGGTATTTTAACTAGATACAGAGTTTAAGATGTTAATTTAACATAAAGTTGTTTAACAATTGGAAAAAAAACATATCAAAATTTTGAAAGCCTTTAATGGCAACAAAATTTGCAAACTTTCATCAAGTGCAATAAGCATACTTTCTCCGCCTTATATACCAAGTATTTTAATTAGATACAGAGTTTAAGATGCTAATTCGACATATACATATTATATTAGGTATCATCAAAATTTGTTTAACAATGGAAAAATCATATCAAAATTCAAAATTTGATTAATTTTAATAAGTTTGAATATAAAAATGAAACAATGCGGAACATTTTGGAACTCCTAAATTGGAAAAAATGTATATGAACAGGAACAAAGTATTTAATCGATAAAAACAAAATAAAATAAACAATCGGCAATTGGCAAAAGAATAAAATCACAGAATAAACTAGTCCCTCCATCCCAATTTATGTGTCACCTTTCGGCTTTCGAGAATCAAACGAGTTTTTCTTTAACCGCAAATCACATGCCTTTCATTTATAATACTATTTTTTTACTAGCTTTTCAAATATACAAATTTTATTTTTAAAAAACTTAAACCTTTTATGTCCGCATTTACGGTCAAGATTAAGAAATTTGACTCTCGAAATTCGAACCGTGCCACATAAATTGGTACAGAGTAACAGAAATCCACACACAATTTCAACTCTTCAAATTGGAATTAATGAAAAACCTTATTTAAATAAGAGGAATAACAAACTTTCGGCACGTGCAAAAGGGACGGCGACGGTGGCGACGATTACGTGGTGTTTATAATACGTACGTAACGTAATAATGCATGAACATGGTTTTGAATTTTGAAGAAGAAGAAAGGAGATCAGAAAATGCAGAGATCTCCTTTCATCTCAACATTTGCTCAATCAATATGACATTCTTATTCTTATTATGTACGTATGTACCAGCACTGCATGTGAGCCAAACACAATGACTCTATCTACACATTTGTTGTTTGGACAATTTTGGAAAAGTTTGTGCAAAAATTAATGAGTCAAACCAAATGTCTACAGCATTAGTTTATCATGTATATATATATATATATATATATATAGTAGTTATATGTATTATAGATTAATTCAAAATACATACTCTCTCCCCGTTTTGTGTGAACCTATTTCTTTATTAGTTTGTGTCAAAAAGAATGATCTATTTCTATATTTGGAAACAATTTAACTTATGCAATGATTTATAGTCACACAACATATATGTGACTCATTTAACACCAAAAATTTAAAGGTCTTTTTTCTTGCTTAAACTTCGAGCCCAGTCAAATGGGTTCACATAAATTGAAACGGAGAGAGTATTAATTAAACTATGAAATTGCATGTGTAATAAATTGAAACGGAGAGAGTATTAATTAAACTATGGCACTGTGTTCAGATGCAGTGTAAACGTGAAATATCACATCACAAATGGGAGAGAAAAAGAAGCCAAGAATCTCAATTCAAATGGTTAGTTCATTGCAGTCTAAAATTTGATTCATGACCAATTGCAAAACACAGATCAAGTTCAAGTGCAAATTCGTTGCATTCCCAAATTAATAAGTATTCTTTATTCATTTGACTACTACTTGTTTTCAAGAAAGAGGTAGCCTAACATACCCTTAGTGTGTTTGGTATGACCAAACTTATTTTTCACAAAAATGTTTTTTTTTTCTTCTAAAAAGACATTTTTTTTCAGGAAAAATAATTTTTTATAAAATGTTTTTCCATTTCTGAAGAAAATAGTTTAAACATCAATAATAATATTAGCAATTTGGAGATTGTTTGAATGATATTTTTGAGTGTTTAAGATCAATATTAATGCCTTAACGTGAAGTTTTTCCACGGATTTCCCTTCAAACGTACTGGTCTTTAATTTTTGTCGTTGTTGCTCATTTAATGAAAAATCTAGACCTACTTCGCTCGGCATAAGTTTTGTAACATTTTTTGTCTTTGAACACTGAACTTTTTCCTCGCTCGGCACAAGTTCTGTAGGAATTAAGATTATGCGGCATAAGTTGTGTAGTATTTTTCCAGATTATGTTGAATGTTGAAAGCTTTGTCGTATCTTGCATAACTTGAGGGATGCTATGTATATACATATGCCGGATGAAATGCAAACTTTGCCGAGCAAAATCTAAACTTATGTCCTTTTTTTAGATTATGTTAAGTGTTGATAGTTTTTGCCGTGTCCAGCATAACTTGTAGGGTGTTATGATGCGTACGCCAAATGTAAACTTGTTCGAGCACAAAAGTGCTGAATGGCAAAAAATAAAGACCAAAAATTTTTTAGGTACAAAAATTAAAGACCACCAGGGCCATTTGTCCAAATGACCCCTTAGTGTTGATTGGACCACGTAATGTGAAGTTGAATAAAGTTAAAGGAAGAATGACGTATATATACATAGATTAAGGAAATGACTTACACAATTGCACGGTTTGCCCTTCAAATGGACTGGTCTTTAATTTTTTTCCTTCAAAATCGAAATTATGCCTAGAGGCTTATAAGTTCTCTTAGAGCGCGAGCATAACTTGTAAAAATTATGATGCGTAACTTATACCCCTCTAGGCATACGTTTGATTTTGAAGGACAAAAATGAAAGACCAACACAAAATAGGGACAAAGTGCAGATGACCCACTTCTATTCATTTCGGCCCAATAAAATAGCTACCGGACTCAAAAACGCTATTATATAGCCATTTTTTGTGCGGAATGCCCTTCAAAGGCACTGGTCTTTAATTTTTGTCTCTCAAATTGCTGGTCTTTAATTTTTGTCTACTTTAATGCCCCGAAGGATTCCTTTTTTGATTCTGGACCGCGAGAGTTATTTCTTTCGATCTCCATCTTTTTACCCGTAATAGGTATTGGTATATACCCGGATTTCGTTCTTTCATTAGCAGTTGACAAGGTCGAAGTTATTCTATCTAATTTTTTTTATAGATAATTTGTATGACTGAAATAAAAAAACCTATCTTTGTTTTTAAAAACATTCTTGGACAATGAAAAAAAGAAGACTTTTTTCTTCTCTTAACTCTTCAGTTAAGTAAAAACAATGAAATTGAACTACATATGGTAGAAAACCGTGTGAATCAAATATTGTATTGATGATTCACACGGTCCACACGCTGGTTCATACAATGCGCCGCCCGCTCTTGTATTTGGAATAACTTGTCTTGAATTCAATTAAATGTTGATGGAAAAGAACCATAACTATGTAACCCTATTCCTACTAGATTGACCCCAAAATAGCATATCCAAATTATAAGAAAGCCTATAGACGCTACAATTGCAGAATTTGCACCCCGCAAATTTCTATTTGTTCGAGTATGTAAATAAATTGCAAATACGATCCAAGTAATAAACGCCCAAGTTTCTTTTGGGTCCCAATTCCAATACGACCCCCACGCTTCATTAGCCCATACCGCTCCCGAAAGGATTCCTATGGTTAAAAAAGTAAATCCTAAACTAATAACTCGATAACTCCAATAATCCAATTGTTGAATCAATTGGGACCTGTAATAATTTTTAGCAGAAAAAAAAGAAGTATTTTCTAAAACATTTTCACCCAAGAAAAATGACTCGTTTAAAAAACCATTGCTCTTATAAAAAAGCTTTCTGTTTTTTCGAAATGTAATCACTAGAAGTGCTACTGATAATAACGATCCACATAAAAGGGCTGCATAGCCCAATATCATCATACTTACGTGCATTATTAACCACTCGGATTGAAGAGCAGGTACTAATATTCCAGATTGGTGTATTTCAGTTAAAATACCTGAAGTAGCAAAGCCTTGGGTAAAAATAGCACTTGGGCCAGTTATTTTACTTAAAATTAAAACATTTTTTTTGAAATACGGAATTATATGAATAAGGGAGAAACTCCATGAAAGGAAAATTAATGATTCATATAAATCGCTTAGTGGGAAATGGCCCGAAGAAATCCAACGAGTAACTAATAATCCTGTTATACAGAAAAAAGTAACTATTATGCCCTTTTCTGACGAATCATATAGTTTTACGCTTTCATCGACTAAAAAGGTTATCAAATGAATTGTAATTACAATTGAAACGATCGAAAAGGAAATGTGAGTTAATATATGCTCTAAGGTTGAAAATATCATAAAAAATCTTTAAAAAAGAAGAGTCCCTTAATTACATAATTCTAAAATGGAAATCGGGAATTGAATTCATTATAAGATCTATTTATCCTTTTTAGAAGACGGTATGCCGCCACTCGGACTCGAACCGAGATGCATTAGCACTGCTTCCTAAGAGCAGCGTGTCTACCAATTTCACCATAGCGGCCTGTCTTGAACTCATAATAGCCTATGAATAAGCAATCGTCGAGATTGAGGAAGCTATTTTAGTTTAGTAATGAGTCAAATGGATCAATAACCAAAAAAGGTTGTTCAAATAGGAATTTGAAGTTGAAGGTTCATTATTTTAGATTTGAGTTTAGAGTCTTAGTTTTTTTTATTTAACCAGGGACTTTCCTATATTTTAGGCTTGCCTCGAATTGAACTCTTGTAACTAAATCGTTCTATACTCAATTAAGGAATAGAGTTCAAAAAGTTTTTGTTTTCATTGTTTAATCAGCTATTTCCTATTGATTTTTTTTTCAGAAATCTAAAAAAAAAAATGGATTTTGAAGACAAAATAGAAGGAAAAGAACCTATTTTGCATCACTCAAAATTGACAATTAGTGATACAGAATTTCATTAAGCAATTTTATCTATTGGGTTAAGGGCAAAAGATATGGAAATATAGAATTTTTTCTTTTTTAATTGAATTCTGCAAATAGGTCGATGGGGAAAATCAAACTCCCCACCTTGGAATAGAAATGATCTTTATTCTTTTGTAAACAAAAAAATTATTATTCAGTAAATAGAGGATTTCCTAATTCAATTATTTTATATATCAATCAGAAAAGCGAAGAGAGTTCCATTACGTATTGTGAGCTAATCAATATCAAATATGAAAGGGAAATCGTTAAATTATTCAATTAGATAATAATTTAAGAATAATTGAATTCTTTTTTCAAGTTGATTCAAATTATTCTAACGTTTTATTACTTATTTATTTTTGTTTGGCGTACAAAAAAACTTTTTGAATTCCCGGTAGAAAGAGATTTCGCTAACGAAAAAGCCTTTAATGCTACCCAATATCCCTTCTTTTTCCAAATATTTTTACGAATACGCTTTTTTGATGTCGAAGTGCGTTTTTTTGGAACTGCCATTTAGAAATTAAAAAATTACTCATTGTTATAGCTGGATGTGAAAGACATCTATTCTTCAAAACGAATTCTTTTTACTACTATTTATTTTCGAGCTAATAGTGTCCTCCTCAAATAAAACATTATCGAGATAGGAAAAAGATATGTGAAAATTGAATAATACTGGACATAATACTGGAAATAAAAAAAGAAGGACAATATGCGTTTTTTTTCCAGTTTTTCTATTCCATAAAACATTCAGAATCGTAAAAAAGAAAAGGTTCTCTATTGACATCTTTATTTCACAATTTCACATTCTTTTCTTTTTGATTCAGAAAATCTATACCTATTTACATTTACTGGTAAAACCTGGGTAAAAATGGGCCTATTTCAAAGGAGACCAGTAATTAATCCCTTTCATATCATTTGACCCATTGTAACTTCTTGATTTCAATAGTTGAAGTATTTAGCAAAGACTCAGAATAAGTAAGAATAGAAAATTCGATTTAAGTTTTAAATTAGTTTAAGTTAGTCCATATTTTTACTTTTTATTGACGCCTTTCAAAAGAGGTAAGATCCGGTGAATCGGAAACAATTAATTAAGAATTCAAAACTTTTTTATGGAACAGACATATGAATATGCGTGGATCATACCTTTCATTCCACTTCCAGTCCCTATGTTAATAGGAGCGGGACTTATTCTTTTTCCAACGGCAACAAAAAGTTTTCGCCGTATGTGGGCTTTTCAGAGTGTTTTATTGTTAAGCATAGTCATGGTTTTTTCAATCTACCTGTCTATTCAGCAAATAAATAGCAGTTCTTTTTATCAATATGTATGGTCTTGGATCATCAATAATGATTTTTCTTTAGACTTCGGATACTTGATCGACCCACTTACTTCTATTATGTCAATATTAATCACTACTGTTGGAATTATGGTTCTTATTTATAGTGATAATTATATGGCTCATGATCAAGGCTATTTGAGATTTTTTGCTTATATGAGTTTTTTCAGTACTTCCATGTTGGGATTAGTTACTAGTTCGAATTTGATACAAATTTATATTTTTTGGGAATTGGTTGGGCTGTGTTCCTATCTATTAATAGGATTTTGGTTTACACGACCTGTTGCGGCAAATGCTTGTCAAAAAGCGTTTGTAACTAATCGTGTAGGGGATTTTGGTTTATTATTAGGAATTTTAGGTTTTTATTGGATAACAGGGAGTTTCGAATTTAGGGATTTATTCGAAATATTCAATAACTTGATTTATAATAATGAGGTCAATTTTTTATTTGTTACTTTATGCGCTGTTCTCTTATTTGCCGGTGCAGTTGCTAAATCCGCCCAATTCCCCCTTCATGTATGGTTACCTGATGCCATGGAGGGGCCTACTCCTATTTCGGCTCTTATACATGCTGCTACTATGGTAGCGGCGGGAATTTTTCTTGTAGCTCGGCTTCTTCCTCTTTTCAGAGTTATACCTTACATAATGTATTTGATCTCGATTATAGGAATAATAACAGTATCATTAGGAGCCACTTTAGCTCTTGCTCAAAAAGACATTAAGAGAGGTTTAGCCTATTCCACAATGTCTCAATTGGGTTATATGATGTTAGCTCTAGGTATGGGGTCTTATCGAAGCGCTTTATTTCATTTGATTACTCATGCTTATTCCAAAGCATTATTATTTTTAGGATCCGGATCCATTATTCATTCAATGGAAACTATTGTTGGATATTCTCCAGCTAAAAGCCAGAATATGGGTCTTATGGGGGGTTTAAGAAAACATGTACCAATTACCCAAATCACATTTTTATTAGGTACACTTTCTCTTTGTGGTATTCCACCTCTTGCTTGTTTTTGGTCCAAAGATGAAATTCTTAATGATAGTTGGTTGTATTCGCCAATTTTCGCAATAATAGCTTGGGCCACGGCGGGATTAACCGCATTTTATATGTTTCGGATCTATTTACTTACTTTTGAAGGGCATTTAAACGTTCATTTTCAAAATTATGGTGGGAAACAAAAAACCCCTTTCTATTCAATATCTCTATGGGGTAAAAACGGCGTTAAGAAAAACTCTTGTTTATTACCAATGAATAATAATGAAAGTACTTCTTTTTTTTCAAAAACGAAATATCCTATTGATAAAAATGGAAGAAAGATGACACGACCTTTTATGACTATTGCTCGTTTTGAGCATAAAGCGGTTTATTCCTATCCTTATGAATCGGACAATACTATGCTATTCCCACTATTTGTATTAGGACTCTTTACTTTGTTTGTTGGATCCATAGGAATTCCTTTCAACCAAGAGGGAGTGAATTTGGATATATTATCGAAATGGTTAGCTCCATCTATAAATCTTTTCTCATTTAATGAAAATTTGTGGGCCAAAGTATCCTTATTCGCTGATCTATGAAATCAGAGATTCTGAGTTCGAACCCTAGCAGAGTAAAAAAAATAAAAAATAAAAAATCGCAAGGCAAGGTTTTCATAGAAAATATGCCTTAAGGCATAGTTCTGTAGTATCCTACACAACTATACCGGACAAGGAATAGTTTTTGTGAAACTACATAAGGCATGGTTCTATATAAATTATCCTACAAAACTATACTTTAAGGCAGAAAAAGCTTAGTTTCTTTGTAACTTTGCCCGAATAGGCATTCTTTGCTATGAAACCTTGCCTTGCGAAATTATTATTCTTTTTACTCTGGTAGGGTTCGAACCCAGAATCTCAGGGATATTTTCGGTCACTTTTTTATTACTTAAAGTGGCAAAAGCCAAAAATTAAAGACCGCCGATTTGAGGGACAAAAATTAAAGACCACCCCAAGATAGGGACAATTGTGCAAATTGTGTAGGTTTGGGCTAAGATTTTTTTAGTATATTTAAGATCGAGGCTTTTTAGCTCGGGCCAACCCGTGACTCTTTTAGGGCTAGCTTCCATTTTAAAAGTCCATTCAATTGGTGGGCCAACTTGCCCCAGCACATCTCCAAGGCCCACTTGATATGATCCTAAATGGCATAAGAATGCTTAGAAGGACATGGGACGTTTGGATGATAGCATAGGAAGAAATTGTGGAGGCTTCTACAGAAGTGGCTAAAAGCGCAAAGGGCTAAAAGTGCAAATTGAGGTTATAAGATGCAAATCATGGCCAAGATCCCAAATTCAAGGCTAGATATTTAATTTTGGCTACAATTGGAAGATAATTGGTGTTTGAAAGATGAAGATCCCATGTTGGGCTATTTTCGCAAAGAACCACTTAGGGCCTTTGTTGTAAGAGCTTTTAGTATAAATAAGACACTTAATCTTTCATTTCTTCCTCAGTTTATGAATGATGATGTATTGAGAATACTCTTTGGATATGAGAGTTTGTTTAGCTTGATAGCTATAGGGTTAGTGATAGTTATAGTTCATCATAGGTGGATTCTTTTGTTGGCTATGAACCATTTTCCATTGATTTCATGAAGAGTTGTTCATTTGTGGTTCTCAATTGAATTTCTCTTGCCTTGATTTCAAATAGTATAGGTTCTCTTAGGTTGAATTCAATTGGGAGAGTTTGGATTTCATATATCCAAGTTTTCCCATAAATCAAATCCTAATTGGGTCTTGCTTCTATCCCTCTTTTCTCATCCCCTTTCTTCAGTTTTCATCCCTTAATTTCATCGTTATCTTTATTTTCGCATATTTGTTGTTTGAATCCGTGTCTTCCACAAGCCAGATCGTATCATTTGGTATCAGAGCTTAGGCTAAAGTGTTGTTTTTATAATCACCAATCCTAGGTTCATCTGATTTTAAAAATCTCAAAAAAAATGAAAAAAAATCTGAAAATTCCCCAAAAAAAATGAAAATTTGGTTTGTTGTTGGATTTGTGCAAAATTAAGTGTAGAATTGAGTCCTTGCTATCAAATCTACTTAGATCTAGAGTTTTGGAACATTTGGAGGTGTTTTGAGTCATTCACCATTGTTGAGTTTGAAGCTTTTGAAGAACTTGAAAAACAAGCAAGTGGGTCTTCAAATTGTGGTGTTCAATTGGTCTCAATTCGAAGTGGGTTTTGTTCTCTAGGTTGAGGGGAGGCTAGATCCGAAATTTGGGATCAATTGGAGTTGAAATTGAAGGGGTTGATAATTTGAATGTTCATAGTGTTCTTGAGCTTTTTCATAAATTCATGAGGAAGAAGATGACCAAAGAAGCCTTTTGATCCAAAATTTTAACTACCAAAAGTGAAAAGGTATTTGTTGGGCAAAATTTAGCAAAACACATGATATAGTGGGCCCAAGGTACCTCAAATACAAGGAATATTCAGAAAAATCCAGCCCAAAGATTGAGGTACGAAATACAATACGTCATCACTGAAGGATTTTTACGGAGGCAATTTACGGACTGTAAATTGAGGCGTGAATTGGTTCCAAAATTTGAGCTTACTGTTATGATTTTACAGTCACAAAATACGGACCGTAAAATGCACTCCTCAAATGCATTTTATGCTTCTGCTTGTACAGTTCCCATTTTACGGACCGTAGATCAATCTTGACCGTCAACTTGACCCTAAATACTTGTCCACTGTTGCTGATTTAGGGTCACAAAATACAGACCATAAAGTGCACTCTTCAAATGCATTTTATGCCTCCGCTTGTGGGTCCCAATGGCCCTTTGTAGGGTCATATTACATGTCATTAGCAACTCATATGCAAAGCCAAGACCCCTAGATGTGGATGCATTTACCCAAAATTGCATTGCAAGTTTGTTCTTCAACTCGGTTTCACTTCATTTTTAGTTCTAAGTTTCGTTAGGTATTTGTTCATCCTTCCTTGATCTTCCAAGCTAATTAACGCTAGTAATTAACCTTACTTAGTTGTTGATTAGTTCTTGAGTCCCATTTCTTTTTGTGCTAATTCTTTTTCAAGCTTTTCTCGCTTCAACCTCATTAAAACTTCTTTGTCTCAAGTCCTTTAGTTTAATTGAGTCGTCCGTCTTTCAATTGACAAGAATCTACTCCCCACAAAGATTAGCAACCTTATGAATTGATTTGGATAAGGGGTGTCACACCCCAACCTTGGGGAATGTGGCCGGCACTCGGCACCCGAAGGCCCAAGCGAACCAGCCATGGCATCTGTGACATGTAATATGAACAATAGGCCGACAAGGCTGCAATATGACACTAACAAGAACCAAATGTATAATCCTGCACGCAGAAGAACCCAATAACAACCTATATATATATAAGGCCAACAAGACTATATAGTCATGCCAACTGTACCGGGGGGCGACAAGGCCAAGCAAAACATATATACACTGACAACTGGTCTGCAAGCCTCTAAAAGAGCAACACAATATCAACAGGTCGGGATAGGGCCCCGACATACCCCAAAACAATACATATACATATGCATCTGTACCAATAGTCTCACAACCAGTAGCTCCGAAAAAGTGGAGTACGACACTCAACCGTTGATATCGGTGTCCTACTGCAGAGGCACGCTGACCTGTCTATTAGCACCTGTGGGCATGAACATAGCGCACAAAAGGCGTTAGTACGAAATATGTACTGAATATGTAAGGCAGTGTGCACAAGCACAAATAATGTAAATAATATGAGAAGAGATTTACAAACAACCTGAAACTCTGTTCAAAGCCACTGAGGGCTACCATAACTACAATATAAATGTAAATGCGTGCTCGTAAAATCATTCCTCACTGTGGAGGTATATATATCATATCATATAACAATAATAATAAATCCCTTTGTGGGGTTATCTCATCATCACAACATCATCTCTGCCCAACTGATCAGTGGCGATGCACAGCTACGTGCCTACCCGGCCGCCTACAACACAGCTCGGTAAAGAAGAAACATGTCTAGGTGCACATATAAGTGCCTACCCGGCCGACTATAACACGGCTCGGTAATGAAAATAAACACACACATATATATAAGTGCAATGCAAGACCAACCTCAGAAGAGATATCATGATAAGAGTCGAAGTGACCTATCGCCGTTATCCTTCGACTATCGTTATTGTCCCTACGTCCTTTGGTTTCCAACTATGAGACAACCAACACAAGAAAAATGAAAGTTACGTAGTACGGATTTGTTTGAAGTAGACATCATGTTCAAGCTATCAGTAACCATGATCAACGTCGAAAAAAGAACGAACAAAAGAATTTTAATTCTCTTTGAGCGACGAACAAGGAAGGATGAGAATACTTAAATCTTCTTCGATGTGAGTTATTCATGAGAAAAAGGCAGATTTAATCATATTTATCAATTTGAAGTGGAGCAATTCGAATTCGATGAAACAATCCAATAAACATTCATTCAAGTTCTAGTCATGCCGAAAGATATAAAGAAGCACCCTACATACCTCGTTGATAGAGCTATACACGTCTTCCGGGTCCTTGAATACCTTATGAACGACTACCTACACAAAACGAATTATTCAAGATCAAAATCAAACTCATAGCTCATGAAAATCTTCACTTAGACATTTAAGCAAGCAACTTGCGGGCATAAGTTCGTAGGCTCTGTTGTAGCTCAATTTTTCCGCAAAACACTACAAAATTTTACTTTCCTACTCCCCCTCATCAGTACCATCCTATCCATACCACCATAACTCCAAGAAACATGTTAAAACTATATAAAACAGCCCAACAATCAACCCAAGTCCATAAGAGTTCATAAGAATTGCAAAAGCTTATTCTATGGGGGTTTCTACCTAATTTCTAGGTTTAATTACTTGTAAGGCTCAAAGAGATGAAGATAAGGTTAAATCATACCTCAAAAGTTTAATAATACTCTGCAACTTAAGTTATTTCAAGATGAAGCTTTCTTCCGAAAATCGAAACAACGAGAAATCTACGATTCTATGATTGTCATGTGATTCCTTATGTTGTAATCACTTGATTTACCTTTGAACTTAGTTGTGATTGATGGAGAATAAATTTGGGAGAGTATAAGGGCTGTTCTAGGGTTTAATATTGATGAAAATGAGGGCCTAAAACGTTGGGGCCTCTATTTATATCACTTAAGTTGGGCCCACTGCTCTGTGGCAGTTTGCACCCTTGTACGGAAATGCAAATTTCTCTCTACTCGGATGTCGTATCAACAAACGGTTAAATGCGCTGTAAACTAGACTCGTAGATATTCGATTTGATAGGTGGATCACCCTATAAATCCAAGTATATTGAGAGAAAATATCTTTCACATCTGACCCAAATTTCAGTGAAATTTACAGACGTAACTTGCGACGACCTTTGTCGACTTCCGTATCACAACTCATTTGACTTCAAAACTTAACGTACGACTATCATACTATTTAAATACCTCAAAAAAATACCTTCTTACCATGTTATCAACCTTACGATACGACAACGCACGAAAACACGAGGTGTAACAAGGGGTTCTTGACCAACTTTGGAAGAAGCTTTAGGTTGAGAGGTAAGCTTGAGTGCAAATACTAGTGACGTGAGGAACTTTACTACTAATCTTGTTTGCTCGTTTTGTAGGTACAAGAAGGGAAGTCATAAGGACAGGAGATATAAGGATGTCATCCGTAGCTTCGGAATATTATGGTGATGATTTGGAGAGTTATGCCTCTAGCAATAGAAGGTATGACTATGATAGCGAAGGAGGTTATGAGGGAGATGATGTGACTTATGACAATGGTCGATATGAGGGTGAAAAGTACTATTTTGGAGGTAAATATGAGATAAGTGGATCTGATGGGCCTTATGAAGACGATGATGGAGTAGAGGAGCTTAATGAAGAGTCCTATGGTGAAGACGAGAGCTATGAAGAGCCTCATGTTACACACCAAGGACATGGAGGCGACTTGAGATATATTCCTTCCTCACACTTACGATATGAAATAATTGGTGGAAACTTGGATGAATTAGAAAGTTGTGATGAATATGAACCTTATGGTTATGCGCTTTGTGGTGACTATGTCTATGAAGATAGTAATGTTGAACATGATAATTGTGAAGAATCTTCTAGTGGATATTCACGTACATTGAATTGTAATACCTCCTATTCTAAGCAAAGTGGTATAAATGTGTGGGTTGGACCAAGTAGGAGTCGTCCTAGAAAGAGTAGACAGTATACATTTCCTACTTCAAGAAATACAATTAATCATACTTCTAATCCTAATACGAAGGTAACATGTTCTCAATATGGTTATGATGTCGAAGGAAGGAGGGGGGAAGTATTGAAAGGTGATGGAAGTGGAAGAAATGTAAGGTCTCAAGTGAGAAATGACTCGAAGAGGCGAATTCTTGAGACAAAAGTGAACTTACTTGGTAGTGTGGGTTATGTCCTTGTGTTGGATGATTGTAGCTACGACAACTACCTTTCCCCTCAAGTGGTTGAGACATTGGGTATAGAGTGTGTGATGAAATGATACCCTTACTATGATCAATGAGGGTACTTGATCAATAGGAGCGTAAGGGTGTTCTTTACACATGGAAAATACCAAAAAGAGCTTTGGTGTGATGTACTTCCACGAGACAATTGTCACTTGTGTTTGGGGAATCCTTGGTTCCAAGAACATAAGGTTTCATATGAGCAAGAATGATACAAGTAAGTAGTGGACAAACAATGGAGACCTCTCTTTCCACCTGTACTTCCTAAAGATGAAGCAATTGCAAGTGAACCTCGTCCTATAGAGAGTGGTCCCAAAATCCCACAATGGACGAAGAAGAATTTCGAAGAGATTCACTTAATGATGGAATGCTTATGCAAGGAACAACAAATGAAGGTGAAAAAGTCTAATCCTTGTGAAGCAAAAGAGAAGAGCGAAGTGGAGGAATCCCTTAACCCTTCTAAAGAAATACTTTGCACTTGTCCCAGCTCCCATGAAATTGAGAGAGAAAAGATTGAGAGGAGTAAGGGACTGAAAAGTGACAACTCTAGAGTGGAAAAAGGAGAGGTTGTGAGGAGTGATGTGAGGGAGTTGTCACAACCCCATTCTAACTCATATAACTTTGCTTTCTTCTCTAGTTGAGCTTAATGATGGTGCAGGTATTCTTGGAAGCAAACCAAATAATGAGCCTCAAATTTTGAAAGTTCATGAGGTATTTGAAAGCTTCTCGAAGGATCAAATGGACTCCTAAGTTGAAATCCGAGGTAAAAAAAATACTTTCTATGCACTTTGAGGTAAAATAGCTAAACTTAACACTCCAAATTATGTGAATGATCATATTGTTGAATTGAGTGTGAGTGAAAGCTTGACTTTAAGTGAGCTTAATGGGTTTTTACCATGTGATGAGCTTAGTTCTTTAAAGATTGTTGACAATGTTGTTGATATGGGTGATCCAACACTAGTTGATCTTATTGATGACC
Organism: Lycium barbarum; assembly: GCF_019175385.1. Classification (NCBI taxonomy): domain Eukaryota; kingdom Viridiplantae; phylum Streptophyta; class Magnoliopsida; order Solanales; family Solanaceae; genus Lycium; species Lycium barbarum. The sequence goes on along the minus strand of NC_083343.1, from coordinate 127,037,230 downwards.
TAATTGCTTCTTCTTGTGAGGTCAATTTGTGTCCACATAGTGTTGACCCTTATGATTTTCATGTTAGTACATTATCATGTGTCATGTGATATGATAGCTCACCCACTAGTTGATCCTAGTGATGACCGAATTGATTCTTCTAGCAAAATCGATTTATATCCAACTAGTGTGGATACTCGTGTTGATCAATTTATTGGCTATGATAGTACACTAATTGAGGAATCTTGTGATGTGTTTTATGAGCCTCAATTTAGTGATGAATTTAGCCAAGTCGATAGTATGGAAGAAAGTGAATATGACACACCACCCTTATTTGATACATATGGAGATAAGTACCATGATCTTACTTTGTTGACATTTGATGAGACTCAAGATTTTGATAGTGTTGTGTGTCATGTAGATAGTCATATGAAGGAAACTGCTTTGAAAATGACGTTTATCTTTCCAAGAGTGAAACCACATGTTTTAAATCTTCATCATTTATTAATTATTCTCTCTTTAAATATAATTTCTTATTTGATGTTGACATAACTATTGTAGATGATGTGCCTAGTGGGACATATGGTAATGTTGACAAATTAGTCGCCTTTGGAGACTACAAGGTATTTAGTAACCCACTATGGAATGATAACACTCTTCTCTGTGATGAAAATCTTTCCTTGAAGAATTGTAATAAACTTATAGGAAAGGGAAGTGTTGAAAAAGAAGGTAATGCTTGCCTACAAATTGCTAATTCTTCATTGCACGTTCAAAATTTTGGTAGCCCAATGCATGATATTGTTCTTGAACCTAGTGAGGCTACATTGGAGGATGACATAGGTGAAGAAGTTGTTTTCGTGACACATTTCTTTATAACTAATTTGCATATCATAATCCTCTTGTGTGTGATAGGGGTGCATCTTATGTTCAAATGGGTCTTTATAGGCTAGATAATTTTGCTCTTAACTAAGATATGTGTATACTTTTCGCTTTTGATCCCGGTGATACCTTGTGTGATCTGGTCTTGACACTACCTTGGAGGAATCAACTTCTTGATGCCTCATATGTGGAACTTCTATTTTCGGTAGTGGTTGATGTGTGGTTGCACCACAAGTTTGTCCCTCCTTGGGGTGAGATTATGATTATTGCCTTTTGTGTTAACCCTCATGCGTTGAGGATATGTCTTCGTATGTCTTCCCTTGAATTTTGCTAGGTTTGGATTCGAGGACGGATCCTTTTGAAAAAAGGGAGGATGATATGATCCTAAATTGCACAAATAGCACAAGGATGCTTAGAAGGACATGGGACGTTTGGATGATAGCATGGGAAGAGATTGTGGAGGCTTCTACACCAAGTGACTAAAAGTGCAAATTGTGGCTATAAGATGCAAATCATGGCCAAGATCCCAAATTCAAGGCTAGGGATGTAATTTGGGCTACAATTGGAAGACAATTGGTGTTTGAAAGATGAAGATCTCATGTTGGGCTATTTTCGCAAAGAGCCACTTAGGGCCTTTGTTGTAAGAGCTTTTAGTATAAATAAGACACTTAGGGCTCGTTTGGTTGGAAACAACTTATCCCGGGACAACTAATCCCGGGATTAGTTATTCCACCCTCAAGGTGGGATAAAAAAACACTATAATCCCAGGATAACTAATCCCGGGATTAGTTATCCCGAGTTTTTTTTCCAACCAAACGTGGGATAAGGCGACACTATTTTTTGTCCCAGGACTATTTTTGCTTATCCATCATACCAAACGAGCCCTTAGTATTTCATTTCTTCTTCAGTTTATGAATGATGATGTATTGAGAACACTCTTTGGATATGAGAGTTTGTTTAGCTTGATAGCTATAGGGTTAGTGATAGTTATAGTTCATCATAGATGGATTCTTTTGTTGGCTATGAACCATTTTTCATTGATTTCATGAAGAGTTGTTCATTTGTGGATCTCAATTGAATTTCTCTTGCCTTGATTTCAAATAGTATAGGTAATCTTAGGTTGAATTCAATTGGGAAGGTTTGGATTTCATATATCCAAGTTTGCCCATAAATTCAATCCTAATTGGGTCTTGCTTCTATCTCTTTTCCCATCCCCTTTCTTCACTTCTCATCCCTTTATTTCTATCTATCTTAATTTTCCGCGTTTCATTGTTGATTTGGTGTTTATCCCAATCCGAACCTTATCATTTAGGCTAGGCTGACCCATAGTGACAAATCTACTCAAACTCTTGGATTCTCTTGCCTCATCTTTTCCTCATGTTCGACCTGCTCTTTCTTCTTGCGAACTATCGGATCAAATTCGATTGGGTCTTATGATTATAGATAACAATAACAAAGTTATATATATTGGCATAATATAGCTTATTAGTAACAACAACAATACTAAATTAAGGTTTATCATATTGTATAGTTGCAAATTTAAACACCATCTAAAAAAGGTCTCTTTGTGAAACAGTAATAACAGCTAGCAAAAAAGTACTCTACTTATTACCTATTTTTCACTTATGACTAGCACATCCAATATTTTTAAAGACAACAAACAAAGTAAATTTTGTAAGAAGCTTACAAGAATTCAAGAAAATGGCAATGTGGTCAAATACGGAGTAACTATGAAATATCACATCAAAAATGGAAGAGAAAAACATGCCAAGTGTATCAAAATTCAAATAGTTAGCTTTGGTTCATGAACAATTGCAAAATGCAGATTTTCAAGTGCAAATTCATTGCATTCCACAAATTAAGTACTCCTTTATTCATTTGACTACTACTTGTTTTCAAGATGTTGCGTAACATAACCTTAGAGTGTGTTAGGTATGACCAAATTTATTTTGATTAAAAAAAAAAAAAAAACTGTCTAAGCAATCATGTTTTTCATTCCCGAAGAAAATCGAATTTGAAGATTAATAATCATATTAGAAAATTGGAGATTGTTTTGATGATATTTTTGAGTTTTTAAGATTAATATTAAAGCCTTAATGTTGGTTGGACCATGTGACGTGAAGTTGAATAAAGTTAAAATAAATTAAGGAAAACGAGTTTAACTCCTTTGACAAAAAAAAAAAATTGATAATCAAACACTAAAAAATGACTTTTTCAGTGAAAATCTTTCTCCAAAAAATGACTTTCATCATATCAAATACGCCCTAGTGAATTTGTTTCTCTCTTTTTGTTCTTTTAATTTTTAAATTAATTGTGACCAGGTTCATGAAGCATTTTTAGCGTTTAAGCTTGATATACCCTAAACGTAAAATAAATATTTTACACCATCAGTTCATCTAAAAAATATTTATAGATAAGTTTTCTTAAAATATGAAATTTAAAATTTAGAAATAGAATCATTACCAACTACAACAAATAAACTAACCTGATAGTATTACAATTATTTATATTAATGATATATTACATAAACTCTTACTTCTTCTGTCCCAAAAAAATTGTTTTAGTTTGATAATTTGATACAGAGTTTAAGAAATAAAAGAAGATTTTTGAAATATGCGATCCAAAACAAGTCTTAGATAATTATGTGACTGCGTATTATCTCATAAAGTTAAATTATTTTTAAATATAAAAATGTATCAATTTTTTTAAATAAACTAATAAGAAAAATAAGATAATTTTTTGGGACGGAGGGACTATTTTTTAAGTATTAATAACACTCGTATACATAAAGTACATGCGTCATGTGTTCAAGATCCATCATTAGTCGACCTAGTTTGATGCCGTGAGCATGTTCTTTTTTCTTTCTTGGCACACTGAGCATGTTCTTGCATAGACACATAAATAGGAATAAAATATTACAAAAGTTACATATAGTATGACTTGGAAGTTACGTTGCAACATGAGGAATATTAATTCATTTCCTTATGAATAAAGCATGCATGACCAAGAGTCAAATATGGAGCCTACATGCATCTTTTGAAATGATCATAAAGCACAAATTCAAAATTTTAAGTTAATAAATTTATACAATAATATTAAATTAATTACAATAATAATTAAGTATATATATATATATATATAATAAATTAGAGAATTTCTACACTCATAAATTATACGTAGATCCGCCTCTAGTAAGGGGCGGATGCAGCCATTGTCCAGGGTGTTCGCCCGAATACCCTGAGCAAAAAATTACAGTATATATTTAGAGTAAATTTTCTGTGTTTATGTATATATATTAACTTTTGAACACCCTGAACAAATACAAAAGACTAGCTTAAGTGATTCAATTATTTTTTTCGAACACTCTGAATGAGAATCCTAAATCCGCCACTGTCTCTGGTGTAAAGCAAGTAAAGGAGTTTAATTAAGGAAAATAAAAGAGAACTAGAAATTTAATGCAACAAGGTCGGTTATTGTACGAGGAAGAAGAATCATTTAATTGCTTCAAAGGTTTTGAATGAAAATTCATTGAATCAAAGGTCGGTTAAATGCACATGCTTTATATGAATTTCTTTTTCTTTTCTACTATTAAGAGCAGTATACTAAAAATAGAAAGCATTTAAATATAAAGTTTTCATGAATAGGAATCCTTTTTTTTTTTTTTTGTAATTTCGAACTATGTCCATTAATTTGAGTTAATCTAATGTTGCTGTCGAGACATGTATCAAGTCAACGCCTCGATGGGCCAAGAGTAATTTAATTTTGCTTAGTTTTCATTTATCTTTCACTTATATATTACTTAAAATAGTATTTTTACTTTCAGGTTTGGTCGGCAACTATAACATCAATAGGAATTTTTGGAACAAATTAATAGATTGACAATCAAGTGAAGCATAGCAAACATGTAACATAAGAAAGATTATATTGTTTGTAATCTTGGTTCTAGCCCCATTACTAGATGAATTCATTGTTTCCAAGTCAAAGGATTTGATTGCTTAATCAAATAGATTTATTTATTACTATCTTTTTCAAGTGCAATTCTTGACTTTTCTTAATTTCATTTTAGGAAATATTCATATGTATTCCATCAAACAAATTTGAGAATAAATTAGGAATTTCTTTATTAGGGCTTTAAATTATAGTAGTAAGTTTTTTGAATTTTGAAATATAAATGAATTTAAAAAAATAACTTCAATTGTTTGAATTATTAGTAAATAATTTTGAAGTAGGAAACAAAAGAGTATTGTCATCTAGATACACTAGCACACAATTCATTGTCCCTTGAACTCGCAACCTTTATCCCCGATTTTGAATTCTTCATTGGCCAATGGGTATTTAGGTTGTTAAATGAAGGTTGAAATGATTTGAAATTATAAAAAGGTCCAAGATTTAGATTATTAGAATTAGTGTGTGTTTTATATCATATGGTTAGTAAAAAGTTTAAATTGCAATTGTTGGAGGTAAATACCACCAAGAAGTGTGGGTGGAATATTGAGATTCTTCTGCCCTTAAAAGATCTCAGATTCAAATTTTAGGAAGGAAGATCTTGGCGTTTATCCTTGATTGGGTCTACCGGACGCGAACTATATTAGCCGACAATGAATGTTGAATACCGTATGGTTAAACCGAAAAAAGAAAACAAATTACCAAAAATTGTGATGGGAGCCGTTAACTAGAGATTTTAAGTTTAAGTTTTAAGAAATCGAATTGTCTTTAATAAAAAAATGATTTTACAAAATGAGTCTTTTTGGCCCAAATTCATATTAGAATGGAAACCAAAAAAGAAATTGAAAGAAGGAAAAAGGTTGAAATGATTTGAAATTATGTCGGAGGCTTTAGTCACAATTACTCCCTCTATTTTAATTTATTTGAATCTATTTTTTTTAATTTGTGTCAAAATAAATAATTTTTTTATTAATTTAGAAATAAATTCACTTTATGAATGATTTATAGTCACATAAATTTTTAAGACTTTTTTTAAACTATAAGTTTCAAAATCTTTCCTCTTTCTTAAATATCTTATTCAATATTCTTATACGAATGGAGTATTTTTTTCTTTTTCTTTGGAAAAGACAAGGGGACAAGACGCTGGAAGGGCGTAAGAAACAAGTTGTCTAGGGGTGAAGAACCTTGGACAAGGTGAGACATCCCTTATTTTACCAGATACAATCAACATGCAAATCATCTTGCCCCACTTGATTTCTTAATTCACTGAATCCACCCAAATTCCACCCCCACCCCACTCCAGCCCCCTACCCCACCCCTCTCTACTTTATCCTATCTCTCTCTAATACTATAATGAGGCATACTATATTACTATATAATAATAGCAGAAACCAAACCAGTAATATATTCTTCTCAAAGATACAGTGTAACCACTATTGATCCATCAAATTTCAACCAAACGCCAGATCCAAGAACCCCCCAAAACCAAGAAACATCACTGTCAAAAAAAAAATCAACATTTTAAATCAAGAAAAGACCAAACACCTGCTGCATCTATTCTTTCACCTTCCTCATTCCAAATCTTCAACTTTCCTTCTCTTTCCTTTAAATCATACCCTTTAGTGAATACAGCAAACAACACTTATTAGTTGCTCCATATAATTCTATATATCTGCTGATCTGTGATTGAATTTTCAAGAATCTTGCTAAAGATTAGATTTTTGGAGTTGATTTTAAGGAAATACAAGGGAATAGTGGAGAATCTTGGTCGTTTTCTACACCCTTACTGGTTTTCAAGTTGAGTTTTGCATTTCTTGCAAATTCAGCTATACAATTTTATATATAGTAGCTGGTTGAAGAGAAACTAGTTGTTGCTACAGCAGATTCATTTCTTCAATATACTGGAGGTTTACATTTTCTTTGCTCTCTTTCAAAGAAAGACAAGATTTTTAGGAAATCACAAAGATTCAACATCAAATTTGAAGATATTGGTTCAAGTCAAAGAAGTACAAGAATCTAATACAGAATTGTTCACTGTACCGACTAATTTAGATTTGTGTTGCAACAGGTAACTGTTGGTAAGAATCTGAGCTGGAACTCGAGACCTCTGGTTAAGGGATGCAACTATAATTGAAATAAGCATGCACCTGGAATCATCTGAGGCAAAGTTGAGATCATCTAAAGGCTTTATTAATTTGGAACAAAATCAATATTTCAACAACATGATGGATTTGAAGACAGTGAAGAACTCTGGTGCTGTCCAAATGCAAGGGAAAAAGATGGAATATAGCAGATCATTCACACAAGGGCATAGCAAAAAGATGATATCAATGAGTTATTTCAGTTTAGAGTCAGTGATTTTGCTACTTTGTCTCACAGCATCTTTGTTACTTCTGCCATTGGTCCTTCCACCATTGGCACCACCACCTTTGATGCTATTGCTAGTCCCAATTTTTATTCTTGTTGTTCTATTGATCTTAGCTTTTATGCCTTCAAATGTTAGAAATGTAACTTAGTCATACTTGTAATTTTGCTTAGAAGGAATCATCAAATAGAGCTCTTGTTTTAACATAATGTAAACACATTTTTTCATCTCTCATTCATCTTTATTTTTAATAAATGTGGTGTGTGAGTCAATTTGAGCGCACTTCGATTAATAATTTAATTTTTAAATAAGAGTTTATGTGATAATTTTAGCTAAAAGGAATTAAAAAAAAAAATTAGCAAAAAAAAATAAAAAGAGAAAATTTAGTGGGCCAAGCCCTAAAGGAAAATAAAAGGGTTTTAAAAGTCTGATGGTCTAAGCCATCAGACGTGATAACTAACCGAAAGAAACAACACACAATAAAAAAAAAAAAAAGGATGAGCAACAGAGAAGGGAAAAACAATAGAAGAAAAGAAAAAAAATGGAGAAAAAAAAAGAGGGTATAAAAATAAGATCTTTCATCCCAAATTATTAAGATAATGACTCTAATCTTTTATTTAAATTTATTACATAATTATGAGTGAATCTTTATGATTGAAATATGAGAATATTTTGAGGAATTGAGAAAGTTTAGTTCTAGGGTTCTTCAATCAAATCATTGATTTGAAAGGGTAAATAGCGTCAGATTTTAGACTTCTATATATCTTTGGAATCCTCTCATTAAAGCCTTTCCGAAAACATAAGTCTTGTCGGGTTTTGAATACATTGACCAGAGGGCGTTTTCGTCCTATAAATTTTGACTTTAACCGTTTAAGCCTTTAAAAATATAGAAGTGGTTTACCCTAAGGGTTTTGACCATTCTAAATCCGTTTTTGTGTAGTTTGAGGCAATCCGGAGACTCGAGAACGCAGTTTTGAATTATTGGGAAGTGTGCTTGAATTGTGAATTTGAGGTAAGTCAGACTTTAAGCTTTGGATACTTGCTTTTCAAAACCCGTTTTAAAAATATGTTTTGCCTGCCTGGTCCATGTGTTGGGGCGAGCGTGTGCTTGGCAGAAACGGTGGTCCTTAAAGCCAGCTGTATATATTTTATTTTCAAATAATCTAAAACTCTCTTTATAAATTGTTTTGTAATGTGATATAGTTGTGAGCCATGATATTGGGACATTGTGTATGTTACTCTTAACATTGTGTATGCTTCTTGATTATATTAGGGCATTGTGTATCCTTCCCTTAGCATTGTGTATACTTTTTGATGATATTGGGGCATTGTGTATGCTTCCCTTAGCATTGTGTATGCTTCCCGACATATTTGGCATATTGTGTATGTTGCCGTGGATTCATGGTGTTGATTAATTCTTTAACTGCTGTTTATGACAGGTCCTTAGTGTAAACTGTGTTGAGATATATAATATACTTTATAAACAGTGATTTGGGTCTTGGTTGCTATTATATAATGATATATTCATGTGCGTAATATTTTGTGCTTGTTGTGTGTTTGTATTTTCTAACACTTGTTCTAGGGGTATTTAAAGTGGCGGGTCGAGGATCTTACTGGGTTATATTTATGTATAACTCACTCCTTACCTGCATGTCCATGCAGATACTATCATTGAAAACGAGGCTGGTAGTTGAAGATTTCGTGAGTGGATTCTGTTGCTGAGGTGAGCCACCACATTGTTCGTGGAGGCAGGTATTTCAGCTTTATCTAGTTTACTTCTAGTTATTTCTTTTATCTTGGATTTACATGCCCGACATTCATGCTCATGTAACTATGCTAGTTGCTCCATGGTCTTAGCGTGGGATGTGGGCGAGAGATTCTTTTTATCTTAGCGTTGGTTGGTTTTCATAAATCGATTATGGATTTGGTTGGTGACTATTTCGCATTTTTATCATTAATAACGTTGTTGGACTTGCACTTATTTTCTTTTAGTGCTTTTGTAAATGATTAAGGGTATGATATATGGTTTGCCTGGCGGGTGGTGTTTGCTGGGTGTCAATCACGTCTAGTGGGTATTTTGGGACGTGACACCTGCTACCTTCACCATTAAAAGCTTAACTAATTCTGTGGGGATATCCTACCTCTGCTATGACATGTACCAGGTTTGAACAGATGAGAAGAAATCAACTACTGTTATTTTACCGTCATTGAAATTTGAACTCAAACCCTCATGATTCTTAATCCACTTCACTTTTCCATCTTCATATACCTTGCCAACAATTTAATAGACTAGTGTGTACATTCTATTTCGTAGTTCCTCATACTGTGATGTTTGTGGCAATGTTAAAAGGAAGACCATTAGAAAATTATCAACTTCTTAGGATTAGGGTGCTATCCTCCGATATTCTACGTTTCTTCCTTTGCATTAAAGTAGAGCATCAAGAACCAAATCATTAAGGCCATATTCAATATGGTCAAATATTCTTTGATTCGAGGGTTTGTTTATGATTTTTCAGTCAAATTCTCCTCACCATGTGCACTTGTCTATTTATCAATCACGGCAAATCTTGTGAAAGAGCTACGGGTTCATTCAGTTAATTAACTTTGGCTTAGACCTTGTATATGTATTTAAGATCCACTAAATAATCACAAATAATAGATTTTGAACTCAGTAAATTAGACGAGATGGGGTAAAATACTTAATTCTAACCCATGAAGTTCAAATTTTTGGATCCTCCTCTACAGATCATTCACTAAACGGACGAACAACGAAATTAATTTCGGAGATTTTTTGTTTTTTTTTTTAAAGTGAAATTATAAGAAGTAATGCTAAGGCTATAAAGTCCATTCAAGCCTTCAATGATGCGTGATGCATGGTAGTACGTAACAAAATCAAAAAGCTAAAGACAGGGACTCAATTGAAATAACAAATAGAAGGCAGAGCTAATGTGCACTAATTAGAACTTGTATCCAAAACTCGGTAGGATCAAAGTGTAAGACAGGCAAACTTATATTTAACTAACTCCCAACGGCTACAAGCCACCTAGCAAGCCTGTGGTACAACCTCCTAAAGCTTAACAGTTAATCAATCTTCTTCAAAATTCAACATTATACATTTACCGTACACAATGTATATACAATCCAGCATAAATTATTGCATCCGCATATCCATTTTTTTATTTTTTTTTTGCAACGGTGTTTATACACACAATATTCAATATTATACACTTACCGTAGACAATGTATCAACCTTGCATAAGAGTGTATGATAAAGTAAGAAAGGGCCATTTCGGGTAGATTTTATCCAAATAGACATAGTGTTATTTTCCCTTCATATTTCACATGCTGTTAGATTTTATCCAAATAGACATAGTGTTATTTTCCCTTCATATTTCACATGCTGTTAGATTTTGCCGTGTGATTTGAGAGTTCTAATGTTTTGTAATTTGCGTGGGAATAAAAAAATTGATCTCATTTATATAGTGCATATTCTCATAATACATGGTTACAAACAGATTATCAATATTGTTAATTCCCTCTAATGTATGGGAAAGACAAAGAATCTCAACCTGCTTGGACTTTGGCACCCAAGTGGCAATCCTTCTGTTCCAGAACGTTAGCCCAATAGGCTTATCCACAGCTGCAGGTCAAAAATATATATAGTTGAAAATCATAGTATATTTAAAAGCCAAAATTGCATGAATGGATCTTGCATTTCCCAGTTAACTCAATGATGATACAACTTCAATGGCACTGCCTAATGGCCATGCTGCTTCCACAAGGGAATTCTTGTATTCAACTTTTTTCACCAACGTCATTTCTTGCTGAGGATCGAGCCCTGCTCAGTAAAAAATGGAAGCGAATCACTCAAAACGTACTGAAATGATAGTTGTGTACTTCAACTAAAATATGAACCGAGTTTACTCACCAAAGCCATCTACAAGTAGAGTGTACTGATAGACGAGATCCATGCACAAGTATGGCAAGTTATCAGGGTCTACATGAGGAAAATCAGATTTGCCAGCCTCAAGGTTAGTTTCACAAGCACGCTTAGCTGCACTTTCGTAATCAGCTGGGCGAACTTTTGCAACGGCTAAACTTGGATTAATAATACCAGCCTATGTCCACAACATATTACATTTGGGTCAGAGACATAAAAAGAAGAGAACTTCTCCAATTCAGAACATTAAAAAACTTTTCATTAGATTTCTATAAGCATCATAAATCGAGTGATTCATACCTCAGCAGCTCTGTCAAAGAAAAATGAAGCAACAAACATATTCTTCTGGCCATCTCCTCCTCCACCATTCCACACGCCACCAAAGGTGCATTTCATGTGGGTACATGCTGCTTCGTTCACTTTCAGAGCCTTTAGAGTTACCTCCCTACAACCACTCATGTTTGAACCTTGAGCCATGGCCGATGCTGGGTGTTCTGCTCCTCCATACTTGTATGACCCTACAAAAAAATATTGTTCATCTTCAGTGATATACTTGGTAATACAGGAAAATAAGAACATACTTTTCAAGTTACAGCATAACAGGCTCAATGTAAATTAAGGATCCAATGCTCCTACTTTCTGCACCTTATCTGTGAATAAGATAAGATATGAAGATTCAGGTCAGGAAGGAGGGAGTTTTTACTCTTGTTCACCTCTTTTTTCACTGTTTACAGAGAGAAATGATGCTCCCAGAAAGCACTGCCATCAAGAGAAGCAAGTATAGAATGATCATTGCACCAGGAGAGAAAGAGTAAATACCATGATGGCCTCCCAAGATGCAAGGATTTCCAGATTCATCGGTCACCTTCAAGATCTCAGCTCGAGCTGCTAGTAAGCCGTAGTGCAAATAGCTGTAAGCAATATACATAGATCACATTAAGCTAGTAGAGGATAAAGATAACAAAACACAAGATAAGCCAACTCTGAACAACAAGAGATGTATGTTCTTGCCAAATAGATGGATCAGAGATTTATCATGATCAAAAAGTTGGATCAAAGATTCAAGGAATAATTTGGAGAGCACAAAATGGGTATGGTGAAATGCTCTAATATCATCACATAATTCTGTATAGAGGATGAGAAGGACCTGTGAACGTAAAGGTAGTATTTTGTCCCCTTTAAATACATTTCCTGAACATATGTATCCTCTCCATCTGATACCTTTGGAGCTTTTTGGGCATCTGACTCTGAGATGGCATACGCCATTTGCACAGATCCACCTCCAAGATCAACCACTCCAACTGTATCAGAGTATTTCTTTCCCAATTTGCCTAATAAATAATTGATGGTTACCTGCATTGATAGCGGAAAATAAGAGATCAGCTAGCTATACAATTGGTTGACCCATATGTCAGACCGAAATACGAGGTGACACAAATTGTATAATCCATATGGTTGGGTTGAAGATCAAGAAAGAGTAATAAAAGTAAAACATTTTTATTCAAATGTGCAAATAATCCTAAATAGTAGAACATTTTTAGTTTAAAAAGCAGCCTCCACAACCTTTTCTAATATATTCTCCAAATTGCATCCAAAGACAACTTCATTTTCAGATCTCAAATCTTTTTTTTCAGTTGTTCAGAAAGTATTTTTTGTAAATATTTCTAAACAAAACACTCCAAATGTGCAACGCCTCTCTAGTGTTTCAAAAGATAAAAGTGAACGGGAGATTCATTGATTTGCTTTTTGTCATGCAGGATTATTGCAACACAACTACGTTTTAATCCAAGCAAGTAAGGTTAGCTATATGAATCCTCTCTGATCGTGTCGCTTTTTCAAACTCATCTTAGACTAAAGTTATACAAATAAAAGTAAATATAGAAGTTCTTTATATCTTCCACTAACATATAAATCTCTGATAGGAGTAAATACTCCTAGAAAACATTGGAATTAAAGTAAGCGTACTAACATGACTAAAACATATTCTCAACCAATTGGTATCGCCTATATAGAGTTTTTCCTTCCATTGCGCCCTATTTTTTGCTACGTTTGCATGGATCCAAGAGATTGTAGGTAGATCGAGATAATTCCCTTTCATTTGATTTTAGGTCTACCTTGTCCATCTTTAACGTCCTCATTCTCCGGGTTCTCGTGCAGGATTACTGGTATCACCAAAATGACCTACGGCAATGTTCAATTGCATAGGATTGAATAGGGAATTCATTGTATTTGCTTATTCTATCTTTTAATTCAACCAGCATAGGGTAGAAATAGAATAAACTTAAAAATCACTCTACCTTCCCTTTAGGATGGGAATATATCCAATTATCAGTTTTATGTAAAACTCTCCTTATTTTCTCACTCAAATAGGATAAAATCCCACCTTTAAGATTGGACGAATTACTCCACATGTAATCCTATCTTACAGTATCAAAGCAAGCCAAAAGGCTTTTAATACCAGAACTTGAGGAAGAAGGTAGCTTAATTAGCTAAGTTTTTCATGGGCTAGACCGCTGGAGGGCAAGGAAATGTGATCCACTTGATAGTTCATTGTCAGGTCCGCACCGACTGTGTGGAGCACTGTTTGGATTATGTTTGGTATTGAGTGGTTTATCCGCTCCCTTATGCTTAAAAAGGAGAGAAAAGAAAATCTACTGTTGTCATCCTTTTTCGTGAACTTGAGCTCAAATTCACTCTTTATCATGCTCATAATGCTAAATCTTAGCAAAAAGATCCAATAACCTTGACTTAACTAATCAACATCACATCAGAGGTAACTATACTCACTAACTAGCAGAAAATGAATTCAAGTCCAGAGAGCACAGACATTCTCCCTCAGTTTTTGCTTATCTCCTAATCTATAAAGAGCTAAAATTTATATTAAGGAAGCAACTCTTGTGTTGAATAATAGTTTAATTTCTACTATATTAGAAGAGTGGGTTGGATCGTCGTCCACCCACTCTTCTAGAATAGTAAATTAATCTACTATATTAGAAGAGTGGGTTGGATCGTCGTCCACCCACTCTTCTAGATCAGTAAATTAAAAAAAAAAAAAAAAAAAAAAAAAGGGCGGGGTCCACTCTTCTATAATAGTAGAAATATATTAGAAGAGTGGGTTGGATTGTCGTCGACCCACTCTTCTAGAATAGTACATTAATCTACTATATTAGAAGAGTGGGTTGGATCGTCGTCCACCCACTCTTCTAGAATAGTAAATTTTAAAAATAAAATAAAAAATTAAGGTGGATCGTCGTCCACCCATTCTTCTAGAATAGTAAATTAATCTACTATATTAGAAGAATGGGTTGGATCGTCGTCCACCCACTCTTCTAGAATAGTAAATTTAAAAAAAAAAAAAAAAAAGGTGGGGCCCACTCTTCTATAATAGTAGAAATAAATTTCTACTATATTAGAAACGATCCAACCCACTCTTCTAATATAGTAGAAATTTATTTCTACTATTATAGAAGAGTGGGCCCTACCTTAATTTTTTTTTTTTAATTTACTCCACTCTTCTAATATGGTAGATTAATTACTATTCTAGAAGAGTGGGTGGACGACGATCCAACCCACTCTTCTAATATGGTAGATTAATTACTATTCTAGAAGAGTGGGTGGACGACGATCCAACCCATATAGTAGAAAAAAAAATTAAAAAAAAAAAATTAAGGTGGGGCCCACTCTTCTATAATAGTAGAAATATTAGAAGAGTGGATTGGATCATCGTCCACCCACTCTTCTAGAATAGTAAATTAATCTACTATATTAGAAAAGTGGGTTGGATCACAGGGTGGACGATGATCCAACCCACTCTTCTAATATAGTAGAAATTTATTTCTACTATTATAGAAGAGTGGGCCCCACCTTATTTTTTTTTTTAATTTACTATTCTAGAAGAGTGGGTGGACGACGATCTAACCCACTTTTTTTTTTTTGTTGAAGTCCAACCCACTCTTTTAATATAATATATTAATTTACTATTCTAGAAGAGTGGGTGTACAACGATCCACCTTAATTTTTTTATATATATATTTCTACTATTATAGGAGACTGGGCCCCACCTTAATTTTTTTTAATTTCTACTATTATAGAAGAGTGAGCCCCACCTTAATTTTTTTTTTTTGTTTACTATTCTAGAAGAGTGGGTGGACGATGATCCAACCCACTCTTCTAATATAGTAGAAATTTATTTCTACTATTATAGAAGAGTGGGCCCCACCTTATTTTATTTTTTTTGTTTTTAATTTACTATTCTATAAGAGTGGGTGGACGACGATCCAACCCACTCTTCTAATATGGTAGATTAATTTACTATTCTAGAAGAGTGGGTGGACGACGATCCAACCCATATAGTAGAAAAAAAATTAAAAAAAATTAAGGTGGGTCCCACTCTTCTATAATAGTACAAATATATAAAAAATTAAGGTGGGGTCCGCGTGAAGAAGTAGGAGACAATTGCAACAAAAAAAAATAGGACATTTAAATAATGATAATACAACAACAACAACAACAACCCAGTGGAATCTCATATCTTGGGGTCTGGAGAGGGTAGAATGTACGCAGACCTTACTCCTACCAAGGTAGGATGGCTGTTTCCGAGAGACCCTCGGCTCAATAGAAGCATAAAAAGGGAGTCAGATAAGGTTAAAAGATTCAAAACGATATTGCAATGAAATAATGCAAGCTTAACAGTAAAACAGGATAATCAGGGAATTCAAAGCGATATGGAAATGCAAATAACGAAAGCGGCACAGATAAAATAGAGTAATCAAAGTACAGAAAGTAGCAAATAATAACATAAATCAGAGCACAAGAAATTATAATGCGCTAATGCGCCTACTAATAAGGAAAGATAACGAGACTTATCTACTAGCCTTCTACCCTAATGTGGGTCCTCCACACCCTCCTATCTAAGGTCATGTCCTCGGTAAGCTGTAACTGCGTCATGTCCTGTCTAATCACCTCTCCCCAATATTTCTTTGGCCTACCCCTACCTCTTCTGAAACCATCCATGGCTAACCTCTCACACCTCCGCACTGGGGCATTTATGTCTCTCCTCTTCACATGCCCAAACCATCTCAGTCGCATTTCCCGCATCTTGTCTTCCACCGAGGCCACTCCCACCTTATCCCGAATAGCCTCATTTCTAATCCTGTCGCTCCTAGTGTGCCCACACATCCATCTCAACATTCTCATCTCGGCAACTTTCATCTTTTGGACGTGAGAGATCTTAACTGGCCAACACTCCGCCCCATACAACATAGCCGGTCTAACCACCACTCTGTAGAACTTGCCCTTAAGTTGTGGTGGCACCTTCTTGTCACATAGCACTCCGGAAGCTAGCCTCCATTTCATCCACCCTACCCCAATACGATGTGTGACATCATCGTCAATCTCCCCGCTGCCTTGCATGATAGACCCAAGGTACTTGAAACTACTTTTATTTTGGATGGCTTGAGCACCAAGCCTAACTTCCACGCCAACCTCCTGAGGTGTCTCACTGAACTTACACTCTAAGTACTCTGTCTTGGTCCTACTCAGCTTAAATCCTTTAGACTCCAAGGTATGTCTCCAATCCTCCAGCTTAGCGTTAACTCCGCTACGAGTCTCATCGATCAGGACTATGTCGTCCGCGAAAAGCATACACCATGGCACCTCACCTTGAATTTGTCGCGTCAATCTATCCATCACCAAGGCAAATAAAAATGGACTAAGAGCTGATCCTTGATGCAACCCCATCACAACTGGAAAGTGCTCTGAGTCCCCTCCTACAGTCCTTACTCTAGTTTTGGCTTCCTCATACATGTCCTTGATCACCCTAATGTATGCTACAGGTACACCTTTAGCCTCCAAACATCTCCATAGGATTTCTCTTGGAACTTTATCGTAAGCCTTTTCTAGGTTGATGAATACCATATGCAAGTCTCTCTTCCTCTCCCTATACTGTTCCACCAATCTCCTCACAAGATGAATGGCTTCTGTAGTTGAGCGTCCCGGCATAAATCCGAACTGGTTCTCTGAAATAGACACGCCTCTCCTCACCCTCATCTCCACCACTCTTTCCCACACTTTCATAGTATGGCTTAGTAGCTTGATACCTCTATAGTTTTCGCAACTCTGGATATCCCCCTTGTTTTTGTATAGAGGGATCATTACGCTCGACCTCCATTCTTCGGGCATCGTTGCCGTCTTAAAGATGACATTAAACAACCTAGTCAGCCACTCCAAACCTGCCGAGCTCGCGCTCTTCCAAAATTCCCCAGGGATCTCGTCAGGTCCGGTCGCTCTTCCCCTGTGCATCCTACGGACAGCACCCTTAACCTCCTCGACCTTAATACTCCTGCAATACCCAAAATCGTGACGCCTCCCTGTATGCTCCAAATCTCCCAACACGATGTCTCTCTCCCCCTTCTTCATTCAAGAGTTTGTGAAAATATGACTGCCATCTCTGTTTAATGAGAGTCTCCTCTATCAATACTTTTCCATGCTCATCTTTAATGCACTTCACTTGATCCACATCGCGCGCCCTTCTCTCCCGCACCTTGGCTAGCCTGAACAATTTCCTATCCCCACCTTTCTCTTCTAGTTCAGCATAGAGGCGTTCAAAAGCTGTCGTTTTTGCCGTCGAAACCGCCGACTTCGCCTCCTTCCTCGCTATCTTATAAAGTTCCCTATTCGTCCACGTCTCCACCTCATCCTTGCTTTCTATCAGCTTCGCATACGCCATCTTCTTTGCTTCCATCTTCCCTTGCACTTCTCCATTCCACCACCAGTCCCCTCGATGCCGACCACGACTACCTGTCGAGACTCCCAACACTTCCCTTGCTACAACCCTAATACAACTAGCCGTCCTATCCCACATACTGGTCGCATCCCCACTACTATCCCAGGCCCCCATATCCTTCAATTTCTCTTCCATCTCCAGGGCACTAGCCGTGGTCAAACTCCCCCATCTAATCCTAGGTCGATCATCCCCGACCCTCTTCTTCCTCGTCATCTTGATCCCTAAATCCATCACCAAGAGCTTATGTCGGGTTGTAAGGTTGTCCCTCGGAATGACCTTACAGTCTTTGCACAAACCTTTATCATCCTTCCTAAGAAGTAAAAAATCTATCTGGGTCTTAGCCGCCGAACTACGAAAGGTTACCAAGTGCTCTTCCTTCTTTGGAAAACTCGAATTGGCTATCACCAACCCAAAAGCTCTTGCGAAATCCAAAAGTGAAACTCCTCCTCCATTTCTGTCCCCGAAGCCAAAGCCTCCATGCACGTCATCATAACCTCCCGAAATAGACCCGATGTGCCCATTGAAATCCCCTCCCACGAAAAGTTTCTCAGTAGGCGGTATGCCTCCCACTAACTCGTCCAAATCCTCCCAAAAGCGCCTCTTCTCCTCCTCGCGTAAGCCCGCTTGCGGCGCATAAGCACTAATAATGTTCAAAGTGGTCCCTTCAACGATCACCTTAATCGACATCATCCTATCGTTGACTCTCCTAACCTCCACCACCTGATCCCTTAAATCACTATCTACTAAAATGCCTACCCCATTCCTATACTTCGATCTACCAGAGAACCAAAGCTTATACCCATCTACCTCCTTAGCTTTAGGTCCTACCCATTTGGTCTCTTGGACACAAGCTATATTAATCTTCCTCCTCTTAAGGATCTTAACTAGCTCTATGGACTTTCCCGTTAACGTCCCAATGTTCCAAGAACCTACTCTCAGTCTAGATGCTCCTTTAACCCACTTACTCCTCCTAACCCTCGAATGATAATAAGTTCAGAAAATGATAAAGGTCCGCGTAGAGAAAATTAAAGAAGAGAAATTCAAGAAAAAATAAATAACGATTTACATTGATCTATAATAGTAAATTAAAAAAAAAATACGGTGGGGCCCACTCTTCTACAATGGTAGAAATAAAAAATTTAAGGTGGGGTCCACGTGAAGAATTAGGAGACAATTTCAAAAAAAAGGACATTTAGATAATGATAATAAGTTCAAAAGATGGTAAAGGTACACTTAGAGAAAATTTAAAGAAGAGAAATTCAGAAAAAAAAAAATAACGATTTAAATTGAACACAAAAACCGCTAACGAAGTCATAAAACCAAAAGATTTTAAACTTATACCCAACATACGTCTCACACAAATAATGAGGAATAACATCAAGAAGATGAAATATAAACGGTCAAGAAACGTATACACATATTTTCTTAAAATGATGAAGTTGGTCTATACTTAAAAATTTAAGACTACAATAGATGCTGATAAATGAAAGCGCTTTTCAGTGTTGTTGAGTAGAAAGAGATGATGGCATGAAACTTGGTAGGAGAAGGTGTATTTCAAATCTTTCAATTGGAGAACCAAACCAGAAAAGTCATATATGGGAAAAGCGGACTAAGTAAAATAATTTATTGATATTTTCAATTAATTGAATTATAATACTTTCTATAATAAAAATTCCATAATTATATTACTAAAAGATACTCTTTCTGTCCTAATTTATGTGATATAGTTTGACTAGACACGAAGTTTAAAAAAGAAAGGAAAGATCTTTGAAACTTGTGGTCTAAAACAAGTCATAGATATTTGTGTGGATTTAAATCATTTCATTAAAGGTAAAAAGGGACGTTTCAAGTTAAATGATTTCTAAACATAAAAATATATCATTCTTTTTTAGACAGACAAAAAAAAAAGTGTGGTACTATTTTTTGTGTTGGGCCCGTGCTAGCACGGGCTTTCATCATCTAGTCTATAGAGAAGCTCATAGCAGCTTGAAGTTCATTCACATACCCACTGGTAAGCACCCTCCTGATTTCCATCAAGAACCACTACCGCATCCGCTTTCGCTTTGAAGCTGCTTTTGCTCTTCAGAAAATCCCTCACCTTCAAAACACATTTACATAAGTTCTAAGTACTGACAAGATTAAGTAGAAAAAGCCACTTAAAATTCTAACATAAGACATGCCCAAACAGATGAAAGTCTAGGATATAATCAATCAATCTTACCGCTTGAAGAATCCTGTCAGATGCATCACCTTCCAACTGCCTCAAACCTGCAGTTGCCTATATAGACCACCTATCAGTATTGAGCATATGGGCAGGCTAAAAAGCTTGAACTTCAACTATACGAAATTAGTTGAATAGCAATGTTCACTAACCCCAACTCTCACTGGTGTATTACTACGCAAATTGCGCGGGATGACATTCTCTGCGTCCTTCAGAAGTGATAAAAGAGACTCCGCAGCAGCCGCAGGATCACTAGCATGTGCACTCAAACCTGGTTTTTTCTGCAGCATCAAAGCCAATTATAGATGAACATCTGCTGCGAATAGAAAGCATTTACACAAAATCTAGGAATTCATATGCAACAAACTAGAAAGAGGGGAACAGATTGGCTGTCGACTTCACTGGAGATACATTTCAATCAATCAATCAACTACATTTCAATCAAAACATGATCAAGAGATACAAGATTTAGAGAATGGGGATTCAGAATTCCACAGTCAATCGGCCTATGACATTTTTAAGACCTGTCTAATCAGCCTTGCACTTTTTCATTCATGAAGAATGAAACCTCAGAAGAAGAAAAAATATCCCCTCCCTTTTACTAAACCAGGCAGAACCTCGAGTAGTTTATCAGGACAAATTGAGTAGCCACATTCCACCAGTCATGTTGATTTACCAAACTAGGTAAGCTAGTCATTACGACTGCTTGTTTAGCACAAAGTTAGCTCTTTTCCACAGTAAACTCTAAGTTAAACTGATGTAGAATCTCTCATAGTGACCGCAACCCAAGCAGTGGATTTGTCTAGGTGCATTTACTTATTTTCATTTTCATTTCCACTTATACATATAAGAAGTGTCACACAGTCAGACACAATGGACTCAGCTCTTTATGCATATACAACAACAACATACCGTGTAATCCCACAAAATACCCAGCTCTTTATAAAAATATATTTATATATATTTACTTTATTCGTTATCAAAATGTATATACTTTTACTTTTTTCAACTTATATGTAAGGTCTTATAGCCAAACACAATAAGTTTGACCAACTCACTACGTCCAAACTAGATTCTATTGGGATCAACATTATGAATCATCTATAAGCTAGTCAAATAACAAGCTACAGACCAAATTTCCTTGCTTGCTTAGTAAACTTCGACTATACTAACAAGGCACATATACACATTACACAGTACTCCACAATCTTCTCACTGTCCTATATGCCAGACCAGTAGGTTCGGCAGAGCTCACTGTTTCCAAACTAGATCTCACTGGAATCAACAATTTATGAATACACTATAATGTTCGGGGGGGAAATGATGATATCCTGCACGAAAAGTTCAAATTCATTGCCAATAGGAACGAGATCCAAATTCTCATCAAAGCAGAAAACATGAACTCTACTACCAGAACTCCCAGCATCAAGTATAACCGCATACTTCATAGATCCGAAATTATTCGGCGAAAATTTCCTATTCAACGATTCCATAGAATCACTCGGCGATCGCGTAGGCACTACATAAAGCACCAGAGAAACAAGGAATAAAGGAACACAGATCACAAGGATAAGGCCTTTATGCCTTTGGATCTTATCGGTGAATGATTCATTTCCGTACTGTTGTTTTCGATTCAGTGTTTTCTCCATTTGAAGTGGATTTAGTAAAATAATTAATTAGTTGTTACATTATAGGAGGAGTCTAGTAGTTGATTTAGTAACATATTCAGTTTCTCTACTACTTTGTTTATGTGCCTATAAAAAGGTTCGTGATTAATAAAATTTATATGGGACAGTTTTTTTCATTCGTAATTTCTACCTCCAAAAAATCATAACATAATGTTCGGCGAAAAATGATTAAATTAAGGCAAAACATAAAATTACCTGTCGAGTTCATTGCCAATAGGAAGAAGATCCAAATTCTCATCAAAACAAAAAAACATGAACTCTACTACCAGAACTTCCAGCATCAAATATAACCGCATACTTCATAGATCCAATATTATTCGGAGAAAATTTCCTATTCAATGATTCCATAGAATCACTCGGCGATCGCATAGGCATTGCATAAAGCACAAGTGAAACAAGGAATAAAGGAACACAAATCACAAGGATAAGGCCTTTATGCCTCTGGATCTTATCGGTGAATGATTCAATTGAAATCAACAATATGAATCATCTATAAGCTATTCAATCACAAGCTATAGCTCAAATTTCACCTAGCTTGCTTAGTAAACTATGACTACACTAACAAGGCATATATACACGCTACAATTTTCTCGTTTTCTCGTCAACTGACACATAATGTTCGGCAAAAAATGATTAAATTACCTGAACGAAAAGCTCGAGTTCATTGCCAATAGGAACGAGATCCAAATTCTCATCAAAACAGAAAACATGAACTCTACTCCCCGAACTTCCAGCATCAAATATAACCGCATACTTCATAGATCCAACATTTGGCGAAAATTTCCTATTCAGCGATTCCATAGAATCACTCGGCGATCGCGTAGGCATTACATAAAGCACGAGAGAAACGAGGAATAACGGCACGCAAATCACAAGGATAACGCCTTTATGTCTCTGGATCTTATCGGTGAATGATTCCCCAGTGTATTGTCTACGCTTAAGTGATTTATCCATTTGAAGTGGATCGTCGAGCTGTGCTTCAAGAAGTTCGGCAGCCGACGGTGATCTGTATCGGATCTTGCCGTTTCCCGGCGCCGGACTACTCTCTTGGCTCTCCAGCTCGAATTCGGATCACACTATCGGGTCGGGTCACAATGTGGCGCGATCCGAAACTATAGGATAAGCAAATGGGAAAATTCCACTGGGAAGGACAGAGAGGCTATTTCTTATTTCTGTACGGATTATTATACATCTCTGAATTGTACAGACGATATAACTGCTAAACCGGCCGGTCTAGCAAACGCGTTTGGTACCAAAAAAAAATAAAAAATTACTCCATAAGGTATTTTTGTGATTTTTTTTTCCCCTTATTTTGTTAGTAACTGAAAAAGATATTTTGGCTCGTCTCAATTTATGTGACATTTTCTTATTTTTAATCGGTTTAAAAAATAATTTTTTCTTTGTATTGTGTTAAATTTGTAGAATACAGCTGGATGAATATCGGGATGACGCGTGTCAGTGGATATGACTTAAGTACAAGTCAGCATTCAAAGCCTCCGGAAGAGGCTTAGTGGCTCCGAAGGCACTAAAGGGTCCGGATGTCCGTTGAAGTAGCACCGGCTGGAAGGCTAACAGTCAACTATTACAAATAGGTCTTGCAACTTTCACAGGGCATTAATCAGCATTATTGTCCTATTTATTGCCCATCATTGCTATGGCATTAATTTGTATTATTAACGGGGGCATAAATCATGGAATGTGTACCCCTCGGGTCAATTATAAATAGGACTTGTCATTTCATTGTAAAGGACACGAAAGAGAAAAGACCTACATGGCCTACGTTTCACAATTGCTCTGTTCTTAAGTTTTTACTACTGTGGTTTAGATCCAACTAGAATCCAGTTAGCAGCTTGCCCGGAGTCACCAGCTCAAAGCTACTCCAAGGCTCTGGCTATTCTTAATTTTCAAATTTGCTTATATTTCGCTTATACTGATTTTGACTATAGATTACATTGTTTTTTTATCACTTTGATTCACGTGTCCTTGATTACGTACACAAATTCAACTGAACCGATTTCCCGGTAAACAATGTTTTCATGTTTAGCAAGTAACAATCTAAATTCAAATATTATCTCATTCTTAATGAAATGATTCATAGTCATAGCTATGCTTATTTTAGACCACAAAATTTCAAAAATCTTTTATTTGTGTCTTAAACTCCGTATTCCGTTATAATTGATACGGATAAGTATTTTTTGATAATCAAATATCAAAAGAATTATTTCTCCACGAGGAACGAAAATTGCAGTAAAAAGACTAACGGAAAATGTACTTCATTAGAGAGATTGCTACTTAATTGTTAATTCTTCACAAACTTGTTATGTCGGTTATACATAAAAACTAAAAAAATTACAAGCTTGCTTGGTTATGCGAAAAGTATTCATTTTTTCAGTCAGTCGTATCTTATTCAGTACTCATAGTGATTCGAATCATCTTGGATAGGACTATTAAACAGAAACGTACTAAAAATTTCTTCATTTTACACTGTGAAAAAACTGAAATTAACTACAAACTTTATAGCTAAATTGCTCGCAGCTAATAATTTATTTTGAATTATCATCATCTATGCATTAAAATACACCTAATTGAATAGATAATGATTTTGAATTATCATCATCTATATATTAAAACACATCTAATTGGGTAGATGGTGATAGTTTTGGTAGGAAAAGACAACAAAGAATGGTTGGGCTACTGAGCTTCGAGGTATGTTTTAATACATAGAGGTCGATAATTCAGATAGAAAAAAGAGAATAATTGATAGTTGAGATGTGAATTTATAAAAAAAAATGTTAGTTCAGATGTGTTTTTTACCATTAACTCAAATATTTTCTTTCGTACCAAAGACACCTTATGTCTTTTAAAAATAAATAACTTTGACAGCAAGAAAAAATAAGACTAGAAATTCCTTGTGGAAAAGAAGTCATCTTTTTTGAAAATATAGGAGACTGAGACACAATTTACTTCCATTTATTTTTCTGAAAAATCTTTCTCCTATTTGTGTGGCTATCATCGGTTCCACACGACACGAAGCATCACAAGTCTTTTTCTACATTTCAACCAAAACTACATGTGTCTCTAATGCATCCCACTCCTCCTTCTCTACATATATTTCCTCTTCCCAAACACCAAATCATTCACAAAAATGGCTTTACAGCAACCATTTCTCTCTGAATTACTGCACTCAACTTCAAAAAGATCACTCCCAAACACTATATTAACCACAAAAAATTCATTTTTTTCTCTACAAACACCTCAAAGACTCAATGTTTATGTTCAAAACAAGCAGTTGAAGAAAAAAGAGAGGAGTTGTTATGCAATAGCAGAGAATCTTGGAGCTGAAGTTGTTGATGAGGATCAAAGTGTGATATTGGAAAATTCAAGCTTAGAGGAATTAAGGGGACAAAGAGAAATTGTTGGTTATGATTGGACTGAAGAATGGTATCCTTTGTATTTGACCAAGAATGTACCTGATGATGCACCTTTGGGTCTCACTGTTTATGATAAACAAGTTGTTTTGTATAAGGATGGTAGTGGTGAACTTAGATGCTTTGAAGATCGCTGTCCACATAGGTAAGTATTTACTTTGTATAAATGTTTACGCCATCAGATCACCTTTATGTGTTGTAGCAGATAACCTGTCTTATTTTCAATATTACAAATCCCACATGTAAATATTCTTTAGGTGACCTGACTGTGTATACAATGGCGTAGCAACATAGAATGAAAGGGTGGTTAGTTGAACACCATTCATCGGCTTAATTGGAAAAGTATAGGTTATATATAGGAAATTGTTTCGTGTATATAGTTGAATAATCACTTTTTATACCTATATATTTAATTTTGAACACCCTCACAGTGAAATTCCTGATTTTGTCTCTGGGTGCATATAACTTAAATTCTCGTGTGATATATTGAAATTTCAATTGTATTTTCACTGTCCTTATGAGTATTCTTTGAATTGATATCCATTGGTTGTTTAATCTAAATTAGGTTAGAGTGAGGATAACTATATGGAATTGGTATGGTGGATAAACTAACAAATTCGAGTCAAGAATTTAGTATATAGAGTCAGTGGGTTCACAATGAGCGTGATCTTATTGTGCGTACACTTTAAAATTTTCTTTTGCATATTTATACTCCCTCTGTTTCAATTTATATGAACCTATTTCTTTTTTAGTCCGTGCCAAATGAATGATATATTTCCTACTTT
Source organism: Lycium barbarum (assembly GCF_019175385.1). Taxonomy (NCBI): domain Eukaryota; kingdom Viridiplantae; phylum Streptophyta; class Magnoliopsida; order Solanales; family Solanaceae; genus Lycium; species Lycium barbarum. The sequence goes on along the minus strand of NC_083343.1, from coordinate 127,011,216 downwards.
GGAAACAAATTCACTTTATGAAATGTTTTACAGCCACACAAATATTCAAGACTTATTTTGAACCACAAGTTTTAAAGGTCTTCACTTTTTCTTAAATGTTGTGCCCAGTCAAATGGGTTCATATAAATTGAAGCAAAGAGAGTAAATAGTTTGAGCTGAAAACAAATGAGTTCAGGCAGAGCTCGCCCTAGATCCGCTTCTCTAATCAGACTACAAACCAAGGTGGACAAAGAAGAAAATGTTTCAAGAAATACTAGTTTTTTATACTCAATATTTGAACTTGTTGCAAGGAACCTTAGAACCTTAGCCATGTAGTAGGGAATAAAGACAAGACAACTATGGGTAAATACCCAATACTCCTTTAGTTTTCTTTTGGTTAAGCTGCTAAATGAACGTTAGGTGGTAGGGATCTAGTAGCTTAGTTAGTTGGCTACCTGAACTCTCACCTTATTGGTGAGGGTTCGAATCCCCAAGTTGTAATCCCCTTCCCCTACCCCCTATGTAATTAAAAAATAAAAAATAAAAAAGAATGTTAGGTGAATTTTCCACTCGTCCAGAACCCCATAGTGAAATATGATCCTTACTAGTAGTATTTTAGTACAAGTATATGCTATCTATTTTTATGAATAAAGCTTGATCTTTACACTTCTCTCATATTTTCTCTCCATTTGATGCTCTACTTCCAAACACTCCTCCTTCTGTATGCTAATTAATTCACTTGCCTACCCATCCATCTCCCTGATGATTCATATAGCCAATCCCAACTTGTTTTGGACTAAGGCTTAGTTGTTGGCTGCCCATCCATCTGTGTCATATAGTTGAGGTGTTCTCACCATTTCAGCCACGGCATTTACATTCTTATCGAACTGTTGTGCTTTGTTCTAAGTACTACACTCCCCTTCCATTGGTCAAACTTTTGCATTTGGTTTTGGCAGTTCGTTGTCTAGTTAGGTGGGCGTGACTTCTCTTTCTATATCCATCATCTGGAAAGATGAATGTGCAAAGTACACACTCTGAATATCTTGAATTGCAGCAAGGTTGATAGATCTTTGAATCAGATGTAGAAAATAAAAGGATGCACATTTCTTAGATCAGGTAAATATAGTATTCAGGGTCAGTACATCACGGCATAGTAATATATTTTGAAGAAAGTTGCCTATTATTAATATGAGTTGCATAGTCAAATTGAACCAATGCTTTTCATCTCCTTTTCTACAAGAGCGGGAAGAATCCATTTAATGACCAGTGGAGTATTGAAGATTGATACATATCAAATTGTGGAATGTAGTATGAACTTGTGGCTGGTACAGTAAAGAAGTATATAAGTCAGTCTTCTATGTTTTAATTCCTCAAATCTGTGTCAAGGGTCGCATCACATGTGAAGTTGGTGGAATCATGGGCTTTTGTTTGTAACTTTTTTGTGCTTTTCTAGAAATAATTTTGATACTCCTCTCTTTGTTGAGCCATTCAGACTTTGAATTTTCTCATCAACGAAGAATATGCCATTCCCTAAGAGAGCTTCTAAGTGCCACTGAAGCTAAAGCTATTCTGCCTATTTACATCAACCAATGAACTGTTGCCTTAGAACTTGTTAAAAGCTTTATTGTACCATAAATTCGTTAATAATGCGGGGTATGCAAATTCCTGCCTTTCACTCTCTAGTATATCTTTTGTCTCTCTGTCTATTATTTAAGGATTCAACAAGACTGACTTCCAGATTGTCGCAAAATCATCTCTTTTGACTTTACTTCTATGCATTTCAAAATTTCACTTTAGAATCCTGACCATAAATTCCTTCTCAATTCAGATTAGCCAAACTCTCTGAAGGACAACTGTACGATGGCAAACTGGAATGCTTGTATCATGGTTGGCAGTTTGACGGAGATGGTAAATGTGTGAAGATACCACAGGTTGGTTTTATGCATCTTCATTTTTGTTTCATGTTGCTAATCTTATATACTCAATTTTCATTCTTGTCTTCGATTTTTTTCCTACTAGCTACCTGAAAATGCTAGAATTCCTCGATCAGCTTGTACCAAGACATATGAAATTAGGGATTCCCAGGGAGTAATCTGGATATGGATGTCTCACAAAACACCACCTAATATTAACAAAATCCCCTGGTTCGAAAACTTCGAGAGGAAAGGATTTCGAGATATTTCCACTATTCACGAGCTCCCATATGACCATTCTATTCTTCTGGAAAACCTCATGGATCCTGCTCATGTCCCAATATCACACGATAGGACAGATTTTACAGCAAAAAGGGAAGATGCTGGACCGCTCTTTTTCGAGGTGACAGAAAGGACTAACCGGGGCTTTGCGGGCTGGTGGGGTAAGGAAAAGGATCAAGGCAAAGCAAACTATACACCAAACTTCTTACGGTTTGAAGCTCCTTGTGTTCTTCACAATAGTAGAGAATTTGTTGATGAGAATGGAGAGAAGCATTACTTTTCAGGTCTCTTTCTTTGTAGACCATCTGGTCAAGGGAAATCCATGCTTATCGTCCGGTTCGGAAACACAAGAAAAAGAACCGGGATACTTAAACTTATCCCGAACTGGTTCTTGCATCAGAATGCAAGCAAGGTTTTCGAGCAAGATATGGGGTTCCTTTCGTCCCAAAACGAAATCCTAATGAAAGAAAAGGTTCCAACCAAGAAACTCTACTTGAATCTAAGGTCGTCGGATACATGGGTAGCTGAGTACAGGAAGTGGATGGACAAAGTTGGGCACGGAATGCCTTATCATTTCGGTCACAGCACTATTTTCCTGCCCCAAGAACCTGCTGTCGTCGAGCACGCTCCTGCTGGTTTCGTTGCCAATTTTTCAGCTGCTCAGCCAGCTAAGGGAGGAATCGGAGGAATGTATGCTCCGAACCCCGCCAATAGATACTTCAGGCATGTAGTCCATTGCAGGGATTGCAGCAATGTTGTTAAAGCTTTTGAGACTTGGAAAAAGGCCCTCTCTGTTATCGCTTTAGTGTCGATGGCATTTGCAATTCTAGTGTCTGGAAGACAGTGGAAGGCCCTATTTTTGCTTTCGACATCGCTATGTTTAGCTGGAGCATATGCCTGCTCAACAGCCATTGCAATGAATACAACCAACTTCATAAGGACTCACAGAAGATTGTAAACCTGAAGTTCTGAATTATTCATTGGTCTATTCAGTATGTTTTCCTTTCACTTCCCTTTTTGCTGCTGCGATTATTCTTCTTAGGACTAGAGATTTTGTGGACTCTGAAACTAAGTTTCTTTTCACACTGTTAAAATATGTATATATATACATAAGCTCAAATTGATATCTTATGTAAAATAGGATTAAGTTTTATATGTTTTTCATATATATTATTGCATACTAATAAGTAAAGCTCATATTTTCCCCCTACTGTGCTTGATCGATCCATTTGCTTCTTAAGCAAATTGATTGTTCGTGGGATGTTGCTGCAACTATCTACCTGGACGAGGTGTGGGCAAGCTAGTTTGGACACCAATGTCATAGAAAAAATAAGTTTTGGATGATTGCTCTAATGGGCAGAGTTACTTGGTACATGTGCTGCCGGGAGAAAATAAGTACTCAATCGAAGTCGAGGTGCGTGCAAGTTGACGTAAAACCGCCATTGCTATTGTAAAGATACTTCGGCTGATTGCTACATCTCTAAAAGCATGCCATTGTTCTCTTGTCCTTGGGTGTTGTAATAAGATTTAGCCATGATTTCACTAAGTTTTCTATTTCCATTGTCCATGAGATCTCATAGGATTGCTATTACTAGGTATGTAGAAGTACCTAAAGATGCAAGCCAATTAGCACCGCAATCCTTTAAACCTCCATTATTTGATAGAATTGGCCTATTATTCAAAAACAAAACTTTACATACATTTCTCATGATGTTGCACATTAGACTGCCCTCTAATAGATCATAAGAATCGAGTGGTAACCTTGCATCTTATAGGTACAAGGTTCAACTTTTACCAAACCTTAATATTTCCCTTCTTCTCCCAAGGGATGTAGCGTAGGACTGCCATATTATAGGAGGTGAAAAGTGTTTGATTTTTAAATACAAGGATGTATCCGTAACTGAGTCATCTTACTGGAGGTGTTTAGTGTAATTAACCCTTATAAAAATGAAACATGTTTCCTTAATTTAAAGACTTACTCAACAACTTCTTGAATATATAATCCAATGGCTATCCAACCATCTTTTAGATTGTAGATAATTTCAACTTCAAAACTTATTTCTTTTGACAAAATAATGAAATTTTTTGTTGTTTTTTCTAGTTTTTAAATTGTAGTCAAGTATGAGTCAACCCAGTTTTAGCTCATTTTACTACGTGTTGGGAACGACTTAACCTGTATTAACCCATTTTTCAAAACTGGCGATTTAAATATAGTTTTGTTATAGGCTGTTTGGGCAGGTCAAACAAATTTGTGTTGAAATTGCTACCATTACATGCGAGAGAATGAGAAACATACCATAGTTAGAAGGATGTTTGACAGTAATTTTGAAATTGAAAGCGTATTAGATATGAGGTCTTTGTGTTAATTATTCTGCCAATATACCAAATGAATTTGGGCTCTTACTAAAGTCTTTCAATTTAAATTGGCTATATTATATGATTAGCAAAATATATTCAAATAAATCATATTTATGCTTACAGTTTTAAAGTATCTAATCCGACGTGATAAATTAAATATAAATGTTGAAGTCTTATACATGAGACTCTCACATTTTACCATCCAACTAATACTTATATGTCTAGGAGACATTGAAAAACTCAATGGCAATACAATTGGGAGATTCTTTTGCAAAGTGTGTTGACTGAAAATGCCACATGAACGACTTTAACTTTTGTTGCATATATATTTACATCTTTTTACTTATGTATTTGACTTGATATTATGTTATCTAGAGCACAGATTTGAGTCGATGTGCTGAATTGAGAGGAAAATGAGAAAAGGAAAAATTAAATGAAACTTTGAATATTAGCGCATAAGTCTATTATTCAATATGTCCGTGGAAATTCCGGGAGAATTCCGGGAGTTCAAGAATAAGAAGTAGGCATATACCAAAATCATGAACGAAACTACAATGAATTCTGAGGCTTTCTCAATTGCCTCGGATTCACTTATGAAGTTTATTTTGAGATTTGGGTATTGCCTCTTCACCGAAACTACACCTTCGTTGTAAATGCGTGTTGCATAACTAATGGATAATCTGAAAGTAAAATTAGACGCTGCCCGCTTTTTGATTACTTTAGCAAGCTTTTGTGTCGATGAATAAAAAATGTGCTTTTAGATGTGACCTAACACCATTGCAAAATTTAGAGCCTGTTTGGAAAGCCACCTGGTAATTGGAATTGGTGTAATTACTACCCTAGTAATTACACAGCCTAGTAATTACACAGTATTGTAATTACAATGACCTGTTTATTTGTCATAATGTAATTACAAGTGTAATTACACAGTTAGTTTAATTTAAAAATAAAATTTAATTATAAAAAATTTAAAATTAATATTTAAAAAATATGTGCCTTTATAAATGATATTAAATTAGTTATTTAATAATACATTGTTTCTTGAAAATATGTTAATTAATAATCATATATATGTAACTAATATTGTAAAAAATAATTGATATATAATTTCAAATTAATAATATTTTAATTTTAATTGATTATAAAAATTAAAAGCATACCTTTTTTGTGAGAACATCATGGGATTGGACGTTTGACAAAAAAAGAATATTTATAAATATAATGCCATAACACTATTCAAATGTTTGACAATAATTCTATCAACTATAAGTGAAAAATAAACAACGGGCAATGTGAAATAACAAGTCAATAGTATTAAAGCAAATATTTTTAAAATCGAAAATATAACCTAAATTCAAAATTCGAAAGAATATTTTTAACATAATACTCTTATGTCAAATTCTAACGTTACATAAGGAAGTTTCAACATAACATAAGTAAATACTCCTATAATTCAAAAGAAAGGGAAAATATAAGTCAATAATCTCATTCACACCGAAATTCTACTTTAATAACTTCACTTTTTATATGCCAATTTTGCTAATGACTCATTCTTTCTAATATTAAGAGATGTAGTTTAAAAAATTAGAATATTAACACGGTTATGCTAAATGAATAAAATAAAAAACTAAAAAAAATACGAGCAATTACATGGGACCACAAGAAGTAAAAGTTGGGAATGAGAAGAAAGGAAATGAAATATAAATTCTATAAAAAGAAAAATATATTTTAAAAAATACAAATAATTAAAAAGTAAAAATAAAAAAGAAATTAAATAATAGAAATAAAAAAATAAATTATAAAATAAAAGAAATTAAAATAAAATAAAAAATAAAATAAATAATACAAAATAAAAAATAAATTAAAAAAGAAAAGAAATTAAAATAAAATAAAATTAAAAAGAAATAAACTAAAAAGTAACCCCCCGGGGGGAAATTGGAGAGTGTAATTACACCCTCTCAATTACACCCAATTCCCACCTAACTGTGTAATTACCTGGTCAAACAAACATGTCAAACTATATAATTACAGTCAATTACACCCAATTCCAATTACCTGAGTGACTTTCCAAACAGGCCCTTATGAAGGGTTTATGCTTAGGAATTAGGTTAGGTGGAGGGAACAATGTTTTTTTTTCTTTTTTATTTTGTTAAAGCAGAGGATCTTTGTTGGTAGTTCATACATTGTTCACTAGATTGAAAGACCTCGAAGAACCACCCACAGTTTGCGCTCTCAAGATGGATAATTCAACCTTTTGACACATTCAAATCACAACAAATCCAAACCAAAGCATGCAAGGCTCAAGAAAAGGAGAAGAGACCAACAGTGATAAAAAAAAATCAACAGGATGTGGAAGCTGAACAAATTCATTACAATATCTTGAAGTTCTAAGGAACAAGAAAGAAGTGAAGGAAAGAAAGGGGTCTATGAGGAAAGAAAGGGAGAAGAAGTGCAACTTCATCAACAATCAAGAGGATGGACAGACTGTCAAAAACTGAATATGTAAAATTGAAGTATATTTCGTTAAAAACTAAAAAGGCCGAATACTTTAATGACATCTTTTTCTGTTGAAAAGTTGACACTGATATAACGGTTATATCTCTATAATTCTGATTGTAGCATTAATGAATTAAAATACATATATTTTGAAAGAAAAAAAAAGATGCATTGCTCACCACGATGACACATACACATTCTTTTTGGTCAAAATACACAATCACAAAAAAGGTATGATTTCCCAAATACATCCTAGACATTGCCAATATTGATTTCGAAACACATAATCACATCCTTCTCTTCATCACAAACTTCATCTTCATCACAAACTTCATCACAAAAGAAGTAGAATTCTTCATGCCAAAGAAATGTGTACACCGATTGTTGCAATCCCACAAGCCTCTCAAGAGTGGCCAAAAAGGTGTCACCCTCAATCAGTGTATCACCTTTTGTAAGACTAGGTGCCACCCTTTCAAGAGGAACAGTACAAGAAAGTATAGAAATGGCAATAAAAAATTTAATATTTGGCAACAACTTAGTTTTATTGTTGACAAATGAACTTTTTTGTTGCCATAGTATTGATTATTCTTGCAAAAAATACTTTTGGCAACAACAAAAAGAGTTGTTGCGCGTTGTTGCAATAACAGCCGTTGGGAAAAGTCTATGCAACAATTTTTTTTTGTTGTCAAAAGTACTTTTTGCAACAATAATCAATCTATGGCAATAAAAAAAAAATTGTTGTCAAATCGAGTATATAAATTGTTGTCAAATCGAGTATATTTTTTCTTGTAGTGGAAGTAGAGTTCTTTCATTAGATTTTTCTCTTGTATCATCACCACAACATACTTCTACTTCCTCATCCGAGAGTTTTTGCCTCACTCTTCTCAATTGAGGAATGGTATATTTACGTTAACTAATAAAAATGAAGAGTTCATAAGAATGTTCATCAAATACTTGTGGTTGGTCGAGTCACTTTCTAGGACTCATGATGAGAATACGTGCAGAGAAGTAAAAAGTATTTATAAGTGAAATAATGTTTCCCGAAACCTTTATAATAACATTGTGCTCGTCTATGAATATTGATACACTTCTAAACCTTCTCAAATATCTATGAAATGCCATTGAGTGAATTCATTAATTTTCCTTAAAATAACTTGTTAGGAAAAGGTATAAGTGCACTCTCTTGTCATTGCATGTCCCTATAATATATTAATAAGAAAAGACACCAATGTCACTTGCGTTCATGATAAACATCACCAATAATGTATGTAATAAATCATGGGCAAAAACATTTATTTCAGCTAGTTAACCGGTAGGTCTGAGCAAATAACTGAAACAAAGATTCAATATTTAGTATAGCAGCGCAATGAAATAGCAGTAAGAAAAAGGTCCATGAGAAGAAACCATTATAACCAACCACTTGGTACAAAGATTCACCATTGGGAATGCGTTGATATCATTTACATACAAAATGCAGATTGCTTTGGTAGCTCAACGTGCACAATACATGCGTGATGCCTACATCACAACCATCAAAATGCACAACAAATGTCCACCAATAATATACTATATATTTTGTAAAAGAAGCCACACAACCTAAAATAATATAATAATATTAAAGACATAAACAATACAAAAAATTACATTTTATAATATAAACAATACAAATTAATAGAGTTAAACATTCACATTTCAGGTCGTATTTGAACTTAAAGATTGATACACATCGAAATTTTTTAGAAGGATCGTCATCGAATGAAGAAGATGATGATGATAAGAATAAAAGAAAGGATGGCAGCAACAAGAAAGGGAGAGAGACAAGTCCGCAAGCTATTAAATCCCTAATTTAATAGGACATTAGTTGGCTATTAGTACCATTTATTTATTAGAATTTTTTTAAAGATGATACTTATGTTATATAAATTGTTGTTATTGAAAGATTCCAAAAATTCTATTATTTTTGTGAATAACTCAAAAGAAAATGACGTATTGGGTAGAAACTCTACAATTTACTAGAAAATTACGCTCAATGACCTTGAAAATGAGTGATCTTAAACTTTTGACCCTGTTTGCTTCATAGACAAACCTTCAAGGTCAAAGTCAAAACTTGTTAAACTGAAATTTTGTCCATGAAACACGCGAGGTCAAAAGTTCAACACCACTCACTTTTGAGACCATTCTTGTAAACCATCCATAATTTATGGTTGAAACGAAGAAATTGTATGGTTTTCCCTTCAAATGGACTGGTCGTTAATTTTTGCCCTTTAAAATTGAACTTATGCCTAGAGCAGCATAAGTTCTTTAAGGATGTTGGTATAACTTGTATGATGCCAAAATATAAACTTATTTCCCGCAAAAAATTTCCACCATTTGCTTTGAGGGCCAAAAACTAAAGACCACCACAAAGACAATAGTGCAAAAGAGATAGTATAATGTATAGCTAGGGCTGTTCAAAATCAAACCGTAACCGATAACCCAACCGCAAAATTGGATTGGTATTGGGTTATCGGATTAACTGTTGGTGAACGGATTAAAATTTTATAATTAACGGTTTATCGGTGCGGGCGCAGATTACTCAATTTCTTTATTGGATAAAACTGTTAACCCATTAAGAATTATCATATTTATATATTTTTATCACTAGGTATATAAAATAGCTCTTGTAAATCCTAGAGCTAAAGCCCCATTTAGTATTCTATTCTATTCACTTCTTAGCGTATTTCTTGAATTGGTTGTGACGATTCCGTGAGAGATTTGTTAAAATTTTAAGCAATATTATGTTGGAATTTAATTTACTTCTTCGTCATCTAAAGATTGTAGCTTTAATTTAAGCAATCATTTCTTGATTTTTCTAATCACAGTGACTCAACGTCACTCATGGCTGAAAATATACAAAAGTAATTGCAAAAAAAAATTGGAAGTTGTGAGATTACATATTCCGATGTTAATTTTTATTGTCTCTTAGATTTAACCGATAAACCATTCAATAACAATCCGATAATTGCAAACTCGATATCTACCAACTTATATCTTATTAGTTGGCTAGCAGATTAAAACATTTAAAAATCGATAACCGATATTATCCATCCGATCCACCCGATAAGAAGCCTCGGGTATCACCTTGTCCAAGCCCAAATTGCACATAGCGGGTTGAAAACAATTTAGAGCCCAAATCCGAACAGGCTTTTTTGGTCCTAAAATCTCTGCCAAACCCTAATTTCTTCCTCTTTCTGCAAGCAACTCTTCACTTTTTTTTTTTTTTTTTCTCTCTAACGAAATCAATATGGTATGTTTTTTATTTCTACATTCGCTCTAAGATATTCTTATTTCTATTTATCTCTAGTAACTAGACCCAAAAAAATATATCCTTTTTGATATATATTATGTTGTTTTACTCAAGTCGGATAATAATAATGTTGTGTTTGCTTCTATTTACCAAATTAATTCTTAATTCCTAGTGATTTTTACATGTTAAATATACGTTTGATGAAAATATCAGTACTAATTTGCGTTTAAGAAGTAAAAATCTGTTTTTTTTTATGACTTTCCTAGTGATTTTTACAAAATTAATATACGTTTTTATTTTCTTCCCATGGTAATAGCTCAAAATTGTAATGAAATATCAGTACTAATTTGCGTTTAAGCAGTAAAATTATACTTTGTGTAAATCTAATTACTTTCCTAGTGAATTTTACAAATTAATATCGTGATGATTTTTGTAAAGATATACTTTTTGTAAATCTAAATGATTTTCTTAGTGATTTTTACACGTTAATTGTGAGTTCTTAGCTCAAAATCGTGGTGAAAATAGCAGTGTTAATTTGCGTTTAAGAAGTAAAAATCTATTTTTTGTTAAGTTAAATGACTTTCCTAGTGATTTTTACTAATTAATATAAATTCTTGTTTTCGTCTCATGCTAATAGCTCAAAGTTGTTATGAAATATCAGTACTAATTTGCATATAAGAAGTAATTTTTCTTTTGTTTGAATATCTAACTGACTAATTACAAAGAAAAAATAGCTCTTTCAGAATAGTTTATGCATTTCATTAAAATGTTTTTCAGATTATCCCAGAGAAGAACAGGAGAGAGATCTCCAAGTACCTCTTCCAAGGTTTGGCTTTCATTATTACTTCTGGTTTTTATGTAGGGAAAAGGGTCAAAAATGCCCCTCTACTTTGGGAAAAGGGCTAAAAATATCCTCCGAACTAATTTTGGGTCAAAAATACCCCTCCCGTCATTAAAGTTTTCAAATATACCCCTGTCATAACGGAAATCCGCAACATAATCCAATTTTATTTTTAAACCCGCTCCATTTAAAATCGACCCAACTACATAAAAACCCCATATGCGACCAACTTGTTCCCGAGTCCTACATCTGGAGCCACTAGGCATAGGAGCGGGCAACCCATATGCGTTTTTTATTTATTTGGGTCGGTTTTAAAAATGAAATCGGGTTATGTTGCGGATTTCCGTTAAGACAGGGGTATATTTGAAAACTTTAATGACAGGAGGGGTATTTTTGACCCAAAATTAGTTCGGAGGTTATTTTTAGCCCTTTTCCCAAAGTAGAGGGGCATTTTTGACCCTTTTCCCTTTTATATATGGATGCTTTCGGAAATAGTTAAATGATGTTGATATTTATTGTGAATTTTACATTTACGGCGGTGTAGAGGGAGTATGCTTTGCTAAGAAGGACTACAATTTGGCAAAACATCCCAACATTGATGTGCCGAACCTACAAGTGATCAAGCTGATGCAGAGCTTTAAGTCGAAGGAGTATGTGCGTGAGACCTTTGCTTGGATGCACTACTACTGGTATCTTACCAATGATGGCATTGAGTTCCTCAGGACTTACCTCAATCTTCCTTCTGAAATTGTTCCTGCTACTTTGAAGAAGTCCGCCAAGCCCCTTGGTCGTCCCATGGGTGGACCTCCAGGCGATAGGCCCCGGTAACTTTCACAACCTTATGTGTTACTTGAGTTGAAAAAATAAATATTTGAGTTATTGAATTGATTTTGGTGTATCTTCCTTTGTATTTGCAGTGGACCACCAAGGTTCGAGGGTGATAGGCCAAGGTTTGGTGATAGGGAAGGGTATCGTGCTGGTCCAAGAGGTCCACCTGGTGAATTTGGAGGCGAGAAGGGTGGAGCTCCAGCTGACTACCAGCCTGCATTTAGGGTAAGTAGAAATGATTTTCCTTTATTTATTGTGTTAGATTTTCGAAGGATGTTTAGTATTGAGGCTTGTAGGGAATGAAATAGCAATTGTTATGTAGTGACTTTAAATTCCGCCCTAGTACATAGCAAAACCTATTTTAGTTGCCCTCACGTCCTTATGTTTTCAATCCGTTTAGCTGGATTATCAAGTATGATATAAGAGTGCACGTCTCCTCTCTTGAGCCGAGGGTCTTTCGGAAACAGCCGCCCTACCTTTCAAGGTGGGGGTTAGGTCTACGTACACTCTACCCTCCCCAGACCCCACATGGTGGGATTATACTGGGCTTCTTGTTGTTGTTGTTGTTGTTGATATAAGAGTGCACGTGCACCGTTTCGTAGATTTTCTGTATTGCATGAGGCTTACCAACATTTCTTTCATTTTTTCCTGTTTAACTAAAGTCACTTTCCTTCACCTCAAGGGGAATTGAAATGGGGGAAAACATACCACGGTAAAAGGTTCCTGCAATCCTTTGGTGCCAATGTGTCATTTACTTGCTGAATTTTAAAATCCTGGTGTTGTTGTTATCTTGCTTTCTACCTTGTTTTTCCCCCTTGATGCATTTAATAGCTGCCAATGGGGTAACAGTTACACTACAAAGATTCCCTTTAGAATATTGCACTGTGGTGGATTTTATTCAGATGTCCCCATATTAGTTCTCTCCTATGCTGAACTTCCCATATTGCCCGTATCATTTTGGGTTTCCCCATCGCTGAACTTTTATGGAAGTAGAAAAATGTATTTCAGGATGTTGATTGCTTAGTACTCTTGGTACACCTTGTCTATTTCCTTGAACTTTTTTGCTTTGAGCAATATGTGATCCGCATGGCAATTGATGTGGTGGAAATGTTACCTGTTCAAAACAATTCGTTAGTGGACACTAATGTTCTGATGTCCTCTAACGTTTGGGTTTCTGTTAATTAATGTACTAATCTTGTGGATGCTCTCTCATTCTTCTTGCTTTTGGATCATTGGCTCTCTTAGTCTTGATTAATCTAGAGTAAGAACCATCTAATTTTGTTTGTTTTCCCAAGATTTTAGGCTCCTTTGTCGTCTGAGAACAGTATTAAATTTAAACTATAATTTTATTTCTGTAGGGTGGTGGTGGAAGACCTGGATTTGGGCGTGGGGCTGGAGGTTTCGGTGGCGCACCCCCTAGTTCAAGCTTCTCTTAGGTTGCTATTCTTGTACTTCATGTTTTATCAAAATTTTGATCATCAGATGTTGGAATCAACTTGACTATTATTCTCCCGAAAGTACTGTGCAATGAAGCAATTTCATCATGTTTGATCTTTAATGAACTTCTATAGATTCACTTGTTGTGGTTATTGTGTTATGGCACGACGAAGCACTTGCAATCTGTTCTATTTCAAAGTAAAATAGTCTCCCAGCAATGATAGATCTTTCCATTGCTTTAACTTCAGAAGAAAGGGTTAACCTTCTCTGTGATCCTTGAAGAACTCCATTGGTTTCTTCAACAAAATTAAGAAGCAAATGGAATCTGCTAATCTTGAAAAGATTTATGGGAGTCCATTTATAAATTTCCTCCGAAAAGGATTCTGCTGAGTGTCAACTTTGAACAGAAAGTTGATACAAAGTTATCTTTTTGCTTTTGGCTATGTGGATCTTCAGCCATTGCAGGTCTTTCTGGGGGAAGTGAACAGAGAGCCCATTTCAGGACCCCCATTTGAGCCATAGCGGAAGTTCCTAAATTTTTGCAAGTATAACCGTTTTAAATCAACTTTAGACCCTCGCGTTTGAATTTCAGACATACACATATAAAGTGTGGCTTGCCATAGCCTAACATAAGAGGAGCAAGTAAACTTCAGACATTTGTTTGAAGTTAGACCTTGCAGTCCCAGACTTCCGATATTCTCGTCTAAAGTTTGGCTTGCAACTCCAAACTTCCGGCACATTTGTTTGAAGTTTGACATGACAGTCCAAAGCTTTCGACATTTTGGTTTGAAGTTTGACCTGACGGTCCAAAACTTCCGACATGTTTTTGTAAAGGTTGGCATGTCAGTTCAAAAAAGTTTGGCATGACACAAGGCTACTGTCGGCTGGGTTCTTGAAGTTGTTAACTTCTTATCAGAGACTGTCATTGCACGTTCTCATTGTTTCGAAATTGATATACTCCGTATGTAACTTCTTATACTTTGTGATATATACATTTTATATAAAGTACTATATTGAGATCTTGTGCAGAAACCAAATCAATGCATAGTTTTAATGTACATAGCATTAACTTAGTTGAAAAAATATAAGCTTAGTTATAAGACTCTTTGCTATGTTCATCGGGTCCGATGGTCTAGGAAATTCATATTAACTGCAAGCTTCAGAACCATAATTCATAGCAACTGCAAGCTTCAGAACCATAAAGTTGCGCAAAACAAACTAGTAATCCACTTTAGTGGGGGCGTTAGGATTTTTACTAGGAGAACTAAAAAAATTTAAAATATCAAGAAGTAAACGCAGGAAGAAGTTACAAGACACAACTATATATACATAAATAACTCCTCACATCCCTGCCCGTGCTCCACTTGTCCATTCTCACTACAAAAGAAAATATACGTTGACTGTATTATCTTTCAACATGTTGAGAAGTTTTATATTTTTAAAAGAAACTGCAACACATAATATCTACCATTTCTCTGAAGAACTTTTTAAAATAAAAAGTTTATTTCAAAACATTAAGGTAAAGTATCCCAAAACACTTTTAAATTATACAATTTGACTCATGTACGCTAAACTATGGAAGATTTCACTTTAGTAGCGACCGACACAGAACATAAATCTAGAGTAGGGGTTGGGGAATTTATTTTGTGTAATTTTAATAAGATGAAAGTATAGAAGTGTACAATAAATATAACACGTTATAATATATTAACTACACACACAAGTAACATTTAACTGCAGGAAACAGAGTTGGTGAACTGAAACAGTACATCGTTGGACTAACTGTCAGATTAGATTCCCATATTGCTGCCACGCCACACTAAGACCCCGTTTGTCCATAGATATCAAAAAAAAAAAAAATCATTTTTTTGGAATTTTGAAGTTGGAGTTGTGTTTAACCATAGTTTTTGAAATTGTAGTTTTTGGTGAAATGTAGTTGTAAAAAAGTGATTTTTTTTTTAAAAACAAGTTTTTTGAGTTTTTGGTATTCCGGAATACAACTTCAAGTTGTATTCGGAATTCTCATGGCCAAACGCTGATTCCAGAAAAAAGTAAAAAAAAAATTCCGGAATAAAGTGAATAATTCTCATGGCCAAACGGGGGCTAAGAAAATGTGTATTAATGTCTTAAGGATGTGAACCAGGGTTGAGCCTAAGTGTTTGACTTTTATACACTATCTGCGTAAAAAAAAAATACCATCAGATCATTTTAAATTAAGTATAATACACATGCAGTCAATCTAATATTCAAGAATTTTCCCATGTTTTTTGAATTTATATATACACATCCTTGAATATAATTACTTTCTTTTTACAATATCAAACTTATTTTTAAGTCTCATATAACCTGCTTTATTTTCAGAAGGGTCTATATATATCTTTTGGATTTTCGGTAACATTGGCTTATGAATAATTAATGACGGTTAGTCATGACATTGGATTAGACTTGAGCTTAATTGAGATTCTAGGTTCCAAAGTTCCTTATTCCATTTTCTTAGTTTATTTTTTACTAATCTTTCATTGGTTTTTAGTAAAGATACATAGGAGGTGACAAATCTTTTACTAGCTTAGTCGCCTCATAGTAATAACTTAAGCTCTTTTTCTTGTAACTCAAGTCTAGACTCATAATTTTTGCTTGGGCCAAAAGCAAAGGAAGGAAATTAACCTACACCTAGTAAATTTTGGAGGCCAAAACCCTACAAGAAAACAATGCTCTTCTCTAAATGGAACCATAAATTTACTCATTGATCATCAACTGGATATATATTCCACAAACCCTCCCACATTTTCATTAACCCTTGCCGAATCATACTCTTACAAGAAAACAATGCTCTTCTCTAAATGGAACCATAAATTTACTCATTGATCATCAACTGGATATATATTAAACAAACCCTCCCACATTTTCATTAACCCTTGCCGAATCATACTCTTAATTTTCCTGCAATTTCCTTTCTTTTTTTTCTTTTATAGTTTGTGACTTTGTTCATGAAGGGCAATAAAATATCCATGGTGTATAATCCTTTAGGGGTTTTAGAAGGTTATAGTAGAGAACTGAATTACCAAAGGTTCAAGAATAAATTGCATAGGGTTTCAAGTGGGAATAAGTGTACAAATTTTGCCAAGAAGGAAGGGATCATGAAAGGGTACTGCGCAAGAAGAAGCTCCAAGTCTAAAACTTGCCTTGCTAAAGATTCCATTCTTGATAATCTCGAGATGAAAATTAATTCAGAAACTGATGATCATGTGCTTTTTAGGGTTAATATGAAAGGAAATTCTCATTTAAAAGATTCCATGCATGATCATGACAATGATTATTATCAAAAAGGTCAAGAAACTGATCTATTGAAAAAGGGGAAAGAAGGGAAGTCAATGATTCATAATGGACAAGATGATCATGCAATAAAAAGTCTTTTTGAGGATGATCAAGAGTTTGAAAGATTTATCAATGTTTTGATGGAAGAAGCTGAAAGAGTTCTAAAGGAGAATAATTTACGAGATCATCGAAAGCATGAAGAATGGTTCATCAGAAAATCTGATAAAGAATTTTACAGGTACATTAGTAATTAGATACTGCAGCCATTTATGTTTGTTTTAGTTTTGACTGATCGACACAGAAATTTAAGAATGTAAAGAACAATTTTGAATCTTGTGAAAAGTAATTAAGAAACATGAATTGGAACAGAGAAAGTAATAAAGAAGCAAAAGTAGATCGGAGGAAAGCTGAGCAAGCAATAAATGAATTGGAATAGCTAATTATATATCTTTTGCTAGTTACATTTCAGTAATTCATTAGAAATAGTGACTACGTAAAATAAGAGAATTTTTTTGAACGTATAGGAAGCATTATATTGCCTAATTCTTGCCTTTGTTGCCTCTCTTTTGACTTTGAAATACTTAAGTCGATCAATATCGATGGCAACTAATTCTTGTTTATGCCACTTTAATTGCATTATTATTATACATATGTTTTATGACCACACACCTTGCACCTTGCAATATGCAATGCATAAATATAGGTGTATGGTATTTTCTGATTCGCTATTTGGTGTGTGTTAATTGGAATCTTAAATATTGCCATTCATTCATATTTTCAATCCGCTATTTTGAATGCATTATTGTTTTTAAAAAAAAACTATATCTATTCGAATCAACAATTGATGCTTACATCACGGTATATTTTATGTTAGAAAGAAAGTAAACTATGACTGGAATGTTATTTAGGGACGAGAGCCGCTCCTTCTTTTACAAGTTTGCATGCGTTCTTCTTCTCCCATGATGAGTCACGGGCAAGGCCTCGAAAAGCACGACAAGCCACATGCAGAGAAACTTGCACAGGTGGTTATGGATGAGGCTCTATATTACATTCCTCAGGATGCAATATCTTTTCTGGTCCCTGTTTGAATAGTACTCCTGGATATATTTCATGCACCGAGCTACTTTGTTATATATATATATACACACACACGTATATATATGTATATATATATATATATATATATATATATATATATATATATATATATATATATATATTATGAGAAGGAAATAAGGTCACAGATGGAATGATGAATCCTTCAGTAATGATGCAGCTCAAAAGAATCTAGAGTGCTCAATGCTATCAAAATCCAGAAGTCAAACCTTGGCAGAAAGATCATATGGTATGAAAGTAGTTTAATGATTTGTTTTCCTGCCATCTCAGAAACGTCGTAAATTCGAACATAAAATTGCCCTGCACACTTGCTATAGCTGTTTAATTCCCTAAAAAACTGCTCCTATATAAAAATAAAATAAAGTTTACATTCAGACTACTTGCTTCAATATAAACTGTTATACCCGAAAGACACTTGAAAAGTCAAACTTGCACTTTGTGGTCTACTGGTCAACAAAGTGAGACGTCTTCAGTTCAAATTTCAATAAAAGCAAAACTAATTTGAGAAAATTATCTTAGTATGAGTTATAGGTCATGAGCCTGAGTCATAAAATCAACCACTAATATATGTCTCATAGTAAGTAGCGGACATTACACGCCTTTAGAAAGCGACTCTTTCTTGAACCCTAAGTGAATTCAAAATTATTCGCTCATTGCACTGTCTTTTTAATATTAAAGTTAAGACAGAAAATGTGCCAAAAGGTTAATAAAGAAATGCACGTGTGATTTATTAACACAATATGGGGAGCCTCTAAAGGGGTGGAATGGTTACCTTACATAGTATGGGAGCATTACACTAGTAAATGCAACAACGGAGCTTATAAAACATTAAAAATAGGTAATCAAGGTTGGCCTATCCGTCAATAAAATGGATGAAAATTATGGGAGATCACGGGTCAGAGTTCAAATTTTAATAATAATTAAAGATATTAGGTGATTTTTTCATTTTATTTGTGTAGATTTTGGAAGGCAAACTTATGTATGTACTGATAGAAGATATAATACTATTTTAGAGAGAATAGTCAACCTGGATGTATGCTGATCCGAACACCTTTTTAATATAAAAAACATGTCTTTTAAAAAAAGGTAATGATAATGTTGACTAGTATTTAGAGCTCATCTGTTTTCCACCTTGTCAGAAATGAGTAATAATCATTGATCTACTCCTTGTCATGACTCATTACCAAACCAAATAAATGCAGCCTTATAATCATAATGATTCTTCTTCCTTCTGCCTCCTTGCTGCTCCCATTCCCTCTTCCTTTTTTCTCCATGACTTCCACTGTTAATGAGAAAAAGGTTCCAAATCTATCCAACTAATGAGAAGAAAGAGACAAGACAAAACCTACTTCTAACAAATTGTACGTTGGATCAAAGTAATACATTATACATTTGCCTGACAACAATAATAGAGGGGGTTCGATTCTGGTCACTATAGAAAAAAATAATTGAAATTATCAACGAATATATAACTTTTGTGGTTAAACAATAAAAATCCATCGCTAATCTTATTTAATGATGGATTATAATAAATCATGCTTGTTAGCTATAGGCTATTTAGCGAAAGACTAGTGACGAATTTTATAGCTAATTCCTGTCATTTCCTGATTCAATACGATATGCCTTGCTTGTGTTGATTTAAAACTTATCGTCTGTGAAAGAAATAGAAACAGACCGGGAAAGAATTTAAACAGAAGAAAAGGATTGTTTATATATAACACCTAGCTGTAATATATGGAGAAACTACGAATATACGTCAAACCAAATTTAAGATTATTCAACTGCCTGCTAACATTAGTTAATACTATAAAAATGTGCAAAAAAGTAATAAAGAAATGTGTTACTTATCACAAATATGGGTAGCAAGCTTCTAAAGGGGTAGATTAATGTTACACCTTAAAAAGTATGGAACAATCATACTGGAACATGCAAGAATACAGTTCATAAAACCCAAAAAAATCTTCACAAGTACTTATTTTAGAATTCATCTGTTTCCCACATTGTCAGAAAATAATTAAAATCATTTACTATCTCCTGCCATATAACCAAACCAAATAAATGCGCCCATAAATATTCAACCCTCATTTCCCTTCTTCTTTTTCCTTTATTCCTTCATTGTTACTGGGCAAGAAACAGAAAACAAAGGAATTACCAAAAATATATGGAGAAACTGCAAAAATATTTGAGCCAAACACTATGTTTATTCAAGTATTACAAACTTTTGTTCCTTGGTTTATTGTTTTTGACACAGTTTCCAACTTCATGTTCAAGCCTTTCCTTTGATTTTTATGCACTATCTTGTCCTACAGCTGAATTAATGGTGAAAAATACAGTGAGATCAGCTTCTTCTATGGATCCAACACTCCCTGGAAAACTTCTTCGTCTCCTTTTTCATGATTGCTTCGTTGAGGTAAATATCTACTTGTCATCAAATTTTACATTATCAGTGTACTTTAATTTATATTGCTTGCAAGCATTTTACAGTATCAACATAATTAACCTATTTTAGTAGGCTACTTGTGTTATTTTTTTAGGTTGCTAATTCAACAGGTGGTGAAACCGCTAGGAATTTCGCTAAGAGTATTAATGATTTAATATATATAATTATTAGAAGTAATTTTTGGCCATATACATAATATAATTATTTTCTATATACTTAATATAATATTCCGATGAAGGGTCAGGCGGTCAGCTAACCACCCTTCATTCTGTATGTGGCAATGCTACTTAATTCAACTTAATTATTATGAGCAATTACCTGGTGTTATCGGACAAATCATAACATGACATGTGTTTCTATACTATGCTGTGCGGCCTCTTCAAACAAGATAGTGTGCCGGTATCGGATTCTTCAAAAAAATACATACCTTTTGAAGATCCTATAGGCAACTGGTATAATTTTTGAAGTGTACTCTGAGCATCATAGCTTTTATATACACTTTATTACTTAACCATGCAATTAATATGTATTTTCACTCAGTTTACACTCAACCGTAGTAAATTCCATCGGTTTGGTATAAACATCGGATAGACTTTTACCTAAGTTTGATGAAGATTTTAAATCTTCATTGAATGATAGTACATGAAAAAATAACCAAATAAATAAATAAATTAGTACTTTGGGTAAGATTAAATTATGTTTTTGATTGATCAGGGTTGTGATGCATCTATACTTTTAGAAGGCAATAATACAGAGAGAAGTGATCCAGCAAACAGATCAGTTGGAGGATATCCAGTAATAGAATCTGCCAAAAGGGTGTTGGAATTCTTTTGCCCTGCTACTGTTTCTTGTGCTGATATTGTTGCATTGGCTGCTAGAGATGCTGTTGAATTCGTATGCTCCAAAACTTATCCTCTTTTTTCTTTTAATACTAATTCGTTGCTAATATATCGCTAATTAGCATGTAGCTAACAATATTTTCTGATAAGCGGTAGCTAATCAGTTGTTGATTAGGATTGGTGATAGATTTTTGTTGTTTAGTGACAGAAGTTGTCCGTCGATGATTCCTATTTTTTTGTAGTGAATTTTTTGCTTATTAGTTTATTTAATATGTGATAAAGCAACAACATATTTATTTGTGATAAAAGAATTCATTTGTTTGCATGCTATTTAAATGGAGAAGGATAGAGGGATATGCTCATTATCCACCAAATTCTGAATAATGTGTCAGGTCCTCGAGAATTTAGGGCAAGAATTGGGAAAAACTACCCGGAAAGTAATTATACTTATCACTATTATGACTTTTTTCATTTTTTCACACGTTTGATATATATTTTTGTTGAAAAGATAGAGAAATTGTTGTATTAGAGAAAACTAAAATTATACAATATTAGCTTGAGACGAATATAAATGGAGGGATATAGACAATTCTGATTCATATAATCGATTCTAATCACTACTAAATTTCTGATGAGTTCGTCTGAAATTGACTTGTCGGAAATGTATATTTGATGGATTTTCCACCAAAAATCTCATATTTTCGTAGCGTTCCAATGGAAATGTTTCTCGGAAATTCGCCTATTTATAGTAGTTAATCTGCTTTAGATTAATGTGTTAATTTTTGCTGTTTTGATAAAAGAAAATTTATAAATTGTGAATACATTGCTGTTGATATTAACAGGCTGGAGGGCCAAGTGTGCAAATTCCAACAGGGAGAAGAGATGGAAGGGTTAGTTTGGCTACAAATGTGAGACCAAATATAGTGGACACAAGTTTCACAATTGATCAGATGATTAATATATTTTCTGCTAAGGGATTGTCTTTAGATGACCTTGTTATCCTATCAGGTACATATACTTTCTCTAAATCCCAAATTTCTTTCATAAACTCATTTAATATGATTAAATTTTTAGGCATTAGAGGTACAAACAAAAAAAGATATCAATACATAACCAAAATTAGATATGTTAATTTGAGTAATGAGAGGCGGCTTCCATACATAACCAAATTAAAAAAGATGTCAATAATTTGGAAACTGAGAACAGTGAGAAAACTATTAATACGCTGCCAAAAGTATTTAATGTTAGGGTCACACACTTTATGAGTTGGTAGTAATGTTACATAGGCGTGAAATTTAATTGGTAGGGTCACAAAAATTTAACCGTTTTCCTGTTTTCCAGACCCTACTTGTGAGATTATACTTGGTATGTACGTTGTTGTTGCCTGTTCACTTAAGTTGATGTATGTTTGTTTGTGAGAGTGATATTAGAAGCTAATTATACTTTTGTTTTGTGCCAAATATTGTAGGTGCGCACACAATAGGATCAGCACATTGCAATGCTTTTAGTAATCGTTTTCGTGTGGACTCAAAGGGCAATTTCACTTTCATTGATAATTCATTAGACAGAGAATATGCAGCTGAGTTAACAAAACAGTGCCCAGCAGGGGCAGCAAGTTCCCCAATTACTGTCAAGAATGATCCTGAAACACCTCAACTCTTTGACAATCAATATTACAAAGATTTATTAGCCCATAAGGGGCTTTTTCAGTCCGATTCTGTTTTGTTTAGCGATGGACGAACTAAGGAAAGAGTCCTGGAATTCGCGAATGATCAGAATGGATTTTTTCGAAGTTGGAGTCAGTCTTTTGTCAGGCTTGCTAGTCTTGGAGTTAAGTCTGGAGATGATGGAGAGGTTAGAGCTTCTTGTTCGGTCGTTAATTAATGTGTAATGAAGTGGGGTACGCAAAATTTTATATAAATGGTGTAAAATTATAGTGTTTCCGATAGATACTTATATAGGCGGTGTGTGTCAGCTTATTGTCATAATTCGGCTTGTAATTAGGTTTGCTTTAGGATTAAGTTGATTTTAAAGCTTTATTTTATGTATCAACTGATATTTACTTTGTATTATTTTCAAGAAACGTAGATCTGTTATATCTATTCATGTTTTTAAAAATCCTTTCTAAGGAGTATCTCTCCTACTGGCATGATATATACATGAGACAGAAAGAAGTAGCGAATATGAACGGTCACTAGATTTTTTGCCCGATAGGCTATAACTAACAAAAAATAAAGATAGTAAGTAATCTATCCGTAAAAGCATTCGGATCCGATGTAATAAGACGTCAGTGTATATAATTTAAAATTCTTTCGACTTCAATTGTCGAAAGGAATAAGCGTTTGGCAAGTGAATTTGTCAACTTTTCCTTTAGTATTATATTTCTACTATATAGAAACACGAGTTACACCATGGTTTCGTCGTCCAAGGGGCATTTTAGTCATTCTATCATATGGTTACTGTAAGTTTGCATTACGCGTAAATTGTAGGCTCAATCCATTCCAGGTGGCTTTTACTCCAAATAGACAGCACAACATAGATCTAGAAATTTACCATCGTTAGTCTATTTCTTCAACTTTTTATTATCGGGTTTCTTTCTTCAAAACCTCAGAGTTGTTTTCTCATTGTAAAGCTGTCAAAGCCTCAATTCAGGTCTACCCATTTTTCAATTTTTATGCCAAATCTTCTTTCTAATTCTTTACTTATGTTTCTACGGTGCTCTTTCTTCTGACTATTAGAGGGGTTTATTTTGGTTGGGCATCTAATCTGAACTTTTGGGGTCTGAAAATTCCTAAGGGACACATCTTGCAGATGAAAAATCTGTACTATATTGGTAGATATTCAGATTGGACTTGAATACAACGGAGTCAAATTGAAAATTTACTCAAGGGTCGATATTTTGTGAATAAATTTGAGAGACTGGGAGAGGAAGATATGTTCTAGATTTAGTTAATTAGTCTTGAAGTGGTTACTTGATAATACCATCTTCCTCCCGATAGAAGAGGAGCGAAAGTTAACGATGTTATTAAGTCGATACTAAGAAGTGAAAGATGGCATATATTTGGCATCTACTGATTGTGGAATTCATGTAAACTTTTAGTCTTGCAATCTCGGGCACACAAGCCTGAAGTTCGAATTCCAAAGCTCAAACTTCAGGACACATAGACTTGAAGTTTTAACAAAACAATTCAAATTTCAGGACACACATACCTTCAGTTTGAGTTCCACATTTTAAACTTAAAGGATATATATATATATATATATATATATCATGATTATTATCTTCGCATTTTACCTTTTCTTTTCAAATATTATTGTATGTATTTGAAGTTCAATTCTGTGTAAACTCTGTGATTTATAATGAAGACATACGAATAAAAGCTATTAATCTTGATCACTAGCTAATCATCTTAAAAGCAGCAATAGAAAGTAACATAAGAATATAACATTGGTTTGTGAATTGCGACACATTGATAGATTATATTGTTAGCAGAAAGGAGTATATGCATATTTACATGCCTTGAAGGTGATGTTTCCCCAATAAAGTAAGATTAGTTAACAATCTCAATAATTTATGCACTATTGATAAATATAACAAAGATTGGAAAGATTTTTAATTTGTTTGTCTTCAAGCCATTATAGTAAATATAAGATGACATATATACTTTTAACTACGGAGCTCAAACTTTAGGACATAGAGTTCGGATTTGAGGATCCGAGCTTGAAATTTGTATCTGCCCAGGGGGCAATGATAAAATTTTCTTTTTTGGGTAAGCTATAATAGAAGCGATGTGTCCTGGTCGTGAAGCACCGGCGCGTCCTTCGTATTCTCCTTTGTTAAATGATCTACATCTTCAAGGTGCTGAAGCACGTTGACCCGGACATCGGTATCTCCAGTAAAGCAACGGGTATGGCTTTCTAGGTCCATTTTCATTCTTCACTTTTATAGGTCTATTTACGTGTTTATAGATCAGCTAACTAATGATTACGTGGCTTTTGTTCTGGAACAGCAAAAAGGCATAATTCGAGAACCACAGTATGGGTTAGCAAACAAAGCAATAATCAAGAAAGAGAAGCACAATAATCCCCCATAACTGAAGCATAGAACTGGAAAATTGATATATACAAGTATAATAAGCCCTTCTGATGTCAAATATTTTTGTCTTTTAGTTAGTTTAGCTCCAAACTTTTAATTTGTGGGTATACATACGAGTCTAAGAACCTGGTAGCTATTATCATGTGTGGCATTAGTTGTTGTATGTGGCATTAGTTGCTGCCGGCGCGTAGTTATATTACAAAGTTCCTTCTTTCATATTTTTTCATAGATCTCTCCCGCGGTGTTCATCATCTCAATTATTTCTTCATCTTAGCCCAAATCTCAGTTTTTATTGTCTTTCTTCTTTCATAATAGAAGTTTGTCCTTGAGCTTTTGATTTCCCTTATTATTTCTCTATTTTATTGCAAATTTGTAGGCAACTTATGCTGCAATTTCTTGCCCTTGAGTATTTAGCACCTGGTTTCGACATGTTAGTTTTTTGTCCATAGAATTGATTATTAATGGTATATTAGTCATTTTGTCTATTAGGCAATAGCTAATCATGCTTTTTACGTGCCTTTCGTTCCTGCATCCACCTCATTATTCCTACGGTGTGTGAATATATCTAATCTATTGTGTCAGTTGTCTGTTGCCTTTTCATTTCTCTCAAATTCTCCACGGATTATAGAATTTTCTTCAGCACAAAATCCCTTCTATCGTTCTTCTCTTTTGGTGTTGATTGTTTTCTTTGTTGCCTCTTACAATTTTCAGATTAGTATTATAATCTATCTGCTATTTAATTTTTTTGTTCTTCGTTTGTATGTTTCCTGCTGTTTTTGGATGTGGTTGAATGCACTTTTGGCTATGGTGATCTTTAGGTTAGAGCACGTGTTTGCCATGTTCCTATGGCATTCCCAGTTCGCACATTATTCTGCTAACTCATTTTCCATGGTTTATTAAAATGTTTATGCCTCTTTCAAACTGACTGTTAGATGTAACAAACTATAGAGCTTTTACAGAACAGACGCTCTGTGTCTTTGAGCTCTTTTACTTAGATTCTTTTTTTTAATAATGGATTATTTTTTCCAAGTGTTCGACTACAGAGTTTCTTTAAAATCGTAGTAATAATTTTTGTCTTTACCTCACTAGGATGCTGAGCTTGAAATGTGATGTCATATAAAAAACTTCTTTTCCAAACTTTGATTTATATATATAGAACGGAAAAGGGCCAAAAATACCCCTAAAATATGTCGACAAGAATCCATGATTCTAAAACTTTATGATTTTGACAAATAAACATAATAAGAATACTTAGCCAAGAGAATCCATAAGAATGATTCAGATTGCTCTGTAACTCTGGAAGGTTGAGGGTATTTATAGACCAAAAGGTGCAACAAGGGTATTTGTGACCCATTTTTCATAAGTTAGAGGTATTTTGGCCCTTTCCTTGTGTAGTTAGTAAATACTTCCTTGCATTAAGAATGTCCAATGATAAGTGTTCCATCTGCTAAAACAGAAAAGAAAGAGTTCATGTCGAGACTACTGTTTGATCACCCATAAACATATAAAAATATTAAAAAATAATATTGTGTTGAGTTGTTTGCTCTTTTTTACCTGTAGCTATGAGAGAAACTGATGAACCACATTAATGATGTACGCTCTTTTGGGATCTATCCTTAACTGTAAACATAGAAGAAATTAGTCCAACAGATATGAGCGCAAAATGACGAGACTTAGAGAATTGTTAGACCCCTTTGTTCTGTGTTGTTCACTTATCACTTTGGAAGTTGTCTTACGGTTAGCTCCAATGTTTATCGTCTTTCTTGGCTCCTTTGGCATAGTAATTATCATTACATGCTCTTTGACCTTTGTTGATGAAAGTGATCTTCTCAGTAAATCAGATTTTTGTTAAACCGGCACAATTACAATCATATGTGCAACGATTGATGATGTTTGAAAATATATGCCTTTCACCAATAAAATCTGCAGAACATAATTTCATTTTCCACTATATTAGTGGGACAAGTTTGCATTTAGTCTATTTGAGATATGGACACTACTATTTGATCAGTTCAACGTAATTCTACAGGTGTCTCTGCTCAGAAATTGCTAGGAATGTAAATCACCTTAGGAAAATGCGAGGAAGAAAGTAGTCTACACAATTCTGAAAGCTACTTAATAGCATAATGCAGATAACGGAACAGGCTTGCCACAACAAGAAGGCATGGTATAAAGATGCTGTAACTGAGGCTCTGTATTGGTTATTGGAGAGGCATCGTCCGTATGTCCTTTGTGCAGATATTTTTTTTTATGAGAATAGCCAGATCATGCTCATCTCTCTTGGATTCTCCACACATAGAATTTTCTCCTTAAACTTGAACGGAAAAGTTTCCGGCAGCAACCCCTTAAGCTTACCGTCCTCAAATTGGATAGCTCTTCTTTCGGTATTCTATATGCTTTTTTGTTTTCTTAATTCGAAGATTGATGTATATTTTTGGTTGATGGATATGTTTTAATTCTAAGATTTATAGAAATTGAAGTAGCTAGACATGGGAACATGGAAGCTCTCAAAAGGGAGGTGCAAGATGCCTTCACCCATTACAAGGTTTGATGGTATGTACTGTGTATTATGTCTGTTGTCAATTGCAAATGCAAAATGCTGGGACTTTTTGTGATGGTGTGTAACAGGATTGAAGGAGCTGTATAAAATTTCATGAAATATCTTCAGGAGTTGGACAAGAAATGAACATTGGGGAATCTCTTGGAATTTCACATAAATTAGGGTTATTCGCCTGATGCAGCTCTTCAGAATTCTCTGAAGGACCGGACTGGAACCGGGTTCCTAATTCTACACATCAAAGGTAAAAGTAACTGTCAAACATGTATTTTACACATTAGAATCTGTTTAGGTGGATATATAGTTAAGACCAGCTATATATCTTTTAATCAAATTGTATTCTCTTTTACAAATGATTAATGCTTCACAAAGTTCAATCTGCAATTTCAGTGCTCTTTGTTTTTGCTCAAGTTTAATGACTGATGTTAATGAGATATAAGTAGGATATTAACCTTGAATTAAATGCCTTGACTTTAAAAGCCTCTTTAAAGATCTGAAACTATAGAGAAGAATCCAATAAAAAAGTTCAAATTCTGGGCGATTCTAACTTCTCAACTAATGACGACTCCTGCAAAAATGTGTCATATCTCTTTGACAAGGTTAGACTAACAAAGTTTTAACATTTTATGTGCTTTTATGGGGCAATTTGGAGAAAAAGCATTTCAAGGGATTTTGTGACTCGACTTCACTCAATTGGTGGATACAAAGTTCCATTTTCAGCAAAACAAAAGAAATTTTGTTCTACGTTTGAAAAAAGAATTTTTCGGTTCCTAAGTACGGAAAATCAAAACCAAATAGAATGGATCCTTGGCTCTAGAAAAAGGTCTGACCAAAGGAAAAGTACAACATCTTATTCCCTTGCTACGTTGTATTCATCATCACTTCTTTTCAGTATTTTCGAACCCAAGACAAAGTAAAATTTGATATAAATAAAATCTCAATTTTAATTCGACTTTGTCTATGAATTTGTTGTGTTTCTGACTAACATGTAAGTAATCCTGCATTGAGATGGTTTGTAGTTCCCAAAGTGAGTAATTTTACCTTTACCAAGAACCAGAATAAGTTAATTTGTTCTAATTTTTAAGAATGAACTGAGAACAAGAAACAGTTGGACTTATAGAGGCAATGAGGCTGATGAAAACCTAGGTGAACTAGATGAGGAGTGGATCATTGGACGCCATCTGTTTGTTCTCAAATTCTCTGTTCGCTGTGAGAGACTAGAGAATGAAACGCCTTTTTATTGAAAAAGGTAATTTTTTAGTACTTTATATGTGTCTATAAGTTTTGTTAGTTATTTTAAGCTAATTTTGATTTCACTACTAAAATGTTGTAAACTAGATTTATGGTAATAGAAATAAAACATTTTCTTGCTTGGAACCAATGTACTTACATTTAGATATTACTTTTACCTTGCAATTGAATAAATTCATTTAGTGTGTGTGTGTTATTGGAGTGTACACCTTTTACCTCTTTGGAAATTACAACATGTGATGGTCTCAATAGCCAAGAAGCAGCTCATGTTCGATACATCTGCCTCTTGGTATTAATTTAAATCAAATCTGAGAGCAAAGTTTTTTTTGGGGAATTATAATCTACTATGTGGAACTAACTTATGTGTCCTTTAAAGCTGGAAATAAAGATCTTCATTAATAAATTTAGATCTTCAACATGAGGAAAGATTGTCGGATGCTTATTTTACATCTTCAAGCCAGAAGGTTGTAGATGTTAAATATGTAGATGGATCATAGTTTGCTCCTTTGATTTTGCAGCTATCTCTTCGTACTTTTCTTAACTTTGTCTATTTATCTTTCTAGATAGATTATGTGTTTCTTTTGAATATTAACCAACAGCGTGTTATTTTGCATGTTTTCTTCTTTAGCAGAATTGTCCTTCAAAAACAAGTTCAGCTCTTGACTTGCTCTGTCAATTCTATCAAAATAAGTAAATTTGCTTAGCAGTCCTCTCACATGCTGTTTCATTTAATTTTTTGTTGCCTATTTCTATGCTTTTATTGGCTGCTTACTCAACTGTTGCGCCTATTTCTATTATCTTGATCTGCATTTTCTCTTCCTTCTTTGGGAACTATTCTCATTTTCTCTCTTTTCTTAACCAAGTTGCTTGCCTCAACATTAAGTATTCGTCATATTTTGTTACACTAGCTACTATAGTCCTATTTTTTCCCCATTTGATGAAAGAGTATTTATCGACTCTTGATTTTTTTGCCCTCATATGTTGCTTTCAGGATTAAATATTTGGAGGCATTCAACGGAGCAGTGATAGAATGATACTTGAGTTCTTATGCCACATCTAGAACTATGGTGTTGTTGAGTTTCCTCTTCACGTAATAAACTCATGCTTCACGAGAAGAGTGAAATATCCGTTCAAGAACTTCTTGCCCATTTTGCTGGTAAGTTTCTACTGGCTTTATGCCAAAGCCTTTTAAGAGACTGCTTCTTCTCTAATGCTTAGCTTACTCTTTCTTTACGTAGTATTTCAAAATCATTATGTTTTGGTTGAAGATTAATCAATTGTTTGGAAGTGAAATGGCATACTATTGATTTCTCTGTTACTCTTGACTTTGTTTCTGGGTGATGTGTACGGTCCAGCTAGCAAGAACGATCATTAAGACTTCGTGTTCAACTGCTTCTACACAATATAAACGTCTTTGCTATTTAGTGAAAGATTTTTTCTTAGATTATGATTTAAAATGTTGACAGATCAATTACTCTAATCGATCAAACCATTCTGTGTAAGTGCAGGGATGTCGACTATAGGCATTCTTTCAAGTGGTTTGCTCAAAGATTGCGCTGCCAATTAGATCTTCTGGCTTTATAACATCCCGAAGCCTCTGGGTTCTGTAAAGAGTAAAATATCATTTGCTTGAAGCCATCTGCTCATACTATTCAAGGAAAGTACAGGCCCGCTTCACCCAAATGATATGCCTGAAAGGTTTTTGCTTTCCTGTCTTAATTCCAGAGGAAGATTAGTGAAAGCTTCCAGAGGAGGATCAGTGAAAGCTGGTGTGACCTGTATAAGTATAGAGTAGTTTGTAATTTAACCATGATCCTGGGCTACTAAATGAATGATCTTCTTTTGCACTTGTAATGAATTACACTGTTTTTGATATTTCATAGTATAACGTTTGTGCAAATAAAAATAATCTAATGCAAAATGTTGAGCCCGCGCATTTCAAGAATCAAAACTTGCTTCTATTGAATTACAATATTGCTTTCAACAAATCATATACTAACATTTTCCCAAATAAAATACACAAGTTAATGCAAAGTTGGGCCCGTGCTTGCACGGGCTAATGCTATCTAGTTCTAGTACTAGAATTGAGTACAATGTACTAGTTGTCATGGTAAAGTATGCCCAAAGGTTTACGTTTTCAAAGCTCAAAGTAAGTTGCAGAACGTGAGATATGTTAGAATGGCCTATAAATTAGCAAGAAATTGAGAACATGAAGTCCAAAAGTTGCTCACAGCACGTGGTAAAGCACCTTAAAGGAGCTTATTCTAAATGCTTAGGTCAAGATTGACAACTAAGTCGGCAAGACACCATCAAAAGACTTGAGGTATTTGAGTGGAAATTAGAGAAACTCACTATGATTTTGTGAACGGCAATTGCGACGAACAGTCATGAAACTTAATTCAGTTTGAGTGACTGTTGACAGGCTCACGAATTGATGCACTTTTTATCGATTAAGATCACATACGACGTGGTATAATAAGCACAAATTTATCTTGATGTGAATGCCAGCTTGCATAAGTTCTTATGTCTATCATCTCAAATAAAGAATAGAAGTTCACCAAGCCTTCAAGTGCCTATAATGCGCCCTAGGGGCATTGGGTTTGTTGGCATTATAGGCATCTTTGCTGGCGAAGCGTTCAATAATAATTTCGACCATCTCGCTTGGTGATGACTTTGCATTTTTAAGGGCATTCCACGAAGCGATATCATCCGAGCGGATCGTAGTACAAGTTCCTTTCACGGACGGACGAGCAATCTAACACACCATTCAAATATTAGAAGACATGTTAAGATCATGTATTTATGACTTTGCAAGTAGCAGAGACAATTGGTTAGCTATATGTCTCTAGTCTTCGAGTTAACATATACACAACTGTTATCAGTCGAATCTTTTTAAAGTTTTGTATGGGAAATGACTCGGATCTCTATTGGTTGATTTGAGGCCGGTGAAGCCAAACTGTTGAGTCACTACTAGAAATAGAGGTTTTTTTTTACCGACATTCAGCGGAAAATATGTATTATAAAATATGATTTTCCCACCTCATTTCCACCAGACCAGCTCACTGGGAAAATGTATGGTGACTCATTGAAACGCTGGAATACTTCCTAATTTTTTAATGTGAAAACACTACTATTTAGGTTTTTGTTCACTGACATTCAAATGGGAATAGCCACATTTTTCAGTGGGAAAACGGTGATTTTAAAGTAGTGAGTCCATATATAGTCTTGCCGACTTAGTTAATATATAGTCTTGCCGACTTAGCTAATAAAACGTCTATATATAGTCCTAGGGTAAAAACAAAAAATAAGTAAACCTAATCCTAGTCGAACCGGGAAAGCTGCACAGAACCCCGCTTTCCTTCCGCGATGCGGATGAAAAGCGCAATGTCCTGAGGCCTCCCGCTTTCCTTCCGCGATGCGGAAGGATCGCCTGATGGTAATGCCTGGGCTGGTCTTGTCCGCTTTCTTCACGCGATGCGGATGAAAAGCGAGACCTTCAGTTCAGTTATTTTTCCTTTTAGTTCATCACTTGTGGTCTTCGACTCGTCACCTCGTCTAATCGTCATATGCTCCAAAATCACTCACTTTAAGCACAGTTTTCCATTGTTTGTCATCATCGTACCTATACACATGAAATATAACGACATAAGTTCAAATACGACGATTGCCTCATGAATTAAGCAATAAAAGTCATAAGAATAGGATGCAGAATGACACAAAACATGATATTTGTGCCAAATATCACCACCCCCCACTTAGACTTTGCTCGCCCTCTAGCCAACACAAACCAACACCAAACTACACTTCTAGCTCAACGGGATTCGGCTAGTATGACTATCTCAAAAGAAAATTTTCAAAACCAAAACAATAAACCAAGTTGTGAAAGCCATGCCAAAGATTTAAAACCCTCATTTTTAGCACCAAGGACCACCTTCCTAAAAAAACACTTCAATTTTAAAACCAATTGACCCAACGACACCACTTTAAAGCATGTAAGCAACCTTATGATCAAGAAATCAACACTTCACCACTCTATTGCTAATTATGTGCCCTCACCAAAATAAAGTAGTCCATATCTCTCAAGAATCCCATATGTTTAAATCAATGGACCTAAAATCAATAAGTGAGCTCACTCTCACAAAGAATATCACATGTAAAATACGACATACCATAGGCTTGCCCGTAGTGTAACCACTCCACTAATACAAGTAAGACGAACCTAGAATTAAGTAGGACTTCGAGGGTTGTAATGTAGGCTAAGGGACGGGTAGGAATTATTTGGATAATAGTGACTAACCTCCCTAAGCACTTTAATACATATACTTTTATCATTATTGCACAATTTCTTCATTAGCCCTTATTCAACACCAACCAACCTTTAAATTTCTCCCAATTCACCCATTTTCTTTGTTTAAGCACCACTCTTTTTAAAAGTCGCACAGGTTAGAGGGGAAACTTTTTCGCTACATTTTTTCTGTCTTTTTCAGATTTCTTTTTTTTCTCTTTTCTTTTTCTTTTTCTTTCAATTCCCAACTAACAAGTGAATTAGTTCTGTTCATTCGGTGCTCCCATTATCTTCCTAGATTACAATTAACAACCATTTCCCCTCTTTATTTCACATCCCAACTCCCATTATACATGTAAATGATTAAAGTGCTCATAGAGTATTTGGATCAAAAATCAAGTTTTATAGAACGAAGGGGTAAAGGCTAATTAACTGCTATCAAAGAAAAGGCTAAAGGCTCAAAAGGGTTAACTAGGGTGCTATTTGCAAGTTGGTGGGATGACTTTTTAGTCTTTTTAGTGACTAATCAAAGAAACGCCTCTATCATTTTCTAGGCTCAACCGAACTTCATTTCGCTTTGTGAACACACAGGGCAAGTTCTAGACGTCAATACCAAACATGGATTCAAATGCAAAACCTTACTCACACATGGCACACAATAAATGCAAGAGGGATCCGGTTGTCCCTCGAATCAAACAACAATGAAAATCAACAATGCCAAGTGGGTCATACGAGTCAAACAAAAACCATTTTCAAGTGCTTTCAAGAAAAGTGATACAATTTCACGACATGTTTTCACAAAAAAATTCAAGATCACTCATATGTCAATACTTCACCTAAATTTGCACCTAGCATTTGAATACACCTATCTTAAGGACTAATTTTCCCTCAAGCAGGTTGTCATCCACCCGTCATCAGGAAAAGCCCTTTCTATGACTAAAGAAAAAAAATCTACCTACGCCCGGTTCAAAGGCCCCCCTCGGGAAAGAACCGAGGCCATAAGAAAACCCAAAGGGGTGGATGATGAATGCCTACTAATGAGGAACTTAAAAAGTTATCAAAGAAAAATAAGGAAAATAAAATCTTTTTGAATTTTTTTTCAACTTTTTCTAATTTTTTTTTTCGACACTAAGATTCAAAACTACTAAAAAAAAATAATCCTAAGGCATACTAATCATCATCCGCGACCTCAAAACATGTTGTTACAAACCAGGGACGTATTTTCCCACCCCACACTTAAAATTATGCAATGCCCTCAATGCATATATATTTGAATACAAACAAAGCGCAAGCAAGGTAAGAAATACTCCCTGAGGCCCACTAGGGCCTAGCTAACAACATGCTCTCATCATCAAGGGGCGAATGACCTCACACTTAAAACTCTGGCATGCTCCTCAGCTTTCAACTTTGGGTACTCAAACTTCCCCTAATCGTCATGGCACGATATGAATAAACTTTTTCCTCCACCTCGAACTTATGAATTTCACTCCTAATTTTGCATCCAATTTTCTATCAAGCTTCTGGGGCGGTGGTGTGAAAATAAAGGAACCAAGTAATAGATATCGTTTCTTGAACTTCTTGGCCCTTAAGTGAGGAATGTCGCTTTGTCTTTTCGGTGTGGCAAATTTCAGGATGTAAGACTCTTGTTCCTCATCTATACACTTCTTCATCAGTGTGGAAGGCTTGATTTCCATGTCGCCAACCACGCATAATGTAGAAAAATGTTTAGAACGAGGACTAACACGCCCTAACTCTAAAACTGCATTATTTCTGACATCCTCACTTTTGTATACCTCCTTAACAATGACATCATCAACAAAGATCTGATCGAATGGGTGGAGTTCCTCTATCTGCTCCACATGCGGGCCATTATCCAAGGTAATATGTAGTTGGGCATCAGACACCTCAACCTTTTTATTCATTTGTGCCTGCAAGCCATGGATATCTGAGCCAAATTGGTCTATCTCATGTCCGAGCTCAGTTCTACCTTCTATCAGTTGTGTAGCCATGTTTTATAAAACCATCACGGAGAAACCCATGAAATTTCATTTGTTGAGCTTGTTCTGTTAGCCAAGATTGGCTCACTATCTCTGCTTCTTCAAAGCTATCTACTTGTGGGAACTCGCTCTCTTCTTCTGTTTGAGGTTCGTCTTGAGTATTGGCTAAGCCTATAACTTGTAGATCATTACAAGTTTCGGCCTCGGCCTGCATCTCTGTGAGTTTGGCACGAATCCTCTCTATGGCTTTCCACATTTCTGCGTTTTGCTCTCTCATTAATGCATCATGCTCCATCATTTTCTCCCCTATTTGCTTCATCATATCGCTAACCCGAGCAAGACTTTCCGCATCCTCCACTTCGTTACTCCTGTCAACATCACAAATAACAGGAGAATCATAATAGGGGCTCGAGGATGGGGAGTAAGAGTTAGGACAACCATTCGAATGACCGTCTTGACCACCACATATATTACAGATATTCCACTCAAAATATTGGGAAGGTGCACACAACCCATTCTCGGAAATATTTTGACAGTGTTGCCATAAGTGGGGTCCTCCACAAATCAGACAAGGATCACCAAAATAGGAACAACCAATATTTGACCAATTGTTACTCCAAGATGCCATGTCAAGCAAGCTAACCAAAATATTAAATTAAAAATAAAATAAAATAATAATAAATAAATAAAAACTTGAATAGAAATTCAAAAATCCAAATTAGAAAAACAGTAATACTGTTAAGTCCCCGGCAACGGCGCCAAAAACTTGTTGCTCCCTAACGCACACGCAAGTATACATGATCGTACAAGTAATATAGACTGTTAAGTCCAGATATCGATCCCACAGAGACTTAGATTCTACTGTTAAGCTAATTCAAATTCGAATGAAACTATTCAAGAAAGTGAAAATCAAGATGTTTGTTGTACTGAACTAAAACTGAAAAGTAAACAATTTGTGATGGGTGTTTTTGTGACTGGGAATATCGTGACAAAGATTGTAAGAATTATCAGACGAGAGAAAGATCTAGGGTCATGGCTTTCGACAATCCAGTTGATCTGCGGACAATTCCACCTATTTTATTTCCTAGGTTACTAGTTGACGGGTTAATTATACTTTATGATATTCTCTCAAACTACTCACAAGCATGTAGATGTTACTATAACGCCTATATCTCTATGGTCATCAGAGGTAACAAGAACGCATTTATTTCTCCGTATTCAACTAAGTAGGGCTAAAGGGTATATCTCTATCCTCAGTAGCGAAACGATTAAATCGAACAAACTCTATTTATTCTTATTACGTACGTGAATTCCCTTTCTCAAGTCCATTTCGCGCACCACAGATAGTGTCTAACTATTGGCCAGATAATCAAACAATTAAGATCAAGAATAAATAAGCAACCCAAAATATGGAAAATCAATAAATAATAATTGTCATCAAACCAACTTTCAAGTCTTTCGCCACAACCCCATAATTAAGAAGTTTAGCTACTCATGATTCGATCATAGAC
This sequence comes from Lycium barbarum, assembly GCF_019175385.1. Taxonomy (NCBI): domain Eukaryota; kingdom Viridiplantae; phylum Streptophyta; class Magnoliopsida; order Solanales; family Solanaceae; genus Lycium; species Lycium barbarum. The sequence continues at coordinate 126,974,389 of NC_083343.1, read as the reverse complement.
AAAAGAATTCATGAATAATCTAGGGTTGAAAAAGATGAAAAATAAAATAAACCTAGAAAGAGAAAATAGAACGGTGGCTTACAAGTCTTTGAGTAATCCCAGCACACCGTTTTCAGCTAATAAAACGTCTATATATAGTCTAGGGTAAAAACAAAAAATAAGTAAACCTAATCCTAGTCGAACCGGGAAAGCTGCGCAGAACCCCGCTTTCCTTCCGCGATGCGGATGAAAAGCGCAATGTCCTGAGACCTCCCGCTTTCCTTCCGCGATGCGGAAGGATTGCCTGATGGTAATGCCTGGGCTGGTCTTGTCCGCTTTCTTCACGCGATGCGGATGAAAAGCGAGACCTTCAGTTCAGTTATTTTTCCTTTTAGTTCATCACTTGTGGTCTTCGACTCGTCACCTCGTCTAATCGTCATATGCTCCAAAATCACTCACTTTAAGCACAGTTTTCCATTGTTTGTCATCATCGTACCTATACACATGAAATATAACGACATAAGTTCAAATATGACGATTGCTTCATGAATTAAGCGATAAAAGTCATAAGAATAGGATGTAGAATGACACAAAACATGATATTTGTGCCAAATATCACACTTGATAGAGAAGTTTGTATTATAAATTCAATAACTCGATCGAAGAGATCTTTAGTGTAAGTTTAGAAACAAGAGAAGAAGGTATCCATAGTTGTGACTTACCCCTCTTAACTTACTAAAAGTTAAAATACGGCGTGTCATTTTATGATTCAGCAACAGTTCTATTTTTAGAGTATTAAGGAAGAATAATTTTTTTTTTTAAAAAAAAAAAAAAAAAAAAAAAACAGTAGTAGACTACCAAGACACTAAATGCATGAAAATGCACTTTATTGGCTTGGAAAGCTGAAAGTTTGGATGGTAAAAGATGTAAGAAAAAAGGTTTACACCGTTCGATGAATATTAATTGAACTCTTGATTTTATCCTTTCTATTTCTCAACAACGATTATTTCTCAATCTCAAATAAGTTTGAGATCAATTATATAAATTATTATTGATCATGCTGTTCTATTTAAAATTTCACACATATACCATAAATAACAATAATAATAAAGACTTAAAAACTTCTCTATATTTTCTATTAATATATAATCCCAGATAGGATTAAAACACTTTTCAAACCATAAGAACCAAAATGGATTTACTAACACGATTGAACTTTCATATAATGTTTTTTCATTGTGTCCTACTTTTCGCTAGGTCTATGTGAATTTCAAGGAGTTGTAATTCTTTCGAGACAATTTTCTTTCATATTATTATAGGTTTGTCTCATCTCTTTTACCTTACTCACCATGATATTACGCTTATAGACCGATTTATTTAGATTTTGATGCATAACATGACCAAATAAATCATCTTAAATGACAATCCTTCATTTATACTATTTGAACCGATATGTCGAGATAGCACTTATTCTTTCTAATCCTCAACCAAAAACAAAATTAATTCCCAATAATACTTGCGGTGGAAAATAAAACACTCAAAACTAATCCATGAGGATCAATCATTGAATTAGTGATAGAACATAAATATTGATTGTAATATATTTTAGAGTTGTAAACACCTCATTGCTCTATGCATTGCCAAGTGTTGGGCAACCTTAATGGCAGTTTTATTTGGACAAGTTTTCTTGTCTTTTGACCAATTCTATATCATCACCTTACCTCTTACCTCATTTTTAGGTCATTTACTTGTTAGCTTGGTCCCCAATCTTTGACATCACCAACAACAACCCCCTTCCCACGCCTAAAAAAAAAAAGGGGATAAATAACATATTTGATTCCTCAATTAATGATAAATTTTGAATATGATCCTCGTAATATATAATTTAGCATATTCAACCTTTAATTAATTAAAATATGTATTTTTGGATCCCTTGCTGAAGGAAACATCTTATATTTGAATATTTTTAAATTTATATTACCATTAAGTATGAAGCAATAATACAAATTTAACATAACATACGGACAATCTGTGAATATTCATTTAAAAAAAAAAAAGGATCAAAAGAGTACATATCAAGTAATTCAAGCTTAAATATATTTAGTCAGATATCACAGGGATTAAAATTATGATTTAATAATAACCGAAGGACTCAAAGTGCTATTAACCCGAATCTTTGCTTTGACATAACTTTTGGTCTTTTGTTAAGGGAAAAATTAACCACCCAAACCTTTGCTTTGACATAATTTTTGGTCTTTGTGTCCCTAATGTACAATCATTTACCTAATTCATTAAAAAAAAGAAAAAAATTAACAACCCCCACCTCACCTTTTGTTTCTTTCTTGTCCATTTTCTCTAAAATTCATTTGCTTATTATTATTATTTTTCTCTCTCTAATGGGTTATTTTCCTCTTTTAATTCTTTTCCACTAGGTAATTTCTCTACATAATTATGTTTAGTTACATTTAATTTCAAGATTGATTATGTTCTTAGCTGTAGATCTGAATAGGATCTTGATATTTTCTTTGCAGAGCTGAATTGATAATTTTGCTGATTGAAATGAAAGTTTGGGATTTTGGTGATAATAATTAAAGCATTTGCAAATTGGTGATAATCTTGATTTATTGGATTATAATGGGTTATTTGAATTCAGTATTGTCATCATCTTCTAATCAAGTTCATGCTGATGATGCACCTGTTAGTGGTGGTGGTTTAAGGTAATATCCTCTTTAATATAGATTTATTTGTTTTTGATAAAGTTATAATTTTTTTTTTTAATTAGATGGGAAAATCCCGCGTAAGTTATAGGCGGATCCAGAATTTTGAGTTTATGGGTTCTTGATTCTTGAAAAAGGCAGTTTATTGGGTTCTTAATAAATTAAAGGGCAGGACAGCCCGGTGCATAAAACATCCCGCGTTAGAAGGGTCCAGGGAAGGGCCGCACCCAAGGGGTGTGATGTAGAGAGTCTACCTAATGCAAGCATTAGTGGCTGCTTTCACAACTCGAATTTGTGACCTATAGGTCGCACGGAGACGTTGCTCCAAGGCTACCCTTCAAAAAGGGCAGCCCGGTGCACTAATCTCCCTCTATGTGTGTGGTCGGGGGAAGAGCTGGATCACAAGGTTATATAAGTTATTGATAGATATTAAATACTAGATTTCTTAGCACAAATCCGAAGTTTTTAGCCAAAGTTGCTGGATTCTGCCGAACCCGTAACTAAAACTCTAGCTCCGCCCCTGATATAAATAACACACAATCATATATTTACTTGTGTTTAATTCTTTATGGCTGTTGAAAATTCTGCTGGCTGTGTTACGTTAGATAGTTATGAATTGTCCTTTCTCATTTGTGTGATATTTGCTTGATTTGTTTTCCTCTTGGATGATGTATGCCCGTGCCCGGTCTTGTTTTAGTTGTCGGAACCCTTAACTAGAGTAATATGCCGTTGAGCTAAAATTGGTTTCACGTTCGCTGACTTCCAAATAGATTTGACATTTGGATTGAGTTTGGATTTGCTCACTCATTTAGGAAACTAAGAGAAGAGGGAGACAGATTAAGACAGAGAGCGAGATATATGGGTAAAGTTAGCAAAAAGAGAGATGATTGGACATGGTGGGTTGATGTCGTTTCTTCTCCTTGGAATGTGGTTATGAGTTGTATTTGTGAATGAAATGTGCAATCTGTATCATTGGTCAGCTTTTACTTTTATTAGTTGATGAGTGTTCGTCATAGAGATATATGTAAATAAGCAAGTAACAATTCATATTTGCTATTGAAACACGTGTTCAAATTGTCTCCGCATTCAAAGAATTATTATGTTGCCATATGTCCCTGAAGATAAGGAAGTCGGTGCTTAAGTTGCTATCGATGTGTTATTGAATATGAAAAATAACTTTTGATTTTCTCTCCAGTTATTTTTTCTTTTACTTGATCAAAAAAAAAAAAAAAACTGTAGAGAAAATCAAAAGTTTGATTATGCATGATAGCTATGACTCTAAACCCTTGTTGTTTTGTAGATACAATGATGTCTTATTTACTAATATTTCTTATCTTACTATTTATAAAAACCATATTTAAAGAAACTGCTAATTTATTTTATACCAATTTCGTACTCTAATAAGTAGTTACCCGTTTACATGCTTTCCAAGTGCATCATGCCTCATGTGAATATCAAATTAAGCTCTTAATTAGGTTACCGTTTAGTCCATATCATTTTGACAATTTTCTGACCATAAAACTAATTTATGGCGATTCAGATTATTTGCAGTTGTTCAGGACCATTTGACATTATATTCTGGCTGATCTTTCTACATGTCATCTTATCCAGAAACCCCCATCTATCTTTGAATTCAAATTGCTATCATTGTGATTGTTTGGGCTTTAATATAGTTTTATGTAATACAAGCAATGCTGCAAAGCTGTAGTCTAACAGGTGCTATGCATTGCAGTCAGAATGGAAAGTTCAGCTATGGATATGCTAGCTCCCCGGGAAAAAGGTCCTCCATGGAGGATTTCTATGAGACAAGAATTGATGGCGTAGAAGGAGAGATAGTTGGTCTCTTTGGAGTTTTTGATGGTAACTCTTCTTTCTCTGTAACTTCTACCTGACTGGAATAAAGTGCCCGCACTAGAATAAATGAGAAAAGACAGATCTTCATTTGTTTATATGTTTAAGCATTTCTGTGTCACTTAAGCTTTGGCAAGTAATAAGACATTGAATCTGATGACTATAAAAGATGTCTTAATTTTTGCATGTCAGATTACTGCTGTTTGATACTTCATAGATCCTTATATTTGAACCATTTATATTGGGTTTTGAAGGAGAGGTTTGAGGATTGCGTCCATTGTCTTCTACAAGCATTTTTTTTTTATATTTTCTGCTGGATCTAAGAATCATCCAGTCTTCGTTCTTCATTCAGAACCTGTTCTATGTGGGAAGCAAAGTATCTTCCAAAAAGAATGTCTGAATGATCAGTTAACTTCTAAATGCTTGGAAATTGTCTTGCCTTTGAGTATGTGAGATGGTCAATGGCTTGTCTTGGTTCTAGCCATGTTGTCCGGTGCCCCTCTGTTTCCTACTTTTAGTTCTTTCTGTAACAACTACGAATTGCTTCCAAAGAATAGGAGTCAGCTGGGTATTTGGATTGATCATAGCTTCTACTCCCTTTTCCCCATCTTTTTCATTTTCGTTCTTTATGTATTGCATAATCTAGCTTACATCTTTGCATTATGGAATCGGTTAGTATACTATATACGTAAGAAAATTGGAAAACCCTCTGCAAGTCCTTGCTGCCCTTCCTGCCTCGGACACGTTCAATGTTCTAGCACACCTCACAAATCTACCTGATTGAACTACACTGGATCCCATGTCTTCCACTTGCAACTGAAAAAATATCTGATTTTCTAGTAGTGGTAACCCAAAAGAATGGGAGTTGATGAACCGGAGTGCAGAACTGATATGATCTGACTTTTAGGCATTTAGAATAAGAAAGATGAAAGCATATGTTGAGGTAAACCACATGCCAAATCCATATTTTGGCTGTGGATTAGTGCTTTTGCTTGGAACCCCATCTCCTCTGTGTTTCTCCTGTTTCTACTTACATTGATTTCTTGCTCACCAACTGTTTTCATCTGGTAGCACTAGAAGAATAATGGCATAAGTGCTCTCAATGTATTTTTGGTTTTCGCTTGGTAATTTGTTAATATTATATAAAGATTCACTTGAGAGATGCTTGCAATATATATAGGTAAACATAGTCATTTTCATTTAATATTCAGTAGTATGAATCGACGGAGGGACACTTGGAGCTTATTTAATGAATATTTTAATTGTGTCCCACTACGGAAAATGTCACATCATGAAACATGCATGACATATGATTTTGCTGACGACAAAAGCAAAAGTGGTCCTGGCATATAGTGTCTGATATGATACCCATGACATTATGGATAGATGTGTTTGACCAAAGTTTGATCATACCTAAGTCCTCTTTTTCCTTTATAAGTTCTTTCTGAAATAGGAAAAAAGGCCTGTTCGGCCTGTTCTAACATGCTTAAAGAATAGGAATTTGTCTATGTTGGAAGCTCTCATAGTTAATTGTCCTCGAGTGTGCGGTTGGATGATGCTTAGAGATTGTAAAGGAAGGAAAAATTTGGAAGGACGAGGTAGTGTTCATGGTGGCAACTGGTAAGTAATGCGGTGGAGCAGCATGCAGGATAAAAGAAGGGAAAGCAACAGCCTGAAGGTGCAGCAGGAAAGAGTCTGGGGCGAAAATCCCTTCTTGGGTTTCGAGGGAGTGGGGTGGGATGGATGTAAAACAGTGAAAAGGAGGAGAAATAGAAGAAAATAATGAGCCTCCTTATTCTGCCAGGATTTCCTTACCTGGTTGAACTCCTCTGTGAACTGACCCCTTGACACATTTCTACTATAGTTGCCTCTTACCTGTAATACTTCGCAGGATGAAGCAATATCAAAGCACTGATGGTCAATCATGAAAACGTTTATGGCATCTCGCTCAAACTTCCCTATATCAGTGCTCTATAATTTGCGTATGCTTTTATCAGTTCGTAGTGATGGCATGTTTACTAGAGTAAAAAAATGGGCATTATTTTCCTTATTCCTTGCTATCACTTGCCACTCATTGTTCAGGCATGCTTCATATGCTGCAGCAAGCTGAGGCCGCTCTATTGGCATATGAGCTGTAGTGTAACAGGGATTGCACGACGATCCCTATCACTTTATCTATCAATTTGCTTATCTTTGTTATTTTTCTTTTTTCATGCTGCTAAAAGCAAATAATCAGATAATTCCAATTTCATGCCAAGTTGGTCAAATGTTTTCCAATTTGGTATTTTTACCTGCATTTTGCTCTTATTTCAGGTCATGGTGGTGCTCGGGCTGCAGAATATGTGAAACACAACCTTTTCAGTAACCTGATAAGGCATCCGAAATTTATCTCGGACACCAGATCAGCCATAGGTATCTTGATGTACTGTGAAGTATAGTTGCTATGTTCCTTTTCACAAACAACTTATCTCTATCGTTGTCATTCATATATTTGTTCTGCAGCTGATGCATACAGCCATACAGACTCTGAGTTTCTGAAATCAGAAAACAATCAGCACAAAGATGCTGGATCAACTGCTTCCACAGCAATCCTTGTGGGCGATCGTCTACTGGTTGCAAATGTTGGCGATTCTAGAGCTGTTATCTGCAGGGGTGGCACAGGTAAGGCTTAAGCAATTTGATTATTTCTTATTTGGTTTTTGGCTTCTGCTCAGAATATTTCACCCCAAAAGTATGATGCATTTTGGTCCCTTTCATCTGAAGAAGGCATACTCTTTGGGCCATTAACTTGATAGCTAATGCTTTTGTGATTTTGCCCTTGATGTATGCTGAAAGCTAGGTTGGTCATTTTCAATGAGTTTGTATATCTTAACTCCTCTTTGAAGTTTCTGCTCGAGTGCATTGGGATGCATCTACCGTCATGTTGTTACCAACAGCATCTTTGTTGTTGTTACTTGCTAAGTTGATTTGGTAATTTTTATAATCCTGCTATACTATCTTGGTGAATGAATGCAACGGTAAAAGTTTTTGCCATATGACAAGGTCATGGGTTCAAGTCACAAAAACAGCCTCTTGCAGAAATGCAAGGTAAGGTTGCGTACATAAGACCCAATGTGGTTCGGCCCTTCACTGGACTCCCGCGTATAGCAGGAATTTTTCTTAATGTTTGTTCCAGTACGGTATAATCTTTGATTACTAATTCATTACGATCCTGTAGTTTTGCTCTGTCACCTGATTGGGGATGCTAATTTCATTCTCAGCTATTGCTGTTTCTCGAGACCATAAGCCTGACCAAACAGATGAGCGACAGCGCATTGAAGATGCTGGAGGTTTTGTGATGTGGGCCGGTAAGCCTATCACATTGCTTAGTCCTGTATCAGTTGAATTGGTTCCAAATGTCGTACAGTTCCAAACATAATGTATTGTGTGCAGGTACCTGGAGAGTTGGAGGTGTACTTGCTGTTTCTCGTGCTTTTGGCGACAGGCTTTTAAAGCAGTACGTTGTTGCTGATCCAGAAATACAGGTAACTGGACGAACTTATTTATTGTTTCAATAGATGAATAAGGAAAAAGAGAGATGTTTTTGAGATGCATATCAAATTTGCTTTGTGCGTGTATTTGTATCTTTGGACCTATTCCCTAGATATATATTTTGGTAGATTTATGGAACTGTTCAATAGTTAGTCTTTCATTGTATCCTGAAACACATCCTCATCTCTTTCAGCCTTATGCGCAGCAAACATTTGCTGCTTTATTACCTTTGTCTGTCTCATAGTAATTTTAGGGCATGGGTAACTTTTGGATTACAGCTGATAGCTCGTCTCTTGGGAGTCACTTCGATTGAATTGTTACGGCTCTTTATTTTTTTCCCCATCTTTTACACCTATTTTTTTTGTGTAATTGTGGGCTTAATTTTCTGTTCAAAACATAGGAGGAAAAGGTTGATGGCTCTCTTGAATTTCTGATCCTTGCAAGTGATGGACTCTGGGATGTTGTGACGAATGAGGTTCATAATTCTTCCCTTTTTCTTCAAATAATCAAGATTCAGAGCTAGATAACTATTGAATAGCCATGGTTTCACTTTAAATATCAAGCAGTTATAGTCAATTATCAATTTGATCATTACATATAAATTTGCAGGAAGCTGTCTCGATGGTTAAGCCGATCCAAGATCCTGAGGAAGCAGCAAAGAGGCTGATGCAAGAAGCATATCAAAGAGGAAGTGCGGATAACATCACCATCGTGGTTGTCCGTTTTCTGAGTAACCAAGAGGGTTCCTCACGTGGTGTTGCGGCTTAAGAAGTACTTGCTTTCGATTGCCACTTCTAACTTGTGGTAATTAGAAGACAAGAAAACGCATAGGACGTTACGTAAATATTGAATATAGATAGACTTTCTGGGATTATGATGCAAGGAAACCTTTAGAATTGAACATTGTGAAAGCTTTCTCTAACTTGTAACAAATGTTCAAGAGTGAATCCGGCCGGGTCAATCCGAAATTTGTTGCTGTTCTGTGTTCAATTTAACATCGCATTTTCAGTCACCTGTTACATACAGTAGCTTGCTAAAAATGAATGTAGTATGGTTTAAAGTATTCCACTCATCTATGCTGTGTTTTCTTGTAGTTTTCATCTTATTGCATTTTGATTCAGTAGTAGATAACATAATATGTGATATATAACAACCAAGTTTACTTTGGAATCGATTTTCATGTTATGTTCTATATATGTATTTCATTATAGCAGCTAAAAAACATCTAGACAAATGACAGCTAAAAAACATCTAGACAAACGACGGCGTTACAAAAGAATATACTTTTTTGACCATTGCATCCGTTTCCACCAAAACTTTACCAATAGTCTTTACAAGAACATTCTCCACCTTTAAAATGATGAAACCGGTTTCTATCTCTAACGATGATTTCTCGATCATAAACCTTTGAGATTAACTTGCTTGCTTGATGACAGTCTTTGCAGACGCGCAAATTCTTTGTAATTCGAAGAATTTCACCAGGCTTACTCTTCAATAATCCAAAAGCAATAGCCAGTTTCTCACTATGGTAATTCAAAGGATTTTCACTTTCCTCCTCATCAATATCCTGTTGCATTCCATCAGAATCTGGAACATAGCCTGCAGATTTAATACTGTCCAACATTTCGTTTACTTTGGCATATATCTCTTTGGCTTGAGGATGGGTTCTTCCTCCTGCAATGAACTCGCTAACAACGCCTTCTAATTCAACCATGGAGAAGCCGGGAACCTTTTTCACTCCTCTGTCATTCATCAACTTTCTTATATTGGCAACATCTTCCCATCTACCGGCATAGGCATATAAATTAGCTAACAACACATATCGACCACTGTTGTGAGGTTCTAATTCGATCACCTCCTTCCCTATTACCTCTCCGAGTTCTATGTTCTTGTGAATTCTACATGCACCAAGAAGAGCGCCCAATACACCTACATTGGGACTCATAGGCATTTCGTTTACGACCCTTCTTGCTTCTTCCAGTAATCCAGCTCTTCCAAGCAAATCAACCAAGCACCCATAATGCTCCATTCCAGGTTCAATGCCATACACTTCTTTCATATAACGAAAATAATGTTTTCCTTCTTCAACCAACCCTGAATGAGCACAAGCACTCAGTAGATTCACAAACGTAATATAATCCGGAGCTACCCTCTTACTCTCCATTTCCTTGAAAACCTCAATAGCAGCCTCACCTTTCCCGTGTATCGCTAACCCTCCAATCATACAATTCCACGAAGAAATCCCTTTTCTTGGCAACCCTTTAAAGAACTGAATAGCCTTATCCAAACAACCACATTTGCAATACATATCGATAATCGTTGTAGCCAACTTCGAATCCAAATCAATCCCACTCTTCTCAACATGTTCGACAATCCATTCACCTTGCTTTAACGCTCCAACTCGTGTACAAGCCGATAACATGCTTGAAGCAATAAATCTATCAATAACAACATCCTCAGACATCATTCTTTCGAACAAAGCAAACCCCTCTTGAAACTTGTTCCTCTGTACATAAGCTGATATGATAGCATTCCAACAAACAGAACTTTTTTTCTCCTTAATCGAATCGAACACTCGAAAAGCTTCATCAAGATACCCCAATTGTGCATATCCACTAATCAATGTAGTCCAAGAAACATCATCTCTCTCACACATGTTATCAAAAACCTTCTTTGCTTCCTCCAAACAACCAAAATTCACATACATATGAATCAAATTATTCATCGAAAACCTATCGAAACCGAACCCAAATTTCATCACATGCCCATGAATTTGCTTGCCTTGTTCAACAGCATTATCTATACAACAAGCTCTAATAAGTGGTGGAAAAGTGAAATTATTTGGCATAACTTTACATTCTAACATATACCCATAAAAGAGTAAAGTATCTTTAAGCATTTGAGATTTCAAGAAACCTCTAATAACAGTGTTGTATATAAAAGTGTCTGGTTTAGGCAATTTATCGAACACTTGGAGTGCATAGTTTAAATCGCCTGATTCAAATATTGCACAGAACTTAATGACTCGACCCATTGTGTCATTGTCATTGGACAGTCCTAGTTTGATAATTTGGGCATGGAATTGTTTTAGTTCTAACATTGTTGAGCATGATTCTATGCCCCTTAATGGTGTGTTAACAGTGTTGGTGATTTTGCTTGATGATGATTTAGATTGTGGGGTAGGAATAAATTGAAGTACAGATGCCATATTGTATGTTGTATTTTTTTATTTTTTTTTTGGCTAATTTGATTAGTAAGTTTGTGCCATGAAGAAAATACAGATATTTCTGGGATAAGCTAAGGGAGTTATTTAATATTTAAAGATTATACTACAGGACAAACATCCGATTTGAGAGTAATGTGAGATGTTATGTTGCTTCCAATGTTTTGTAAGAACCCAACTAGCGCACTCTAGAAAACTAAGGACCATGCTAAGTTACGAACACATCACTTGTCTTTGATGAGTCCAAGCAAGATTTAAGGAAATGGGTGAACACAATAATTTACGAGTTGAATAGAAGAAAATGATCATGCAAAGATTTCTCATGTGTAATTCACTTTGAGGATATTTGTCCACTAGTGATATTGTTTCTTTTGGGCCTAGACCTGCAAGATTTTGAAATGCGTCACTATGGTCTAAATTTTATTTTTTTATATATCTAACATTTCTCTCGTGTTTTGCCTATATGAAATTTTTCTAATATGTGACGCCCATGATGGAGGGGCGAGCTTATGAGGGCAAGTCAAAAAGAAAGACTGACAGACTTTTAGGTTAGCAAGCTTATGAAGGAGTACACATGACACCTTAGGCGAATCCACAATGAAATTGGAGAGTAAAATGAACAGCTTTATAAGAAATAACATAAGTTCACATGGTATGTGCGCTTTTGGGCTCGATGATGACGTGCGCTAAAGGACAAAGGGCAATTCGTATGAATGCCCTTATCTAGGGGTAGTCTTTAATTTTTGCCCCTCAGATCCCAAGTCTTTAATTTTTGCCCTTCGACACTTTAAGTAATAACAATGTAGCGGAAAATATCCCTGACATTGAAAAAAAACAAATAAATAAAAAAATAAAAAAAATGCAAGTCAAGATTTCATAGAAACTATGCTTATTTGGGCAAAGTTACATAGAAACTATGCATTGTCCGGCATAGTTCTGTAGAAATTAAGTTATCCTACAGAACTATGACACCCGACATAGTTTCTATGTAACTACATAAAATAGTTTCTATGTAACTACATAAAAACTATGTCCTTGTCCGGCATAGTTTCTATAGAAATTAAGTTATCCTACGGAACTATGCTGGACAAGGCATAGTTTCAATGTTACTTTACCCGAATGGACATAGTTTCTATGAAAATCTTGTCTTGCGAAATTATTTTTATTTTTTTACTCTGTTGAGGTTTGAACCCAGAATCTCTGATTTCATAGACTAGCAAATAAGGATACTTTGGCCCACAAATTTTCACTAAATGAGACGTAGGGGCAAAATTTAAATACCGGCGATTTGAGGTACAAAAATTAAATACCAATGTCCATATGAATAAAAAAAAAAAAGTGTAAGGTCTATTGGGCCAAAGTGGATAATATATGATGGGCTTGGCCAGCGACAAGTATAGTGTCACGCCCCAAAACCCACCCTAGACGTGACCGACATCCGACGTCATGAATAACATCGGAAGAACCTAAACAACACAATAATAATACTTGAACCCGCCAAGTTCACCATTCGCCTCCAATAGTTTATAAATTAAATGTAACAAATCCTGAATACATGAACTAAATCAGCGGAAGTCTTTAATATCATAAAAGTTAATCAAAACGTGACAACGCCCAAGAGTTAACAAAACTCAACAACTACCCACAAGAATGTATACTATGGAGCTTCTAGGATAAAGAGGTAATAGTTCGACTCATCGGGACACAGCCCAAAAACTAATAATAAATGAGCAACATAACAGGGTGTCCCACGAATGAACGTGTGGGCTCACCAAATCAGCAGCAACAGCAAGTCCTTCCTAAGCGCCTGAAGTATCAAGAACCTGCTCTCCTTCGTTACCTAACATACCATCAAAAACAACAATGGTATGCCTGAGTACTTAAAATATAATAATACATACAGAAATCAGTTCTGAAAAGATAGTATAAAAACTGTCATTCCATTTTATGATTCTTAATATCATTTGTTGAATAGTTTATAAAGCCATTCCAAAATCCCGGTTTCAATTATGCTTTAAATCGATCAGGCATAAATATCAGTTCCATAATAAAGATGGATATCACAATCACCCATATAGGCCCAACTCAATATCAACAACATTGCGTAATACACCGGAATATGGATTCACGGTGGCTACTCTTCCTCCTGAATAGCAAGGCACACTGCGCAATTCACCGGAATATGGATTCACGGTGGCTACTCTTCCTCCCGAATAGCAAGGCAATTAATACACCCCAGGTAGCGAACCCGGAAGTGGCCACTCTTCCTCCCGAATGGCAAGGCAATTAATACACTAGGATCCATAGTGGCTACTCTTCCTCCCGAATAGCAAGGCAAACACAACAACAAAGTCCATGGCATAGAAGCCGATTCACAATTTGTCTCAAAGTAGTCACACCGTCAATAACATTAAAGTTCATTATGCCATATCGAAAGAATAAGTCATTCCAATCAAAGTTTTGAAAACGTATAACTTCTTTACAAAAGATTTCCATGTCCCAATTCATCACTGAGAATGTCATCACCAACTTTTAACCATCATTATTAAGCATCTCTCATAGATGAAAACATTCATAATATCTTATACATATATAGGGTTTGTTACAATCTAAGTTTAATGTGGGTTTGTCCCCTCACACACATTAGCCATCATTTAGACATGAATTAGAGTCCAAGAAACATGAAAAGATCACTTTTACTTTCATTCATTAAAGAATCTTGAATAAAAATTTTACTTCCAACAATAGTTTCAAAAGTGACTTTCATTCAAAATAAGTTTTTAAAAGAGAGACATACATTAGGGTTTTGTATGAGAAGTTCACCCTTTTTATTCAATAAAGAACTTTCAAGAAAAGAAGTCATGCATTCCAAAATAAGATTTTCAAAAGAGACATACCTTAATTTGTTAAACAAGGTTTAACAATTCACTTTTCTAATGAAGAACACCCAAACCCTAGCTTGAATCACTTTGGGAAGAATTATGTTGCAAACCCTAGGTTTTGATCACACAAATCATGTTAAGAATCATGGGTTTGATGTTAGAATGATTTAGTAATGTTAAGGATGCCCTTACCTTTGATTTGAAGACTTGGGGGAATGATTTTCGTCGTTAGGGTTGTTTAGGAAGTGGAGGAATAAACAAAACAAGGGTCTTATTTATATTTTTCTGGTGAAAACGGGCCAAAGGACGCCTCTGAAGGACGGACCGTCCTTCATGTTACGGACCGTCCTTTGGACCGTCCCTTGGTGGAAATTTCCAGAGAGTTTCTGGAAATTTTTGAGACGTTACGGTTCATGTTACGGCCCGTAACACGTGTTACGGTCCGTAACGTCTCACCGTAACACAGGCAAAATTTTCAGCGAAGACAGGCTTTAGTAAAATGGGCATAACTTTTTGTACGTAGCTTTGTTTGGGCCGGGCGACCTACCGTTGGAAAGATATTTCAAAGATATACAACTTTCATGAAGGAAGTTTTTCCAAATTCGCAACACATTTTCATGAAAATCGCTCAGAAGACAGACCTACCAAAACTTAGACGAATTTATGAGCCCTTAAGAACTTCACTAGTTGGTTTGACTTCAAAACGACCATCCTCCACCCGAATTCATCAAGAATGGATTCATATAGATATAATATCATCTTAATACTAGATTTTTACACATTCACACCTAGTTCAAGTTTACGAGGTGTTACATATAGTATCAGAGCATGGCACTTCCTCAATAAGGTTATACGGCAAACCTCAGTGAGGACACCAAGTCCATGTGAGGGAAGTATATGATACTGCCGAGGAAGGAAAATCAAAGAAGAGGCAGATCAAAGAGAGCGATTTGCAAGCTTTTAGGCTACTAAGCTTCTAAAGAAGGGGTGCACATGACACCTTAGACGAATTCCACATTGAAATGAAGGAAAGTGAAATGTTTTATAAAGCATAACACAAGTTCACATAATACATAAGCTTTGAACTAAATGACGATGTAGCTTAAAGAACGAATTCGTGAAATTTGCTGAACCAAATCGGACAATATATTTCATGAGCTTGGATTGTGACAGTAACGTACTGAAACTTTCGTGAAGACTCAAAAACCAAGAAGAAAAGGTCACCACTAATGGGATTTGGGTTTGCTTCTCGCTGTTATATGTACGCTGTTATGAGCGTTCTTATTCATTGTTATGGGTGTTCTTATTCTAGTTAGATACTTGTATGTTCGCGTGTAGGAGTAATTATGAGCTTTACGGAGCCTCTAGTTGGAAATCTTAATTTGTCTTCAAAGTCAATTTTTTTTTACGCAATTTGAGCTAATTTGGAATTGGATTTTGAAGTTGATTGCATTGATTTGAAATGCTAACTATTTCTTCAAATTTTCCCATAATAAGGTCAATGTGACTTTTAGGAGAATACTATTGCTACTGACGATATGTGTGACATGTTTTTCTAATTTGTGTTGAAACTAATGATATATATGGGCGTGTAATAGAACTGGATACTCAACAAAGTGTTTGGAAATAAGGAGTAATATGACTTTTGACTTTGACCAATTATATTCAACGATCTCAAGTTAATAAAATAGATTTAAATGCAATAGTTGAGATGAAAATCAATACAAGTTACTTCATGTATTCACATTGTAACTAGAATGAAAAAAAAAATGAGATGTAAGTTCAATAAAATGAATGAATAGTAAGGTGTCTTCCATATATAAAGGAGAGGGATTCAATCAACCATTGGTATGATCGAATGGATAGAATTTCCTCAATCCTTAATAAGATCTATCAAGATTCAAATCTTAATAGAAATACCTAAATACTTTGTGATTTCTTTTCATTTGTCTAAGTTTGATGAACAGAGTTATGCGATATCTATTTTAGTAAGAAGTAAATAGAATTAAATGGAACAGAAATACATGTAAATTGTTCCGGACACCAGCATTATTTGAAAAAAAAAAAAAATTGAAAGTGTCTAGAACTAAGACCAGTCTGCTTGATTGAAATGTGGCCTTTGCAGTGCAGTATGAAAGTGTAGAAATAAGACGACTGGCCTATTTGGCAGAAAATTGGGAGCCAGATTGAATATATATATACATGAAAGTTAGCAACACATTAAATGAAGATAAAGATAAATATCAAATACTCCTACTGCTTTTATTTGTCAAATGCTTGTGATTACCTTCTTCATAATCATGTAATAGAATTTGAAACACTAAATAACTCAGTTGGAAGAGCTATTTCTATAAGGTATGGCTTTCCTTGTGGGTTTTCCTTTTGGTATTTGATACCCACTTTGAGGTTTGACTAATATAAGTTTATGTTGAAAAATCTCACTTTACAGATAAACCATACCTTACGGCCAGGGGCGGAGCCAGGTGGTGCTCAGGGGGTTCGCCCCCTTCAGCAAAAAATTACCCAGTATAGACCAGATTAAAATTATTTTTTACATTATATAGTAGATGTTGAACCCCCTCGACTTCTTAATTTGTTTACTCCTTTATATTTTTAAACCCTCTTATTGAAAATCCCGGTTGCGCCTATGAGTCCTTACCAAATACTACTCCATATTTCTCCTTAAGTTGACTTAAACATGTAGGCAAGAAAGAATGGAATAAGCTCAAACAAAAAGAAAGTAGATGAAGTGAAAAGAAAAAAGTACTTATACTACATTTTCTAACTTAGAGAATATGGCACTTTTTGCATTTTGGAGCGTCCAAGATATTTGGCATTATTCCATTTCATGCTGTCACAAAATAAATTCATTAAACCCTACAAATTTTAAAATTTGAATGTAATATTTTATTTGTCTTACTAAAATCAACAAGTATTTTACCAGGTAAAAACTTACCGGCACCGGATGTTTACTCCCAATATAGTTAAGTTAACCATAGAAGACAGACTAAAGTTTATTAAGATTTTTATTTTAAATAAAGAAACTTTAAAAAGGCAGTAAACACTAATTAATCTAAAAGGAAGTAAGATCATACTAGCTATCAAACGTATAAAGACTTAGGGTTGCCGCCAACCTTTCTTTCTTCAATTTCCTGATCTTCTTCTTCTTTCATTAATTTCCTAAACTTATTCTTCATGGTAATCTTTCATAAAAGATGATTGTATTTTGCTCTGTTAATCTTTAGATGTGTGATATGGAGGGTGTATAAGGGTAAGTGTGTTTGTCATAAGGTTAAAATTGGATTTTTTATTTTTATTTTTTAAAAGTTGTAGCTAGTATTGTCTGGGAGTAGGAAGAATCTCATCTTACATGGTGATTTTATTTATTTATTTATTTTTAAAAAAGGAAAAGAATTGGCTGAAAAAGTTAGTTGACTTCCAATACAATGCGCTTGAAAAGGATATAAAAATAATCTATACTATATTAAAAGTGTAAAGAGTCTTAAAAATATTAATTGAACTTTTTACCCTTCATTAAAAAACTCCACAATAGACAAAATAGTCATTTACTAATTAAGTAAAAACCCTGATATTTAACACTTTAAAATCAATTAATACTTACCTTATTAAAAATAATTCAAGAAAAACGTATTATTAAATCATTCATTATTTTACATAGGTAGAAACCCTAATATTTAACACTTTGAAATCAATAGACACTACAGTATTAATTAGGACTACTATGAATGCTTTCCTTTCCACGTAGGACTCCATAAAAATAGTCTAACAATTAAAAACTGAAATTATACAAAATCAGAAAATAATTTACACGAGACATTAATTGCTAACTCTAACAAGTTGTCTAAACTTTGGATGATACAAATTATAAAACATTACAATAATAGCAAGAACATTAAGGACAAACTTTAAGAAGTTGCCACGTAATTTCACTCCTAGAATTAAATTACAACCAATCATTAATTACAAATCTAAAAAATTCTTGCTTATGCAATATTTCCTTATTTAAACCTGTAAAACTTTTTTAGTAAATGTAAAATAGTAATTCTTGAATTCTAAAAGCCATAAAAATTCTAAATGCACAAGACTACTTTGAGTCGGCTATGCCTCTATATAGGCACATTAACAATTTTCTGTTCATTCTTCTCAATTTCACTCCCACTGCCATCTTTCTTTATCTTGAATGTCAAGCTTCTTATGTTGTGTGATACATAAACATTCATATATTTAGTATACCAATCTGTTAGCTCTATGATATATATATATTTGCAGATTATTTTCAGTTACATACTTTTTTTTTCGTTCCTTATATGGTTCACAGAGTCTCATAAATATTTTTTTATTTGTAGTATTTTTATTAGTTTTTGGTGATTTATTCCTAGATTTTGTTGTTTCAGGGAACAATTTGGCCAACCCAAAAAGAACCTTTATCTTCACAGCCTGGTCATGATTAGATAATTGATAGCTTCAGTAAGTATTATTTGTCCATGATTTTTTCCTTCAGAGTATTATTATTTATTATTTATTTCTTGCCAATATTTTGAGAAGGTCAAGAATGAGATATTCGATCCTATTATTTTCAAATCATCAACTATAATTTAGAGATTTTCAATTGTTAACGTGGAAGAGGATAGTCACATGGGTACCAATAGAGACTCTGGAAGAGGGTACTGTTTCTCAATTGATTCTTCATATATTTTTATACAGACGAAAGAAGATTCGAGTATGTGATTGAGACTTCATGTTGATTAAGCTTGGAATTAAAGATATGCTTCTATTCTGAAATTTATTTCTCATTCATATTATTTCTATTTATGTTGTTAAGTTTTTTATTGTCTGTTTTTATATCTAATATGTTCAAGTTAATTCTTTTTTTTTTTGTTGGAACCACACTTATAAAGAAAGTAGAGAATTGTTTGCAAAAAGAAAATTGTACGTATCAATTACAATTTTCATAAATATCTATTATTTTTCATGTATATGGAATGACATGGTCTATTTGATAATTAGATAAAGGGGCAGCCCGGTGCACTAAGCTCCCGCTATGCGCGGGGTCCGGGGAAGGATCGGACCACAAGGGTCTATTGTACGCAGTCTTACCTTGCATTTCTGCAAAATGTTGTTTCCACGGCTCGAACCCGTGACCTCCTGGTCACATGGCAGCAACTTTACCAGTTATGTTTAGATATGGTTACAAAACTAGAGTTCAGAGTTCAAAACTTGTGGATAATATTTATTTATTGTGAGGGAGACATTTAGTTATTCTTCAAAAAACATAGTTTATTTTATAATTAGACATGGTTACAAAACTAAAAAAATGGGCTTCAAAGTTCAAGACTTGTAGAAAATATTTATTTATTTTTCAACAGATTAAGACTTTTAATCAACTAATTATTTAAAAAATATTTTTGTCTTATTTGAACTATATAATATAATGTATTTGCAAAGGTAAATCTTAACACAAGAAAATAGCATTATTTTGTAAAGTTGTCGTTTGCATCATTCATTTATAAGTGATTACATGAGTCTTTGTTTAAGGTATAGGACTCTTCCTTTGTTTTTCTCTCACATAACTTGTAGGTTGTAGACTTTTAACAAATTTTCCTTGTGTACTTGAAAAATATCTCTTCTTTGTGTATTTGGAAAATTAAATAGACAAACATTTCTATAAAAGATTCAGTTAGTGAAGTTCGTGATTCTAATTTTTTTTTTTTTTTTTTTTGCAGCATATTTCTATAATATTATGTATTCTTAAAGCCCTCCTTATTTAAAAAATAACACCAAAAATTAAAAAAAAAAAAAATCAAAGTAGGAACATTTCGTGCGCCTAACATTCCGTTGGGTAAAATTTTCATCACGATTAACTTGATTAATTTTACTTCATATTTTTTAGGTTCTAACTTTTGTTAACAATTACCTATTATTTTTACTTTTATGTTCATTTTTTTGCAAAAAAGGATATATTATAATATTCTAGGACAATTATAGAAATTCTATAGCGGTAATATCAAGGTGGGTGGTTTATTTTTATCATGTTCTCAAATTCTACTAACAATATTGAGCTTTTACATTTTAACAAAAAATTATGTCTCAAGTCATTTATTTTTCTTCCAATATTGACATGATTGCGTATTTATCTAAGTTTATTTAGTTTCTAAACGTGTGATTCTTGTTTATATGCATTCATCGACGTATTTAAGCTGGATGTGATAATTGATTTTTTTTTCTATGACAATTGATGATTTATTGAAACTGTGATTAATTTCTGAAATATAATAGTGAGAAATGTAATTTATTATTCTACATCTATTGATTGCGTAAATCTATTTTTTCACGCTTGAATTGAAAATTTAAACTTTATAGCCATATTTTTTTATTACATTTACTCTAACAAATGAAAACTCTCAATATTCTTTTATATATTAATTTATTTCACTACTAAATGAACAAGAATTATCGATGGAAAGTTACCCAGTAAAATTCGTCACAAATTTTATATAGCGAGGTATTAGTAATGAATTATCAGAAAATTCATCACTAATTTTATATAGTGAGGTATTAGTAATGAATTACCAGAAATTTCTTTTGATGACGAGCAATTTAGCCATAGATTAACAACAAAGTTCATAGCTAAGTTATTTTTTATACTTTAGTATTTGTTGTCGAATGATGTGCGCGCTTTTGTCATGCACAAAGTGTGTACAAACAACAATGTCTTATATTTTTTCTAAAGTTATCTTCTCCGTCGTAGAGTTCACGTAAAACTTTAAGATTAGATATTTATAAAATTTGGGATGAAATAATTAATAAGAAGAATTTAGACCAACAAAAAATAAATGTTCTATAATATTGAGACCAAATAATTAAAATTTTAGATAAACAAATTAGCATAATATAATAATAATATATTTCAATTTATAACTTAGACATAAAATTAAAATTTTAAAAATTCACATAATATAATTTAAAATTTTATTTCACACTAAACAAAATAGTCATTTAATTATTTCCTAATATTTAGAGCATTGAACTTATTTAAAATTTTAGTTATTAATAAATCTTCCCTTATTTAAAATGTATAGATAGAAAAATCTAACATTTATGTTTTTAAGATTAAGCAGGATTATGTATGTGTAGTTTGATCTCACACTATTTTATCCGATTATATGTTATAAATAGGACGAAAAGATGCGAAAACTTCAAAAAATAATTAGCTTCATTTATATAAAAGTTGTACCTTTACACGGAAGTAGATCATTGTCCAAGTCAACATTACATTCAATTAGATAGTGGCTTAAGTTTTATTGTCTAGCCATCTAGGAAAAGTGGGAAGTCCTGGTATAATATTTTGCCATTTAAATTTCAATAAAAGTGCTACATATGTCAAACAATAAAGGTGATGAATCAAAATGTCACAATACAAAAATAGCATACGAAGAGGGGTATGATAACGTCGGGGTATCTAATTTATTTTATGATTGAACTAAACCATCAAAGAATTTCAACCAAAAACAGAGGTTAAATATAAATATAAAAATTCATATCTTGACTGCTTTAAGAAAAGTATAGGTAATATTATTAATAGGAATTATAACTCAAATTTACATGTTTAACGTCCATTGCTATTTCACATAATTTGTTTTTTTTTTTTTTTGTATAATTTTTTTAAAAATTTATTGACACGTACAACGCACGTACTCTCAAACTAGTTTTTAAAAAAACTCTAAAAATTGAGCAGTATGAATATTCAAAAAAGTTAGTCTACATACGCAAAGATGACTACAGATGGTAGCGATTACGTTGCTGTTAATACTTGTGACTTGCAAGATTGTTAAGTTATTTAAATGTTACTAGTATTTTATATTACTATATATCTAATAAGGGCTAATGTAACTTTTTTATAGTCCTTTTAGTTAGAGTCTTGGAGCCTGTTTGGATGGGCTTATGCCTATAAGCTGTTTGCAGCTTATAAGCTAAAAAAAATAAGTTGGGGTAGTCTAACTTATTTTTTTTGGCTTATAAGCTGTTTTCAGCTTATAAGCTGCTTTAGATAAGCTAAGTCAAATGGGCCCAATTATTTTTTTGAGCTTATTTTAAGCACAAAATGACTTTAAGCTGGCCAGCCAAACACTCAAAAAAACTGAAAACAGCTTATAAGCTAACTTATAAGCCAATCCAAACGGGCTCTTGGTTACATTACAACTAAGGGTTGCCAACTAAAGATTGTCTCTTTCAAATTTATCCCTATATTTGTCTTATATTGTTTCATCTATTATAGGGTGCTTTAAAAATATCTAGGCACTTTAAAAAAAAAAAAATACAAAACTCCCTAGACTAACATTTTTTTAAGGTGATGTAACATGTACTAACTTCTTCATATATTTTATTTTACTTTTACTTTATTTCTTAATTACTTGAGGTGCCACACCTAATTTTGATAAATTTAGAAACTTTTAAAGTCTTCTTAAAACGCTTAAGAAATTGTGAATAATTTTTTTCATCGTTTCAATATACTTTGTATAATCTAATTAATTGTCATCTCCAAATATTAGTAAAGTGTAAAATTTTAGTTTTATTTATTTAAAATTTATCTTTGTTTATAAGTAACCTCGTTAAAATTTCAATGAAAGAATAAATATAGCATATATAGTTGATGGCTTATTTTTGGAAGAAAACGTTGTAGTTCATATTAGATGATGTTAGAAATTAAGGACTTTATGTCACGTAATTCTTTGAAGGTTAAAAAAAAAGTCTAAAGTAAGGACAAAAAAAGAAATTTTGTTCAATTTTTAAATATTTTTATGCAATCTAAATATATGGGAAGTCTTTAGTTTTTAAGAGTTTACAGAAAATATCAAACTAATCTTTCAATAACTTAATATCACAAAAAGCGGGAAAAAAATAAGAAAGAATTACAAATTTAACTTTAAATCTTGGTTTTGGGCCAGTGCTAGAGTTTTGCGAAACTATCAAACTAATTTTTCTATAACTTAATGTCACGAAGAGTGGAAAATAATAAAAGTAATTACAAATTTAACTTTTTATCTTAGGTTAAGTCCGAGTCAAATGCCACTAGTATTTAATATATGTGCAAAATATATGGTTTTTAACAATGGTTAATATTAATAATTGTAGTTAAATAAAATGACATGTGTCATTTGTTTATTCATTGGGTGTAAAAACCGGTGCGAGTAAGTTTTTAGCTATTTGACCATG
Organism: Lycium barbarum; assembly: GCF_019175385.1. Classification (NCBI taxonomy): domain Eukaryota; kingdom Viridiplantae; phylum Streptophyta; class Magnoliopsida; order Solanales; family Solanaceae; genus Lycium; species Lycium barbarum. The sequence continues at coordinate 126,950,972 of NC_083343.1, read as the reverse complement.
TAATGCATGTAAAATTAGACAAGTTAAAACGAGTATTAATCTAGTTCAATTTTATATTCATATAATGTGATCACAAATTGTCCAAGCACAGGAGTATTAACATAATGAAACGTGATACAGAAAATTCAGTGCATAAAGTTATAAAATATTGTAGCACCTTTTTGTGTCTTTTTAACTTTACCGTTCATCTGGTCAAGATATGAGGGAATCTAAGCTACCAATAAGCTTTCACATTTTGATACGATGTGTCCTCATAAATCTAATATTTTAATGCTAATACAATATACTGTACCAAATTCAACTAAGTTCTTATTTTTTTTCGTTTTAGGTTGCTCAATGAAAGAGACAAACGCGTGAACATAAGCCCTGTATTTTAGCAATTATTTTGGACGTTGACTAGAGTGTCAGAACTTAATTTTGTGTCCACACAAAAATTAGAAATAAAATAATGATTAATCAAACAGTCTTCTCATAATTTTTGTCCAAGTAAAAGGACAGCAGTGTCGTGAAAAGTCCATTGATCTTATCCTTCAATGCCTGCACATGCAACGTTGGACGAGTCGATTGATATTATCGTGATATGCGGTGAGATAAATGAAATTTTTATTTACCTAAGTAGAAGTATCAGATTTAAATTCATAAAAAAAATAAGTTTTTGGTAAGAAGCAATTTTTCCTTATTCATTGAGTGACTTTTTCTTACCGCTATGTAATGTTGAGGCTTTAGAAAATTTAGTATACTAAACTTTAGGTATAGTTTATATTCGAAAAAATGAAGGACAATCTCGAAACAACGGTAAAATTATTTTTCGTGTGACTTATAGTTCAGTTACGGAATCGAACCATACAATCAGCAACTAATACTTGTATCATGGTAGGATAGGCTGCCTATATTATGCCCATTAAGATGCAATCCTCTGTCGGCCCTGCGTGAATGCAAGATCTTTTTTTATTTCGAGAAATTGATTGGACTAAATTAAATTTATTGTGCGATCTTATTATCCCATAATGCAAATTAGAGTATTGAATTATCATGTCGTTTGAAAATATTACGTAGGAAAGTAAAACCATTAATTTGAAATTCTTCAAAGTGCGTTTAGAACCTTACAAAAGTTGCATCTTTCTATCTTATCTTCCCTCCCATCCTCCCACCCACCAAATCAAGAAAAAGAGAAGAAAAAAAAAGACATGTATGTGCTTATGCTTCAAATATGCTTTGCCGAACATATTTTAGGCTTAATATATAGACATTCTCTAAATTTATCAATAAATTTCATTTAGATATTTAGATTACCGCCTCTCGAATTGAGTACCCAAACACATGATAAAATATTCATAGTAAATACTTCTGGTTTAAATTTTGAAAAAACATTTGCCTTTTTCTCAAACGTCTATCAGATAGTTAAGTTAAGAGATAATGGTAAAAAACACACCTCATGTATCACCTTTTTTTGATTTTCCTATCTAAACTATCAGGTGTGAGAGTTTCCTACCTAAACTATCACCAATTAGTTTTCAAAACACACCTCAACTATCAGTTGTTCACTTTTCCTACCGCAAACTAGTTGGTGATAGTTGTTCACTTTTAATGAGGAGTGTTTTGCAAACTAGTTGGTGACAGTTTAGGTAGGAAACTCTCACACCTGATAGTTTATGTACGAAACTCAAAAGAATGTAATACTTGAGGTGTGTTTTTGATCCTTAACCCCTAAGTTAACCACCTAAAATGTGTCACCTATTCTAGTTAATTATACACGTCAACCTCAATCGAAACATGCCCAAGGTTTTACGACAAACTGAGACTAGCTAACGTATATAATAAAAGAATGTGATATATTTTAAATGATTAACTTATCTACGTAATTGACACTTGATAAACACGCGCAAAAAAAATTCCAAAACTTGAACGAAAGGTGTCAAATAGGAATATTTAATGTGTTTAAATGCTCACTTAGAATAAATCATAATTTGAGTGTCTAAATGAAATTTATTGAAAAATTTGAGGGGATATCATGTATTAAGATCTCACGCTAACCAAGCCAGCACTTGAATCAAAATATTCTCTAAAAGGCCAAAGTGTGAGTTCGGAACCTAAAGGGCACATTTTTGCACCCAAAAAACCAAAAGGGGCTGGCATTTTCATGATAAATCAAAAGGGGTTTATCGTGGACTTCCCCACATTTTGTAGCTCTTTTAACGGAACATCCTGACGCGTTCGTCTGTTTCGTTAAACAAAAAAAAAAATTATAAGGCAAAACGTGAACTGATCCATGAGTTGCAAAAAAACAATTTGTAAATTGTGGACCAACCCAGGTAAATCGTGGACCAGTCCACGTTTTGAGGCAAAAAGGCACTCAAACTTGACTATAACATTGCAAGAAAGATTTTAGACTTGAGTATACGTCTTCTTCCTTTATGGATAGCAGTTACTACCAACTCGAGCTAGGCGAAGCAAGTCTACATTATGGACAGAGTATTCTTATTACGAGTTGCGAAAACATAATTGATTACATATAATTAACTAAAATTTTAAATATATGCTACTGATCTCTCTTTATCCTGATTGTGACAGTTGTAGTACATTTATAAAAGGAATATCTGGAATAATTAAACCATCTTTCAAAAATTTGAGGCAAAATGTGGACCGGTCTACGATTGCCAAAAAGTTTTTGGTAAAACGTGGGCTGGTCCATGATTTACAAAAAACCTTTTTTCAACTCGTGGACCAATTCATGTTTTGCCTTATAATTTTTTTTTTTAATTTTGTTTAACGAAACAGACAGAGGCATCAGGATGCTCCGTGTTAAAGGAGGAGTTGCAAAACGTGGGGCAGTCCGCAATAAACCAAAAATGATTTATCGTGAAAATGCCAAACTCCTCTGGTCTTTTGGGTGCAAAAATGTGCCCTTTAGCTCCCAAAAGTGTTCCGTTAATTTAGTATATTATACTAAAGAATCCAAAAAACTTCGAGATTCTGATTCACATCGTTCAAACTGATGGATGGAATATTTATTTATAATTTAGAAAGCACATTCCGGGTTAAATTACCAAATAGCTGTTGTACATAATTCATGGATTTAATGGTTCAGGTATTTCGGTACGTCCTTATTATAGATATTTAAACACATGTCAGAAATTTACGTAGTTTTAATTTCTTTGCACAATTATTATTTAAAATTTATTCTTTTCCTGAACCAGGTTCCGGATTCATTGTACAAACAAATATAAATCAAATTTTTAGAGAAAATAAATGGTGTTCCTTAATCCCTACTGCAAAAACTTTCAGAAAAAACAGCTATTGACATAACACAAAATTAGATATATACACATGGTTACAAACTTACGATCCTCCTCTGCAACAACAACATGGAAAAAGGAAGAAAAACAAAATTCGATTTTTTTTCTCTTTTTTAACTACACATAAGAATTAAAACGACAGAACCGAGAATCTACCGGAAACAACCTCTCTACCTTCCAAGTAAGGATAAGATCTACGTACACTGTATCCTACCTAGACCCCATTTTATAGGATTTCACTGGGTATTTTGTTATTTGTTATCGCATTAAAACGACGGAACGACGCCGTAAGACACATGGGGGACATTAAGGAGTGAGTCAATTTCAATCTCAGTACGTTTAGCGAATCGGCCTTTGATTCTAGGTCGGGTCTCAGCGTAAGCCTTTCTAGAAGCATATCGAATAGTCTTCTCGAACTTTCTATTCTTCCTTTTCTCTCTGTACCTCATTACCCTAGCTTCCCTGTCTACCCCCGAGACCGGGTTCGGTACGTCAGCCCCTGCGGTCGATGAGTTCATCACGAAGGTGTTTGATACATCACCCATTGTACTGTGGTCAGGCACAACTCCAACGTCCATAGATGATGATGACACCTGTTTTAGTTAAACAAAGGCAATATGAGAGATTTTTTTTATTTCTTTTACATAGATGATATTAATTTATTGAAATATTACGTTACGTTAATAAGTTTATTTAGATCTTATGATTTCGAGAGGTCTTTTAATCCTATCAATTTTTTTTTATTATACATATTTAGATTTAGAAAGTTGGAATTTGAACCTTATACATTAGAGATTGTAGGAAATAATCTATCAGTAAGCTAACCTTTTAACTACATCCCTGTTTACATCTTATGAGATTTATGTACCGATAAAAAATACAGAGAATTTCTAGTATCTCATTTTCCTTTTGTGTAAAACTGATATCAGTTGAGTTTAAATGAAACTATATGTTTTACATAATTGATCCTAACATATTCAGGATTACAGCGTAATTATTGTTATTAGCATGGTAAATCAAAAAGGGAAAAGAAAAAAAAATATGCCTAACTGAATTATTGTAGTGAAAAAAATGAAGAGAGAGAAGAGGACATACACTTTGGCTAATGGATTGAGAGTTGAAGTTGTACAAGTAAGGTTTAGATCCACCAAAATCCATTTCATAAGTTGGAAATCCATCAACAACCTGATGACCTAATTGCAAATGTGTCGCCTCGTTGTTATTCTGCACAGGCACAACTCCATCTGAACTATAATTATGTCCATGTTGTTGATGCTGCTGCTGCTGATGATGAATATTCGGTTTTTGCTCACAAGACATAATATCTAAATCTAAATACGAATCCATATCATTAAACAAATAATCAGCTGTTTTATACTGATTATTATTATCATCATTTCCAGCTTCTTTCGGCGTCGGGAGTATCCACGACGCCGCTTCAGCTTCCTCTTCATGTTCATGAGGAGGAGTGAAATTCGTACTTCCCTCACCACCATCGCCGCCGTGACATTTCACGGCGATGGCTGAGTCGTAAAACGGAACAACAGGAAAACGCTCGTGTCTACGAGCTAACGGATTCGCGGAATGGATATCGCGATCGCACGTGACGCAGAGTGCGGCAGCATCAGCCTTGCACGTGACGCTAGCCGGTGCTTGCTCACACACTTCGCAGACCCAAACGCGCGCGTGACACGACGCGAGCTTGTTCGCCGCGTGGATTTTGCAATCGCAACTTAAGCATAAAAACGCAGAATCTGCACGGCAAAACACTGTAGCCGACGTCGTTTTGCATGAGTCGCATAACTTCGCCGTTAAACTCCAATTTTCCGATCCCATTTTTATATTGTTTCTCTTTCGTTTTCTTTTCTTTTTTAGTGAGGGAACTAAAAGTGGAATTGCTTTTTTATTTTGTCAAAATTATTTTTTTTGATTACTAAGACTGACTAATATATATACAAGTATAAAATAGTGACTCAACTGCTTTAGTTAAACGAAGTTATCTCCAGTGGGAGGGATATCTGGAAGATGACGAATGAGGGATCGCAACGTGGAACGGTTTATAGCCAAACAAATTTTGGCATTAAACAATGTTGGAAAAATAAGAAATTGTCGCTTATGAGAAGAGGGAGGGTACGATGAGAATTTAAAACTTATGAGTTTTGAACATCGCGTCGAATTTATGTCTTCATAGTTACTGAATTCGCAACTAAATATTCATAAAAATTGATAAAATGCTACCACGAATATGCAGTGTGAACAAAAGTTATTGAATTCGTCCAGATGCATATGTACTTCTTTTGTTCCATTTTATGTGATAACATTTAATTAGACAAAAAATTTAAGGAAGAAGAAAGAGTTTGAAATTTTTAAAATAAACGTTAGATATTTGTATACCTATCAATCATTTCATTAAGAGTTAAGACAACAGCGGCATACCCATTAAAACTTCACAATATGAGATCAAATCATTTCTTAATAGAGTAAAATAAAAATTTTAAAATTAAATTATATATTTTTAATTATAAAATTGATACATTCTTTTTTAAATAGATTAAGAAAAAATAGTGTGTCATAATTATACTCTCCTTCAACCCCCATAAGGAAAAGAGCCGTGTTTGGATTGAAGGGAGCGTGATAGTGGGTCTTTAACTAAGGACATGTTTGGCTTTTTGTGAGTGTTGTATCAAAAGGGGTAGAAAAAACTCGTACTTCATAATGGAATATGGGACCCGTCGCTCGTGAATGAGATTATGGCAATTTTTACAGGGTGTCCCACCTTTAAAATATGTTCGTGACTATGTTGTACACTCTGGCTAAAAGGAGTATAAGGTTGGCTTTTGAAGCTTTTGGAGAGTCACTCGTGACTCACGAGAGGTGTACTGCTAAATAATTTTGATCTCTTACTCGGTATTCATTCGATATTCGTCATTCGATATTCTTTGTATTAGTTGGAAATGAAGTAAAATATTCCCTAATAAAGATAATTTCATACTCAAAACTCAAATTTGAGGTATTTGGTTAAGGATGAAAAGATACTTAGTACTCGACATGTCGACCATTGATGGTGTACTTGCTAAGTAGGGAAGAATGATAAAAATAAATCTTTTGAATCGCGTATTCTTATAATTAAAGATATGAGCATAATATATGAGAATTAGTTTTTGAATTTTGTTATTTTAGAATTTAGACATGTTATGTTATTCCTTGTAAGGAGGTATGACTAAGGTTAGGATAAAAATATTAGAATTAAGATCTTACGAGATGTAGACATGTAAATCGAAATAAGAAATACTCTCTTAATTATAATTTATGTGACATCATTTGATTTGGATCGAAATTTAAGAAAGAAATGAAGAATTTTGAAAATTGAAACTTGTGATCTAAAACATACCTTAGATAAATATGTGATTGTAAATCATCTCATATTAAATCATTTCTAAATATAAAAATTCAGCGCAACATTCTTTTTGAAACAGCTAAAAAGGAAAATGCACCACACATAGGGTAATAACTTAAAATCAAAATCTGATGCTAGAATGAGTTGATTGTAACACAAATCTCATGCTGAGATAAGGCTATGATATATGACTTAAGATCTATCCACATTTTTTTATTATAAAATCTAAATTCTCAAGGAACACAAACACCTATATAGAAATTCATTTGACCAAACAAGAAAGAGCATAGGAAGAAATCATCATTTAACAAAATATCCATTTATTCATCCACGAGTTTCCGAGCCAAAATCTATCCCTAATTGGTTGTCAGATAGAAAGTAATGAAGTCTAATATAGTACTCCCCTTCCAATTTATATGACACTAATGTTAGGCACAAAGTTTAGAAAAATAAGATTTTTAAAATTTATCTAAAATAAATTTTAGATATTTATGTGATTGTAAATTATTTCATTAAAGAGAAATAAATTTTTTAAAGTTTAGTTGTTTCTAATTATAAAAAAAAAGATTAAAAAAAAAAAAGATTACATTCTATTTGGGATATACTTAAAAAAGAAATGTGTCGGATAAATTGAGACATAAGAAGTAAATATTTTTCGTCCCTTGCCTTATAAGTTCCGTCGACATATTTTCCATTACTACTTGACAATTCTCTATACTTCGCCTAATCTACTCTTTTGTCTTGGTCAAGTGAAGCTAATGTTATTTGCCCTTCTCTTGTTCAACAAAAAGTGATCGACTTTCTTTTGTATGCTAGCTGAAATGAAAAAGAGAAGCTTCTTGATTGATCGATTGATTAATTAAAAGTAGAAAGAAATTGATAAGGTTAATGAAGTAAATTACTCTCTCAATTCAAATTAATATGATATAGTACGGATTTTGAGAGTCAAACAAGAAAATATTTGACAGCGGTTTATTCGTATGATCTTTAACTATTTTGAGTTATTAATTATTGTGATTTATAGTGCTTTTGTGTAGCTTCTAAATATAAAAATTATTTTTAAAAAAAGATTAAAGATTGTATATCTAAATTCACGATCAAAATAAAGAAGTTTGACTCTCGAAATTCAAACTATGTCATATAAATTGGGACGGATTGAGTATTTAAAAGGCTGTATGTCCAAATTTACGATTAAAATTAAAAAATCTGACTCTTGAAATTCAAACTGTGTCATATAAATTAGCACAAATTGAGTATGTAAAAGGTTCTGCAATTATGGTAAACGTGTTCATTCTTTTATGCAAATGACTACAATTTGGTAGGGATGTGATAGTTACTTAAAGTACCCTTTTAAGTCGGATTTTAGTAATCGACTTCTAATAATAATAATAATAATAATTTAATTAAATGCTTGACCCAGCTCTTTGATAAATACTTCTAGCGTTTGATTTATAAACTTAAAGTCAATATTTAAATTTTGTTTGATTGGCAAAAAATACTTTCCTATAATATTTTTATCAAAGGGAGAAGAACTATCTGCTTCCTCTCTTGGTATCACTGTCTCAACCTAACGGCTAAAACATTATGATCAATCTCTAGTACTACTCTAGTAATATTAATAATATTATGGAGTGTTTTTTTATAAATATTTTATCAGGAAAATATTTTCACCTACCGACTATAGAATATTTTTCACAAAATTATATTATAAAAAAAAAGTGCATGGGACCCTGAATGGCTGAATACCCATGCCCCGTATAGGGTGTTTCATTGCTTTGGGACTTTAGTATTATCCAATAGCAACAAATGCATCACGTGGGACGGTGAACAACGACAATATATACATGCATCTTTTGCCCATGATGTACCTTTCATCAAGACGTCATAACTAGTTTTTTTTATTAGGCTTAATGCATACGCGCCCCCTAAACTTATTCTTTTTTTTTTCATTTTAACACCTTAACGAAGTGTTGTTCCTATTGAATTCCTGAACTCATCCTAAGTATGTCTATCAAACACAATCCGACTTACATAGTATTCCATCTTGAATGTAAGAACATGCTAATTTCTAATATAATTATGTCATCTTTTAGCTAAGATTAACAGCAATTGAGAGGGGGGAAAAAGAGTAACTCTTAATTAAGCTCGCAGTGAAAGAGCAGAACCAGCAGAAACTGACACATCCATGACCTAAAGAATAGCTTACCACATGTCTAAAATATTACTCGACCTTCATTTCTCTAATTTAATTTCTGCTTCTAATAAAAATCAGACTTAGAGGATTTGATAGACATACTTAGGACGAGTTTAGGGGTTCAATAGGAACAACACTTAGCAATATCAAGTGGAAACAAAACAGAATGATTAATCGTGGTGGGAAGGTTACACTCTACCTTCAAAAGTTCGTTGATTTGGATTAAGATAAACATACTAGGTGACTTGCACGTTAATTTAATGGTTAAACTCATTCACTCCTGCAATTGACGATACCCCTTTTCACACACACACACACAAAATATATATATATATATATATATATAATAATAATAAAGACCCCTAGGCCCTAATTTTTCATCTCTTCTACGTATCTATGGCACGCCGCTATCTTGTGTTTGGATAAGCTTACATGCAAACTGAATCAACTTATAAGTATTTTTTAACTTATTTATGCGTTTAATATATATATGTATTATTCAGAATTTTTAACATAAATAATCCATTGTTTATTATTACTAACAACAATAATACAATCTTTTGAAAAAAAAAATTCAATCAAAAATTCTAACAAGCAAAAGTTAATGGTTGACGGGGTAAACAAAAGTATAAAATGTTAGTCACAATTAATGCTTTATTATTTCATTATTCAGAATAACGATACTCTAACAAAATATAATCTGCGTACAATCCTGACTAATATGGAAGGACTTTTATGTGTATTTTGCTACTCCCGGTGTGGAACTTTAAAATTTTCTTTTTCCTTAAAATCTACTTTATCTAGAAATTAGAGAAGTTAATCCCATATAATTTTGACTACCAAACCTAAATAGACATGAATTCAAAGATAAGTAGCAACTACCAAATCCTAAATAATTTATAAACTAATAAATAAACATATACCATGGTGAATTAAAACGGCAACTGTTTGGATATCCAATAAAAGGATCCGTTGCCACATAAAATTTGACGTAAATTATCTCTAATTAACATTTATACGCACTCCTTGCCCTATAAAGAGAAATGTAATATGAAATTTTCTGTCTATTTATTGAAGAAGACTGTTCCTATATTTATACAAGTATTGAGCTACTAGTTGTGCAAATATTCAATTCTGGGACTACCTAAACTTTGCAAATAATCAAAAGCTAAAGGATAAGAAATAAAATCCTAAAAAGCTAATAACAAACTCTGAAACTAATTTGTACAGATCACTATTCTAGAATCATCCAAAAGAATACTAAGCTAATACTAAGTGTAGCACGTACAGTGCACTACTTGACTTGGGATATCATGGATATGAGATCATAAATGGGCTGCTCGTGGTCATCTTTGCAGAGGCCCAATGTGGTACACACAATATCAGCCCAATAAACCCAACAACACAATATCAGCCCAAACACAAGATTGGACAGTCCAGAACCTTCAGTTTCATTTGGTCTTTGATGAAGTCGAAGACTCCATTGCTGCACCATCGTTTTCTTCTCCAATATCCCCCCTCAAGTTGGAGGGGGACGTAGTAACACCCAACTTGTCCACAAGAAAACGATGAGCAGGTCCAAACAATGGTTTTGTGAAAATGTCGGCGACTTGAGATTTGGAAGGTAAGTAAGAGAGGGAAATGATGCCGGCGAGATACTGTTGCCGGACAAAATGGAAATCGAGGTCGACATGCTTCATACGTTCGTGTAAAGTCACCGGTAATGAGGGTTTAATGGATAAATCATCAAACTAACGCACCAGCCAAGTCACTTCTGCCACAACTAGCCTCATAGATCGATACTCTGCTTCTGCAGAGGACAAAGAAACCATGGTCTGTTTCTTGGATTTCCATGAGATCGGCGAACCACTAAAGTTTACAAAATAGCCACTGATAGATCGACGTGATTCCGGGCGAGAACCCCAATCGGAATCGCAAAAGGCACTGAGTTAAGAAGATGGACCAGAGTTCATATAAAGCTCCAAATTTGGAGCTCCAAGAAGATATCGTAAACAATGAAATGCAGCATCAAGGTGAGGTTGACGAGGTGTCTGCATATACTGACTGAGATGCTGAATGGAGTAGGATAAATCTGGTCGAGTATGCGTCAAGAAATTCAATTTCCCCAAAAGACGCCGATAATAAGTGGGATCAATCAAAGAAGAACCTTGATCCATTATGAGCTTGATAGAAGGATCAAGTGGGGAAGATGGAGGCTTTAAAACAAGGCAATCAAATTCTGCTAACAACTCCAAGGTAAATCGTTTCTGAGTTAGAATTAACCCATGTGATTCTCTAATAATTTCCATCCCTAGGAAAAAATTGGCTAATCCAAGGTCTTTGATGCGAAATTCAGAGTCAAGAATACTCTTGACACTAGTCTGTTCAAGTAAATCATCTCCAGTAATCAAAATGTCGTCAACATAAACCGCAATAATAGTGATCCGGTCTTTGGACTTCTTAAAAAAAGGGAATAGTCGTTCATTGAGTGAATATAACTTTTGAAACTTAAAGCTGCTGTGAGTCGAGCATACTGTTGTCTCGAAGCTTGCCGGAGTCCATAAAGTGACTTTTGCAAGAGACAAACATGATTGGGTGATGGGGCATTCATACCTGGTGGACATCTCATGTATACCTCTTCCTGCAACTCTCCATGCAGGAAGGCATTGTTAACGTCTAACTGAAAAATATCCTAATTCTGCTTAACTGCCACTGCTAGGATACACCTAATTGTTGTCATCTTCATAACTGGGGAATAGGTCTCCGTAAAATCAATTCTTTCCCTTTGTGTGTCATCCCTGATAACCAATCGTGCTTTAAATCTCTCCAAGGATCCATCTGATTTATATTTTACCTTATATACCCACTTACATGGGAGTACTCTTTTGCCTGTCGGTAAAGGTACAACTTCCCAGGTCTTGTTGAGCTCAAGGGCCTTAAACTTTTTGGCCATTCCTTGACATGAGAAAAAGGAAAGATAGACTCATGAACCTTAACATCCCTGGATACAAAAATTTGTTTAGTTTCTAAATTTAAGAGCTTGAAACCTTTCTTCCCAGTAGGGTAACCAAGAAAAACACAGGGTATAGCTCCAGGGTTCAATTTGCTTTTATGTACAGGGATTGTGCATGCATAGGCTAGACAACCAAAATCTTTCAAAGATGTATACTTAGGAGTGACACCAAACAAAAGTTGATAAGGATTTTTAAAATTCAGTGCTCTTAAAGGGAATCTGTTAATGAGATAAGTAGATGTTAGGAGGCATTCTCCCAAGAACTTAGAAGGCAGATGTGATTGATAGAGCAAAGCCCTACAAGTTTCCAAAAGATGCTTGTGCTTCTTCTCAACCACTCCATTCTGTTGTGGAGAGTAAGCACAAGTTGTCTGATGAATTATTTCATTGGAAGTAAAAAAAAAAAAAAGTGTTTCATACTGCTTCCTAATTCAAAAGCATTGTCTGACCTAATGATTTTAACTTTCTTTGAGAATTGCCTCTCTACCATGACAAGAAACTGTTTAAGGATAGTGAAAGCATTGGATTTAGTGGTTAAAAGATAGGTCCAAGTGCCTCTACTAAAGTCATCAACAATAGTTAGGAAAAACCTATATCCATCATGGGTAGTTTGTTTATAAGGGCCCCAAGTGTCAATATGAATAAGGTCAAAAATTCCTTTGGTAGAAATTTCACTAGCCTGAAAAGGCAATCTCACTTGTCTTGTTTTTGCAAAAACAGCACAATGATTAAGTAAAGAAGAAGAGTAAGGAATTTTTGGAATTTTTCTCATATTTGAAACAGGCAAATGCCCCAACCTATTATGCTAAATGATTACATCTTTTGTCTCAACTGAAGAACACAAAACTGAATGTAAAGACTGATCACTGGACTTAACATAATTAGAAACTAATGGACTATTGTCCTTGATTTTACAACTAAAAGGAAAAGTAATACAATTGTTCTTGTTTGCTGCTAATCTATTGACATCAGACTTGATTGAACTGTGAGTGGAGAGTCTGGTGCTTCTTAAATGAGTGGATCTAAGCTTGAGTGAATGGAGTGATAGAGTCCTTGCTTCTCTCTACCAAGGACCATTGGTCTCTTCATTGAAGGGGCCTGAAAGATTGCAACACAAGCAGAAAACATTAGAATAGAATCAGTCTTTTGACAAAACCTGTGAACTGATAGGAGATTGTATTTGAAAGTGGGAAGATATAAAACATTAGAAACTGAGAGATTAGGAAGAACATGCACAATCCCTGCCTGAGTCACTTTAACTCTTTGTAAATTAAGGAGAGTAACATAAACAGGTTTGTTTAATGTATAGACATTGAACATGAGTTTCAGATCACAAGTCATGTGTTCTGAGGCACCTGTATCTAATATCCAAAACATCGAATTAGAGTTCAAAAGGGTAGAATGTTAAGGTATACCAGCACAGTTGGCAGTCATAGTGACCTCAGAGTTTATTTCATCTTGAGTCTCAGTCTTGACCTGTCGCAATAACTGCACTAGATGATTGTATTGATCCTGTGTGATTCCTTTGTCTGCTAATGTTCCACTGCTAGAAACCTTCTCATAGTTGTTCATTAATGCTATGTTGCCATAAGCATGTCCCTGTTGTCCCTTTTTCCCTTTTGTGAACTTAAAATTTGCAGGAAACCCAATTATCCTGTAGCATTTGTCCTCAGTATGACTTGTTTTCTTACAGTGGTCACAGAAGATGTGTGCCTTCCTTCCATCAAAATAGTTGTTCTTCCTTGTTTCATTATTAATTCTCCTCTCTGTGTTGAAGTTCCTTTGATTTCCATGTTGTTCTCTAGAGGCCAACATGCATTTCCCTCTGCTTCTCATCTTGGATCAAAAGGGAATATGCTTGGTTTACGTTGGGCAAAGGTGAGATCATTAATATGTTGCTTTTGACATTTGAATATGTCTCATTCAGTCCCATAAGGAACTGAATGAGTCTGTTATCTTGCTGAGATTTGGCTGTCTTGGATTTTCCTCCACAAGAATAGTCACAAGAGCAATGGTTGCAAGTGTCAAGAGTATCCAATTCATCCCAAACTCTCTTAACCTTAGTGTAATAAGTTGCTATGTCAGAATTACCTTGAATTGAATCACTCTAACTATTTTTGCAGCTGATAGAGAAGAGCACTATTGCTCTGTCCAAATCTGTCTTCCAGATCCTTCCATATGTTCCTAGCTGTCTTGGAGTACAAGACACTCTCTCCAATATCCTTTGAAAGGGAGTTGAGCAGCCACGAGATCACCATGTCATTACATCTGTTCCAAAGATGGAATGATGGATCTAAAGGCGAAGGTTCTTTAATGGAACCATCTATGAATCCCAGTTTATTTTTGGCAGAAAATGCAATGTAACACTGCTCTCCTCCATCCTCCATAATTCTTCCCAGCAAATGGTGTATTGACAAGCACCATCCCAGGTGAGTTAGAAGGGTGAATGAAAAAGGGGTGAGTTGAATCATAGCTAGTGTTTTTTTTCAGTTGATGAAGATGGTGGAAAAACTCCAATAGTGGAAGAAGTGAGATCAGCAGCAGTTGATTCCATGGTTCACAGTAGAAAAACAAAAGAGGAGAAGAATGAAAAAAAAAAAACTTACTGCTCTTATACCATAAAGAGAAATGTAATATGAAATTTTCTGTCTATTTATTGAAGAAGACTGTTCCTATATTTATACAAGTATTGAGCTACTAGTTGTGCAAATATTCAATTCTCGGACTACCTAAACTTTGCAAATAATCAAAAGCTAAATGATAAGAAATAAAATCCTAAAAAACTAATAACAAACTCTGAAACTAATTTGTACTGATCACTATTCTAAAATCATCCAAAAGAATACTAAGCTAATACTAGGTGTAGCACGTACAATGCACTTGACTTGGGATATCATGGATATGAGATCATAAATGGGCTGCTCGTGGTCATCTTTGCAGAGGCCCAATGTGGTACACACAGTATCAGCCCAATAAACCCAACAACACAATATCAGCCCAAACACAAGATTGGACAGTCCAGAACCTTCAATTTCATTTGGTCTTCGATGAAGTCGAAGACTCCGTTGTTGCACCATCGTTTTCTTCTCCAATACCCTGTGAGGAATCCATTTCCTTTTTCACAAGGAAAAAGGAAAATAATAACTTGATTCCTCATTAGTCAACAACTCTCTTACGAGAGAAAAAAAAATACAAATCTATTTCAACTAGGAATCAGTTAAAGAATAAGAAAAACTAATAATAAACCCTATTAATTCCTTAGTAATTTCGGACAAGGTTTAATTTAGCTACCTATAAATATACGTATCTTATGCAATGCATGAAACATATCAACAAGAAGCAAATTAACACAAGTAAAATAAAAAATCTAGTCAATTTTTTTGTGTGTTCTTTTCAAAACAATTAATTAATGGCGCCGTCACATTCAAGGATACTTTCTGCAGCTTGTTCTAACCTCAACAAACGGAGTCTTTCAATGGCTAGTTTTATTCCCAAGGGTTATGACGGACGTTATGGTCGTAAACGGCGTTATCGCAGTGAGAAAATTTGCCTTATTATTACTAGCATTATTTTTCTAGCCATTTTTCTAGCAATTGCCATACCCTTTTTGTTTTTAATTTACGATGCAACTTTTAGTTTGTTTAGTACGTAGTTAATTTTTGTTCTTAATTACTCGTAGGATTAAGAGGGTATAATTAATTACTTTAGCTTTATGTAAAGATTGATTTATTAAATTTGTTTATTTTTTAGTATTTCATGAGTTATGTAAAGGTTATTAATCAAATTTTAGGCGGTGCGTTGAAGTAATTGGAATTTTTTATTTTGACAACGGATAGCGAAATATTGGTGATGTTCTCTATTTAATGAATTAAAAGTTCACTTTATAATTATCCACCTTGCACCCACACCCAAATACATACTTCAACGTAATCACACAAAAATAAATTAGAAACCTCTTATAGAAAAAACCGCCCATAATCCAACATTGAAGTATTACTCCACTCCTTAAGGAGCCATAAAAACAGAATGATAGTTTTATTATATTACCGCTAATTATTACTAAGTCATCTAATGGTTGAAATTAATCAAAAATACTTTAAAAGTAGTTGAGTCACTAACAATTTCTTAAAGTTGCCAACTCAATAATTAATAATAAGGATAAAATAAATATGAAATGATAAATTATCTCTTTGTTTTTCAAAGTAGACATCTAATTTTAATATACAGATAAGTAAAAATGGATGGAGGGTGTAACTTTTTTTTTTTTCTATTAAAGTTTTTCCCGAGAAATATAATTTATCTTTTTTTGAAAACTATTTTCGAGAGAGATAATAACTGAATTATGTCTTGTTCTGCTTTAATTTGTACACATTTGTTTGCGCGTGTGTGGCTGTGTGCGCGCAAGAGAGATAGAGAGACAGGAAGAGAGAGAGGAGCAAACTTACATCATCTAACAATTTCATGTGTAACCTGCATCACAAAATTGATTAGCTACTAGAAATAGGGAGCAAAACTATTTCAGCAGGAAGATAGTTGCGTAGAATTTGCAAGTGCCTCTGTAGAAAGATGTCTCAATTGTTTCCCTACTCTGTATTATGAAGATCTTGCTAGTACTTTAGGGGATCAAATTAAATTGACTCCTATTATTTATCATGATTCAGGCATTTCAGATAACAAAAGAAACAAATAAAAATTGAATATAAAAATGCATAAGAAGATTTCTGGTTAGTCCACTGTTTATTGTTGCTTATTATGTTTTAATTACTCTACTGAGCTCTCCAGATGTGTGTGTGCCCCCACGCGCGAAAGAGAGACAGAAGCAAACTCACATTAATAGTCAGCTACTAGAAATAGGGAGCAAAACTATTTCAGCAGAAAGATATATAGTTGCGTAGTATTTATAAGTGCTTGTGTAGAAAGATGCCTCAATTATTATGAAGATCTTGCTAGTTCTTTTGGGAATCAAATTCAATTGACTCCCCTATTATTTATCATGATTCAGGCATTAAAAATATGCAAATTGAACTTGAATAAGATGATTTCTAGTAGTCCACTGTTTATTGTTGCTTATTTTGTTTTAATTACTTTATTAAGCTCTCCAGATTTTAAGCAATCATCTCATAGTACCAATACCCACAACAATTGTGTAACTAAAAGACCAATTACCCCTGAAACACAAGGAAAACAAATAAAAGATTCATTTTGGCCTAAATTTCACCCCCCCCCCCCCCCCCCCCCACACACACACACACATAAAACAAAAAGGGAGGCATTTTGTAAGCCTTATTAGGTGTTTACCCCTTCTTTTGGCCGGCAATCCGCGATTAGTTTTTCACCACTCTTGATTCCTTTAGCAGCAAGGATTCGAAAAGTTTCAATAACAGTACCAAGAGTGACATTTAGAACTTTAACAGTCATGTAATATAGAAAATATAGCGACATCTGATAGTTCACTTTCTCAATCTTCAAAACCTTGTACTTGAAACGCTGCAAGGAGATCAGTCACTAAATATCACTTGAAAATAAATTATGGATAGCCGGGGTGAGGGAGACTTAATAATTACATGCAAGGGTGCATACGGGCAAATACATACACTTTCCACATTATGTCTCTGGATAGCAAGCTTCGCAAGTTCCATCATTATCTCATACTCGCTGGGAGTGGGAAGCATTGGTTGTAAATTAGAAGCCAACTAGCCACAGGGCCAATCATGACAATCAAAAACCCTGTCAAACAAGCCAACAGTGATTTAAACCTATCCACCAAACTGGAAAAAAGAAGAGAGATCATAATGGAATTGGACACAGGAAGCTAAAATACTTTTAGTTTTAACCCATGTGGATGGTTATTTCCCGTGGTTCATTGATATCATGTTTATTTCCATTATTCTTAAAATCATATTTATTGTATTATGGTGTTGTAAACGCGTTGTTATATAAACATGAATATTTGTAACCACGGCTTTTGCGTGGTTACAATAAAAATGTTTTTAAACCACAACAAACGATACATAGTGTATCCAAACATTCCGAGCATCCAAACAGAATGTAAAGGAAGCCACACAAGAGTTGCATGATTATTTTATCCCTGAAAAAGGTAGCAGTAACAATTCCTAACAACCAAATGAAGTCAACATCTCATGAGACCGCCTTTGCCATGTTTCAACTTATAATAAAAAAACTCCTCGTAACCCTCGTCGTTAGGGCTTAGACTAAACTTGTTCACGCATTCTGCAAGGGCTCAGATCCCTCGTTTTCACTCTTCTCCGCCTGATCAGATCCGTTTCCACTCTTCTCCGGTGTCACAGATCCTTCTCCTTCTGCATATTTTTGCTCCTTCAACGTTTTGCCTCTTCAACAAAACAACAACCGATTTGTTTACCCTTCACACTTTTTCCTTTTAAAGGTCGATTAGGCCGAATTGTGTTTTGTCTAATCACCCAAACTAATAGCCCATTTGGTTTGCATGGGCTTACGTTTTTTCCTTAATATAGTAAGAGCCTTTTTGGATGGGCTTGCTTATAAAAATAAGTTGGGTAGCCCAATTTAATTTTTTTGGCTTATAAGTTGTACTGCTTTAGATAAGTTAAGTCAAACAAGCCCAATTATTTTTTTAACCTTATTTTAAGCACAAAATAATTTTAAGGTGGTTATCCAAACACTCAAAAAAGCTGAAAACAGCTTATAAGCCAATCCAAACGGGCTCTAAGTTAGGAATTGTAACTTGTGATTTTTAACTTATTTTTGTTGTTTTGATTTTAAAAAATATTTTTTAATTCAAACACTACAAAAGTGTTTAAAAGTAATTTTGACTTTAAAACACCTGAAATAAGCCAATCCAAATAGGCTCTACGGCTAAATTTGCCAACTTACAAAATTTTAAAGATATATAGTCAAGGAATATTTACTTGACTTGACTAACTCTAAGAGGTATTTATGATTAGTAACTACCATTTAATTTAATTACTTTTCATAGCTATAGTGAATTTTTAATTTACCTATCATAGCTATATCACATTAGGCTGTATGGCATATTTTCTCCCTGCATTCCCTCTCTCTCCTTGCCTCTCACCTCCCTCTCTCCGATCCTCCTCTACAGAAACAAAGAAAAATAGAGACAGAGAACAGGGCAACTAGGCTGGTCTTCACCACCAATCTCTTCCGCCATCGTCCCTCGTCACCACAAACCATTGAGCCAACCTTCGCTCCACCAACCTCGATGCTCACTACTGCTTTGCCAAACCCCCATCTTCTCACGCCATCCCTTCACTGCCCAGCCAAAAAACCACCGCAGCGCACCAACCTCTGACCTTTCTACACTAACCCACCAGATCCACGCCTCCAATTGGTTAGAAGCCTACAAAATATAGTGCTTTTTGAAAATATATTCGCCGTTGATTGAAAATATCAACTCTCTGCCGGAAAACGAAGCAACAGCAACCGCCACGCTACCGGCGAGCAGCGTCGCTCTTCTCTCTTTCTAAGATCTGGTCCTATTCATGCTGGAAATGGCAGCGAGAATCCTAGCCATTATGGCCAGATCTGGTCCTTTAATAGGATTTGAATGTATTTTTCATTTTTTGAGTGTAAACACGATAATATTTTGTATTTCGTTGGAAATTCGACTAGTGTTATTGTATTTTCCTTTTTAAATATAATTTATTTTATATTTTCGCCGGAGATATGACCAGATTTGATTATATTCTTCATTTTTGTCATTTTTTAGTGTAATACATTAAAATACAGTTGAATACATTCAACTAATATGATGACAAGCGGCGAATACATTTAAATACAGCTAAAACAAAAGGATTATCAGTATTTAAATACTATGAAATACACAACTCCTTGGTGTATTTAAAGGATTTACTCCACTCTATTTTTATGATACATGTATTTAAAATACGGAATGCAGCCGAAACTCCTTCGTGTATTTAAGGGATTTACTTCACTTTATTTTAATGATACATGTATTTCGCTGTATTTAAAAACACGAAAATATAGCCGAAACCACATAAAAGGTAGCTACGGTTTGTGAATTGCAAATTTGTAGCTTTTTATGTGAGTTTCCCTATAATCAAAAATAGGGGTGGCAAAATCAAACTAAAAACGGCCCAACCCGTTCGATGTTTCTACGGATAGGGTCATGACCCGTTTATTGAGTTGACCCAACAGGTTGTACGGTTTGGAGAGCCGGAGTCTGGGTATCTGTATCCCTGACTTGGACTAAGTGATAGATATACCCTAGGAAAATCATCTTTCTGGCTTTGAGATAGAAAATAAATCTGCCCCGAGGTACTACTAAATTGTCCTTCCATTCTGTGACTGGTTCGTTAGGAAACTCAAATCTTACTATTTTGGTTGAAGAAGGAAAAAAAGTCCCTTATCGATGGTTAATGAGATAAGTGGTCTCCTTATATGGACTTGGGCAATCCTCCCCTCATGAGCTAGCTTTTGGGGTTGAATTAGGCCCAGGATTCATCTCTTTACATGGTATCAGAGCAGGACCTATCTCACCCGATGTTGGGCCCCCAAATTAAATTTCCCACACTCCAGATGTCCAGCCCTAGACGTGAGGTGGGGTATTGAAGAATTATTAAAAGCCCCTCATTGGTGGTTAATGAGTTGGGTGGTCTCTTTTTATGGACTTGGGCAATCCTTCCCTCATGAGCTAGCTTTTGGGGTTAAGTTAGGCCCATGATCCATTTCTTTATATGGTATCAGAGCAGGATCTATCTCACCCGATGTTGGGCCCCCAAATTAAATTGCTCATGCTCCAGATTTCCAGTCTTGGGCGTGAGGTGGGGTGTTGAAGAATGACAAAAAGTCCATCACCGGTGGTTAATGAGATGGGTGGTCTCCTTATATGGACTTGGGAAATTCTCCCCTCATGAACTAGCTTTTGGGGTTGAGTTAGGCCCATGATCCATTTCTTTACGTCCCTTACTTCTCGAGGCTTCAACGCAATTGTTGTGCCTGTCTAATGTGTTCCATTCTATGGTACATCTAATTGTTAATTTGCCCCCTCCCAAACCTCTAAAAAGAAACTCTCTTTTTGTTGGGGTAGGGTGTGGGGTGTGGTGGAGGCTTGTCTAGTACTGTAAATTCGAAAAACATAGAACACTGTGTTGGTGCTTTTAAGCGCATTTGGCGCGCAAGAAAATATCTCTGTGAGTAAGCAAGAAAGAATAATTGTAGATACCAATTTTATGGAGAAACATCTCTTACACAAGATTCTGCCTCTTCTTTGGAGATAATCCAAAAGCGAAAATGGTTTGCATGGAAATGTTACATCGAGAGCTGAATATGAATAGGTCTTCACAGAAATTGCTAGTCACCATCCTGGATTCTCCAAACTGAGAATGGTATCCAGACAACAGTCCATAAGCTACATCAGGTGTCTTTGTCTTTCAAATAGGTCTCCCAGTAACTTCTCGTCACCTCCTTACCTGGGTCATGTAGGTTATGAAACGGCTTCATCCTCAAATTTCTTTACTTCTCCACTGTCCATATAAGTTTATCAGGCTACAGCCCAAACACTTAAGGCCATGTAACATTGATAATAGTTGCCTCACCGATGTTATCTCCCAATCATTACATTCTTATGTAACCTCTCATCCCAAAATAGTTGTCTCCTGAATATGCAACATTCTGCACAATATCAACTTTTTGTGTCTATACAAATCTAAATAAGTCGGGATGATGTCCTTAAACAGAATACAACCCAATTTGTTCAAAACTTTATTCTTCTATCATCCCGAAATTGAATCTGATTTTCTCCTGAGATTCTCTATTGTTAGTGCAATAATACTTCTACTATCTCAAGAGATTACTTTGACACTCCAATACCATAGAAAAGAGACAAAGAAACAGAAAAATATAATATACAGACATTAAGACACGACAGTCCTCTCTACCCCACAAAGGTAGGGGTAAGGTCTATGTACATTTTATCCTCCCTTACCTCACTTGTGGGAATACACTGGGCATGTTATCATTGTATTAAGACGTGACTATAGAGAACATGTAGAAAGACCCAGTTCCAGAATATCAATGATTAAAAATTTAAACAACAAAGTATCCAACAGTTGCGCTTTCTCTGGACTTCCTTTTTCTTATGTTGCTGAGGGATTACAGTGGACCTTCCCAACTGTGACAAGTCAGTGGTGTTTTGTTTCGTTATAGACTCAAGACTTCGTGAATGTCTCAGTTCACTCTCTATTCTGCCTTCAATAGTTTAAATCAAAGTGAAACTCGTGGGCTGTGATTGATCAATGATTTACAACAAAATGCTTACAAATGAATCCTGGATGAATTTAGGTTCAACTTGTCAATCTCTTAAGAAGAGTATAACCTTGTCATTAGGAGAATCAATAAGGGTTTGAGATTGGTCTCTTATCTATCATCCGTGTTTCCAAAGAAGTGGATATTTATGAAAACGAATCATTCCAATGGCAAAACAACATAATGACAGCGGTTGAAGGCAGGAAGGTTGACGGAAGCTGGAGATATATCCTAGTAAGGGATATTGATAATCTGTGTAGAGACTAGAAATAGGGTTGAGACAACAAGATGACAATTCTGAAGTTGTGGGTAGATCGGGATAAAGGGATACCACCATTTTTTGTTTTCAGACAACAAATAGAAAGTTGAATTTTGAGAACTTCACATTTTCTTGATTTTTGTTTCTTGGAAACAGAGTTTCTCTCAGATGAACTTTCTTATTTTTCACGGTAATGCAGGCATTGCACGGCAGTCAGTTGTTGTCAAGGATAAAAGAGATAAGCAGCAAAAGGTGCTTCTTGTTCTGCCTTATGGGGCAGACTTTTAGTTATGCCGGATCCGGCATAACTTTAGTTTTTCCTTAAGGAGTGTATGTCGGATCAGGCATACACGCCTCCCAGCCTTGCCTTGAGAAATTATTTTTTATTTTATGCCTGAGCGGGGGTTTGAACCCAGAACCTTAGATATTCTTCCACCTTTTCAAACGAAGTGCAAAACTTAAATACCACAAATATGAGGGGCAAAATCTAAAAACCACAAATATGAGGGACAAAATTTAAAGACCACGCCAAAAAACGGCAATCCACACAAAAAATGGATACTAAATTTTTAAATCTTGGTAAACTACGGCTACAAATTAAATGGTTAGCCCAAAATTGATTATCAGTGCACAATTTTAGATGGTCCTAATTTATCCAACAAAATAAATTGGGGAAAACATCACTAATTGTCCCCAAAATACAAAATATTTACCGCCCATGGCTCCTCCCAAAGTATTTTCGCTTTTACCCCCACCGGCTGAAAGCATTTATCCGGCATATCCCTCGGTCAAACCCTTTCCTCTCTGTGATACCATCACAATATATTTATATATCACGATGATAACATGAAGGACTAAGAGAAGGATTGAAACAATCCTCCATGATACCATCTCAGTATATTTATATACTATGATGGTATCATGATCCTGAGGAGTGTCTCATTGAAGGACTAAAGCAGTCCTTCATGATACCATCACGATATATGTATATAAGATGATGGTATCATAGAGGGGTTTTTTCGAAAAAAGTGTGTCATTTTTAATAAATGAACATGATCATTCATAATATTATCTCGAAATATTTATATACCATGATGGTGTCATGGAGGACTAGGAGAAGGACTGAAGCATCTTCCATGATACTATCTCAGTATATTTATATACCATGATGGTATGATTGAGGATTAAGCGAAGGACTGAAGCATCTTCCATGATATCAT
Organism: Lycium barbarum; assembly: GCF_019175385.1. Taxonomy (NCBI): domain Eukaryota; kingdom Viridiplantae; phylum Streptophyta; class Magnoliopsida; order Solanales; family Solanaceae; genus Lycium; species Lycium barbarum. The sequence goes on along the minus strand of NC_083343.1, from coordinate 126,927,309 downwards.
CTTAATATATTTATATATCATGTTGGTATCATAACTGGGGGGCATCTAGGGTAATATTATTAATTTTTTCTGGGGCATGAAAATAATGGGGGTATGGGCGGCTAATTTTTTTTTATTTGAGGGGGGCATCCATGATCTTTCCCTAATAAATTATGGAGTAGTGCAATGACACGGGACCTGATCAGAGCGAAATCAATTTTTTGGGCAGAATGCCTTCATACGGACTGGTTCTTAATTTTTTCCCCTCAAATTGTTGGTCTTTAATTTTTGCCCCTGCTTCTCATTTAATGAAACTTTGCGGGCCAAAGTATCCTTATCCGTTAGTCTATGAAACCAGAGATCCTGTAAAATTGAAGTTATCCGGCATAAGTTGTGTAGTAACTAATTCGCTCGGCATAAGTTTAGAGAAACTTGGTCTTGTCCAGCATAAATTTTGTAGAAATGAAGTTATCCGGGATAACTTAATTTCTACAGAACTTATGTCAAACAAGACAATATTTCTATAAACTTATGCCTTGCGAAATTAGGTCATAGATAAGGGTAGGCCGAATTTCTTTCTTTTTTTTTCTTCTCAATGTTAGGGTATTTTCGACCACTTTTTTGTTACTTAAGGTACCGAAGGACAAAAAAATAAAGATCAGCGATTTGAGGGACAAAAATTAAAAACCACCCCAAGATAGGGGCATTTGTGCGAACGACCAAGAGAAACTTTTTCTTTTTCACGGATTGCCCTTCATTTGGGTGGTCTTTAATTTTTCCCTTCGCCTTAACTCCGAGGTTCTTGGTTCGAACAATAACTCAGTTAAAAAAAAAAGAAATTTTCGTAAGGTAGATGTTTGGATTCGCAAGGCCTTCAAAACTCTGCCTTAAGGCAGAATTTTGCAGCAAGGCAAAATTTTACCTTCAGGCCAAAATTCTGCCTTGTGAATCCAAACTCTACCTTGAGAATTTTTTTTAAAATTTTGACTGAAGGGGGGTTCGAACCTGAAACTAAGAGATTTATAGCGAAGAACAAAAATTAGAGACCACCAATATGAGGGACAAAAATTAAAGACCACCCCCAATGAAGGGCAATCCTGCAAATTCTCCAATCGAAATAAGTAAAAGAAAATGCAGGGTTTTCCCTTCAAAAGGGTTGGTCTTTAATTTTTGTCCTTCAAATAGGCTAGTCTTTGATTTGTATCCTTAAAAATTGAGCTTATGCCTAGTGAATATAAATTTTTAATGATACGGAGCATAATTTATAGAATATCAAGATACGAAAATATAAATTATGCCCCGCGAAAAGGTTGTATGCATTGAGGGACAAAAATTAAAGACCGGCACAAAATAGGGAAAAAAGTGCAAATGACCCTAATTAGTATTCCAAGAGTTCATATCATTAGCTCCAACTAGTTTAAACTTTAAATTTGAATCGTAGTAGTGTTGTTGTAGTATGTTGCTGGATAGGTGATGATGTCATACTACACAACAAATTAAAATCTTTTTGCACTATGAAAATAAAATTGAAAGGGGAAACATTGACTTAGAGCCCGTTTGGATTGGCTTATAAGTTGACTTATAAGCTGTTTTTAGCTTTTTTGAGTGTTTGGCTGGTCAGCTTAAAGTCATTTTATGCTTAAAATAAGCTCAAAAAAATAATTGGACCCATTTGACTTAGTTTATCTAAAGCAGCTTATAAGCTGAAAACAGCTTATAAGCCAAAAAAATAAATTGGACTACCCCAACTTATGTTTTTCAGCTTATAAGCTGCAAACAGCTTTAAGCTGTAAACCAATCCAAACGGGCTCTTAATGATAAAGGCTGCTCAAAGATTCTAGCTTGTTTGCTGAAATCAGGGCTCATGACCAACTTGGCTTCTACTTCTACCCCACCAAAAATACTACTTACCATATAACATTTGCCTGCTGTTTTCATAACTTCATGTAGCGTTCAAAAAGAATTTTTCCTTTTAATATTATAATACAAAACTTTTAGAAAGTGAGCAGACACTAGTTAGTGTTAGATGATGAAATGATATTCAACAAAAGTGCACAGATTTGGATATGGTTGTAACTTGTAAGTTTCCAAATCTAAAACAGTGTCTGTCCTTTCACTCAAATGTACGGGCATTTAATCTACTTGTAATCTTGTATCATAATCATTTGCCCATGGCAATGCTAAAGGAGGATTAGGATTACCAAAAGCAAAAAGTGTAATTAAGATATTAATTCAACTGCCATATATCATAGAGATTGAGACACAATTATGCATGCACCAAATCATAATCTTGAGCTAAGATTAAGGAAGCGTATCATTCAATTCCATTCATACAATAACATCAATCAGCGATTAAATCAAAGATCAACTTCCTTAATCCACTAGCTACTACACTCTCTCTGTTTCGTGAACTCAAACTGATGGGACGTCAATCGCTACCGCGTATTCAAGAAGATAATGGATTTTTCTATTAGCTAAGGAAAGGTTGTTGGCTTTTATATATAAAAAGTGCCTATCCATCACAAGATAATAGTTATCGGGTTTTGCTTATCCACACAACCATTTAAAATATTAATCAGGCCTTTATTTATTCATCACTTGAGTCACGTTACTATCCTTTCACGCTATAACCAATTAATGTAAGTCCAATTCCAACAAAATGTGGTAACAAATTTAATTTCCTCAAGTGAATCTCATTTCACTTCTTTCACTATCGATTGAGTCGGTCAGTTCTAACAGCTTAAACTTTTAAATTAAATGATTACATACTTCAATGTGCTACCAAAGCATGTAGATGCATTGGGTCCAAATCTCACTCTCACCCGTTAGCAAAAATAAATTTTCACGTGCTTGGTCCATGAAAAAATAATCAAGCCCCCACGTGAAGAGGTGTACTAAAGGCAAAATTAAGTAATAATTAAAAGTGTATTCTCTATGACCATATATATTTTTGGATGTACATTCGGTGACAAACTTTGAAAAGATAAATAACATGATGCAAATAAAAAAAGAAGGTAGTTATACTGAGGGTGCAAAAATGCATACAACTCTTATACTCTGTAACTTTGAGAATATTTTGAAGACATTTCTACTCTAATGCTCTATCTTGTTCCTCTTTTTGTTTTATTTTGCGTTAGTGATTGAACCATTGTTACCACTTGCAACAATTTTAATGATGGGATAGGCCTCTTTTGCCCTTTTGGCATGCGGAACACATAATAAAGGACGAAGCAAAAAGTAAATGCCATCTAGAACAAAATATATTATTGATATTTTAATAATACGTTTATTTAAAGCACCAATGCATTAAAAGAATTTTACACCGTTAATTAAGTATATCAGAAGTAGGTAGTTCTTTTTTTATTTTAAGAAAATGATGCAATATCGTTGATGGAGATTCTCATAATTTCTCTGTCTCAAAACGTTTGTGACGTTTTGCTTCATGAGATTCATAGTAAGTGTACAGAGTAATATTTTAATACGTATCTTTTAAAATTTTAATATGAGAAAATTACAATTTATCGGGAATTTTTCATGTAGCTTCTGATATTTATGATTCTAAATTTAAAATTGTATATTAATTTAGTAATATTTTAGTCTATGAATCAGCATAATTGATTCTAACAAGCAAAAAGTGTTAAAAATAAAAAGTACTGATGAGACTAATTGAAAATCAAAAGAATTAAAATGAAAAACAAATATCTAATCTATGGATATGTATGAATAAGAATGGAATCAAATCCAAATGCAAAATGTATACGATCTATGTTTTGCAGTTGCTTTACCCACCAATCCTATTGTTTATTCACTTGTTTGCTTAAGGATTGAAAAAGAGAAAAATCTGAGTGTTTTTTTTCTGTAGCTTAGATGTGGACTTAACTGTTGCACCTGAGCCCAACACTAGGCCCACTAACTGGGGCCCAAAATAAGATCCATTTTCATTTTTTTCATTATCATGAGAGAGACATATTCCTTGTGGGAAATAGGAATATGATTAAAGTTGAGTGAATTAGATGGAAGCAGATAGGATCAGAGTTACATCTAGGCTTTCCCATGTTTAGCTTCATTTGGCCAAATCTGTAACATATTGACATTTAAGAAAGAAAGCATGCAAATTGACACACAACCCTGTCAACTCCTGCCTTTTCATTTAAAGTTTATGAGCTTGAAATGTCGTTAAACTCATCAACCATTTGAGTTAATGGGTGAAGAATTTAAGCTAAAGGTATTGAATTTAACCGAATTCATACGTCATAGTCATGGACCTTAAATAGTTTGAAACTGTCAATATGTGTTTAATAAATACAATATTTGCAAAATGAGGTGTTCAAATAGGCAGCGGGCAAAAATAAAATATCCTGCCAAGTTTAAGGATATATACTTTGCCGGTGAATATCATGCCTGTCCAACCATGCTAGGAGAAAGAAAGAATTATGAATCTGACTTCTCTTTACTTTTTATTTGTTTGTTTACTCTAAGTTGAGTGTGGTGGTTAATGTTGGGTTTTGTGTGGTGTGAATGGGAAATTGAGTGATTTTCTTGCAAAGGCACCGGCAACAAAGGATGTGACTTTTTCGTTAAGTCACCACGCATTTTCATAACACCCATTTGTTAGCTATAAATTCTGAGGCTTCGTCTCCGTCTTTGACTACTGAAAAATTACCTACTTTTATATCTCCTCTCACTCTTGCATTCTGTATCGTTTTCAAAAGCAAAATGTTAGTATCTAGTGTAATTTGCTGCCGCCATTTGAGTTCACTGAAGTTCTACAATTTACATTACAGCTATTGCAGAATAGTTTTCCATTCTATTACACAGGAAGATAACAGTTAACATTTCAAGTTACACTTGCGCAATCCAATCGAACTATGTTCATACAACTGATAATTTGTATCTAAAATGAAATTACACTTGCACATCTGCATTATAAATTCTTTTCATTTCCTCAAGTATCTATTTGGTTGAGTAACACTTACTGTAGTCAAATTGTAATTGTAACAAGTATTCTACCATAGTTACCCTATAAAGAGCCCGTTTGGATTGGCTTATAAGCTGGTCAAATCAGTTTATAAGCCATTTTTAATCTATTAAAGGGTTTAGCAAAAATAGAAAACGGCTTAAATTAAGTTAAAAAGTGTTTAAAATAAGTCAAACCAGCTTATAAGCCATTTTACACTTATTTGAGTGTTTGGCAAAAATAGAAAACGACTTTAAATTAAGTTAAAAAGTGCTTAAAATAAGCCAAAACCAAGAAGTTGTTCAACCCCAGCTTATTTTTTTTTTGGCTTCAAAGTCATTTTTATTTGACCAACAACTTTACTCTTTTATCCCTTATACTTTTTATTAATTTCAATACTAGCCTTACTTTTAAAAACCCTTTAAGCACTTTCATCCAAACACGTAACTACTTATTTATAAAATAACTTTCAGCACTTATGCTTAAAAGCCACTCTTTTTTCACCTAATCCAAACGGGCTCAAAATCACCTAAAGTATAGCTACAAATAATCATTCATAAGGAGTGAAACTAGTAATATTAAAAAATAAAACAAGCTACCAACTGTAACAAATTATAATACCCTGATGGCGCAAAAATTATATATGCCGTAAGTTAACTTCAGTTAAGAAATAAGTTCTGAAGCAATAACAGATGAAATTAAATAACATAAAAGAGAAAGATTATAAAATACTATTGTTTATTCCCTCCTAAAAATTTATGACGAAGAGAACCTTATTTGATCCCCCATTAACAATTAACAATTTATTCTATTCTTACAACCTCCTTGTATATAAATAATATACACATATACCATCTCTTCACTTCACAAGCTAAGCAGAAAAGAAAGGAAAATAGCAAATCAGTCCAAAAACTTTAAGAAAATGAGAAGTGTGAGTACCTTTATTGCTCCATCAACAGTAGAACCGCCAAAACCAACCATAAAAACCACAGTATCCACGTGGCATTCACCGGCACCGTACTTATTTGCCGGTTTAGCAGGTATGTTAGGGTTAATAGCTTTTGCACTTTTAATCTTAGCTTGTTCTTACTGGAAACGCGCCGGCGAGATTACACGCGCCGGTGATGATGCCAGCGCCGGCGAGGAATTGAAGGTTTCGCCGATATTTGAAGAGAAAATTGTAGTGATAATGGCGGCTGATTTGAATCCGAGTTATTTGGCTACGCCTATATTGATTGGGGATGAAAATGGAAGTAAAGTTGAGAAGAAATTGGAAATGGAAAGTGAAGAATCAGGTGATGAGAAGCTTAAAGAAGAAGTAATTATGGAAGTTAGAGAGCAAATTGATGAAGAATTACAAGATAGTTAATCTCAAAACAGAGCCTTTTTTTTTTTTTTGGTATTTGTTTTTTTTTTTCCTTTTCTTAAAATCCTGGTTTTTATTTGGATTTTAAATTTTGAGTTTCTGGAAGTTTTAATTTTTGATTGAGACAAGAAAGAGTGCGAGAAATTCTCATTTTCCTGTAATTTGTATTTTGGGATTTGACTGAATTTAGTAGGCATTGACAGTTGCCAAGTTGGACATGAAGTGAGTGATATTTGAGATATGTAATTGTGTTTGGACATACATTTTACTGGAAAAAAAAATATTAAAATTTTGAAGATTTTCCCGATATTTGAAGAGAAAATTGTAGTTATAATGGTTGGTGATTTGAATCCGAGTTATTTAGCTACGCCTATTTGAGTAAAGGTTTTTCGATTGGGGATGAAAATGGGAATAAAATTGAGAAGAAATTGGAAATGGAGAGTGAAGCATTAGATGATAAGAAGGTTAAAGCAGTAATTATGGAGGTAATTAGGGACCAAATTCATGAAGAAAGCCACTGAGCTCAAAACAGAGAAATATGTTACTCTTTTTTTATTTATTTAAAAAATCCTACTTTTAGTTTGGATTTTCAATTTTGGGGTTTCGGAAATTGTAATTTTATTTGAGACGAAGAAAGATTGAGAGAAATTTTCATTTTCTTGTAATTTGTATATTTTAGAATTTGGCGGAATATAAAATCAGACTAATGCAATTCACGTAAATTGGTTTATATGGTTGAAGTCCAACTTAACCAAAATGCAATTGGTAAGTTATGTAATTTTGACTTAAATAACTAGTTTAATTTAATTTAATTGACTCAAATGTTGGTTTTGTCCAATATATTTTTAGCTCAAATTTTGTACGAATCAATTTAATAATTTTTTGATTGGAGATAGCAGAATGGACCATATGAGTAATGGCTAGTTCTGCAATTAGTGATCAGCTTTGTAAAGAAGATTAGTTAAGCAGTTAAATAGTACCTTTGCTGTAGATATTTTTTCTCCTCATCTCCTCTTCTTCTCCAATTCCAATATCAACAATTTTGATGTCTACAGTCTATTTAAATATTCTATTGAATAAGAATGAAGGAAAAGCTTATTTATCAATCAGATCAAAAGGGCTAAAATGAGAGTTAAATGTGTAAACTTGAACAATTATGGGACTAGAAGTAGTCTAATACATATAATAGAGGAATAAAAAGCGTCCAATAATTCTATCCTCTTTTTACAATTTGTACTTTCTCTAATTTACATCTTGATCATCTCAGATTCATAGTATAGTACATCACGGTACGAACTATAGTCTCCCAATTACTGAATAATGTAGTCCTACCATTTGTTAATCCTGTCGTTTGTTTTGAAATGAACAATTTTTTCTTTTTTGTTTCTTCAGGAGTCTGGAATCCGTTTTGGGACGGTAACTAATATGAATTCACGTAGGGTCACCAAGGGGGAAGTGTCTCGTATAGAATTGTTTCTATGGGCTAGAAGCATTTCTAGTTAAGAGTGAACGGATTTTATCTATTTCACCACAATCCTTGATGATTGAAATGAATAATTTATTTTCGAGTCAATCCCACTTTACCCCCCTAAAATTTAAGGGATGGGAAACGATACCCCCTCCACATATTGAATGGGAACGATAACCCCCTTATGTAATATTTTTCGGTGAGAATTTTTTTTTGTTTTGAATAAAGATCTTTTTTTTTTCTTTCTAGAATTAAATTACAAAAATATATAACTCTTTTTATTGTCACATGTACCTATTCCGCTGCAAATAATGTAATTATTTTTTAGGATATAACTACTTAGAATAATTTGTTAATAAATTTCACACTGGGAGTTAGTATTTTCTTAAAGGGTGTGTTAAAGGTTAAATGAACTAATTTTTTGAATCTGAGGGAGTAATATAATTTTAAAATTTTCATTTCACTATTAATAAGATGATTTATAAACATACATATATCTTATAATTTATTTTAGACCACAAATTTTAAGAGTTCTTTTTTAAACTCTGTGTCTAGCCAAAACTTTCATATCAATTTGTACGAAGAGTAGAAGTTTACCAAAATTTGTAATTTGGCATAAAACGCACACGTTGAATGAGATTTATATGTGTCCTAAATAGAAGTATCGAATGGTCCGAAAGATGTCCTAAATAGCATAGCTCTATAAGAGAAAACCAATCATTTTTCAAATTTTAGTTCATGCAATCTTTTTTCAAAAACTCTAAATCTTTAAACACCAATATATCCAACCAATTAAAATTAAGGAAGAAAAAATATTGATACAACATTTGTTATTAACTTATGGTATGAAAAATTATTGATAAAACGAATGTCACGTAGCTTGAAATTTATTAACAAACTATTCCAAGTAGTTTTTATATTCTAAAATATAAGTACATTATTTTCGACGGAATAGGTGAACGGGACAATAATAAGAGTTATATATTTTTGTAATTTAATTCTAGTCAGAAAAAAGAAAATTCTCACTGGAAAATATTACATAATGGAGTTATCGTTCCCATTCAATATGTGGAGGGGGTATCATTTCCCAACCCTTAAAGTCAGGGGGGTAAAGTGGGATTTACTCTTTATTTTCAAATAGACCCTAAGTATCCAAAAAAAAAAAACATTTAACAATATACTATAATTTTCAAATTTTTTTCTTAAAACAATTAAAAATCAAATTAAATTTGGTTTTGAGAAAATAAACGACACATTCAGAGCCTGTTTGGATGGGCTTATGCCTATAAGCTGCAAACAGCTTATAAGCTAAAAAAATAAGTTGGGATAGACTAACTTATTTTTTTTAGCTTATAAGCTGTTTTCAGCTTATAAGCTGCTTTAGATAAGCTAAGTCAAATGGGCCAAATTATTTTTTTGACCTTATTTTAAGCACAAAATAACTTTAAGCTAACCGGTCAAACACTAAAAAAAAAACTGAAAACAGCTTATAAGCAACTTATAAGCCAATCCAAACGTGCTCTCAGTTTGAAACTGGTTTATTAAGCATTTTGATATTTATGTCGTCATCCAACTTAAAGAAAGTGGCTCAAAGATTATCCGTTGTAATGCTTCCACTTACAAAAACAAATTAATCTTTTAGAACCTCTTTAATACATTTCGATTGCAGAATCCATTAGAAAAGGACGGCACAAAGCGAAAGGCAAATCTTCTTAATTTTATTTTTTATAATTATATGGTATTCGATATTCACGGGTGTGATTAATTTAGATTTATATTCCGTGGGACACATTAAAGAGAGAAACATTTCCTATCAAAAATTCTTTTCATTTGAATTTGAACCCCAAACCATTATTTAGAAGTACATAAATTCCGTCTATCCCACCACACTCATTAATCGTAAAAAGCAAACTTTAAAAATTGACACGTAAGCTGAATTTTTTTAAATAAATAAATGCACATGTGGCAAGGAGAGTGTATGTCACTCTCCCATATAAGAGTGAGCATCAGCGTTTAGGGGATAAAATATTACGGTTTTAAATAGTTTAGGGGGGTGATAGAACTAAAAATTAGGTAAGGTGTGTCGTAACAAAAACGCTACAAGTTGAGGGGTAATGATGCCTTATCCCTACTTAAAAATCATTTTTTCTTCAGTTAATCCAAACGGGCTCAAAATCACCTAAAGTATAACTAAAAATAATCATTCATAAGGAGTGAGACTAGTAATATTAAAAAATAAAACAAGCTACCTACTATAACAAACTATAATACCCTGATGGCGGTATGCCGTCAACAAATATAAGTTAACTTCAGTTAAGAAATGAGTTCTGAAGCAATAACAGATGAATGAAATTAAATAAAAGAAAAACAAACATTTTGAATAGAAAATGGGAAATTCTATATTATTCATGCATAAAAGAGAAAGATTATAAAAGAAAAAATGTTTATTCCCTCCTAAAAATTTATGACGAAGAGAACCTTATTTGATCCCCCATTAACAATTAACAATTTATTCTATTCTTACAACCTCCTTGTATATAAATAATATACACATATACCATCTCTTCACTTCACAAGCTAAGTAGAAAAGAAAGGAAAATAGCAAATCAGTCCAAAAACTTTAAGAAAATGAGAAGTGTGAGTACCTTTATTGCTGAACCGCCAAAACCAACCATAAAAACCACATTATCCACGTGGCATTCACCGGCACCGTACTTATTTGCCGGTTTAGCAGCTATGTTAGGGTTAATAGCTTTTGCACTTTTAATCTTAGCTTGTTCTTACTGGAAAAGCGCCGGCGAACGCTCCGGCGAGATTACACGCGCCGGAGATGATGCCGGCGCCGGCGAGAAATTGAAGGTTTCGCCGATATTTGAAGAGAAAATTGTAGTGATAATGGCGGGTGATTTGAATCCGAGTTATTTGGCTATGCCTATTACGATTGGGGATGAAAATGGAAGTAAAGTTGAGAAGAAATTGGAAATGGAAAGTGAAGAATCAGGTGATGAGAAGCTTAAAGAAGAAGTAATTATGGAAGTTAGAGAGCAAATTGATGAAGAATTACAAGATAGTTAATCTCAAAACAGAGCCTTTTCTTCATTTGTTATTTTTTTTTGGTATTTGTTTTTTTTTCCTTTTCTTAAAATCCTGTTTTTTATTTGGATTTTAAATTTTGAGTTTCTGGAAGTTTTAATTTTTGATTGAGACAAGAAAGAGTGCGAGAAATTCTCATTTTCCTGTAATTTGTATTTTGGGATTTGACAGAATTTAGTAGGCGTTGCCGGTTGCCACGTTGGACATGAAGTGAGTGATATTTGAAATATGTAGTTGTGCTTGAACATACATTTAATTGGAAAAAAAAAAAAAATTGAAGATTTTCCCGATATTTGAAGAGAAAATTGTAGTTATAATGGTTGGTGATTTGAATCCGAGTTATTTGGCTACGCCTATTTTGAGTAAAGGTTTTTCGATTGGGGATGAAAATGGGAATAAAATTGAGAAGAAATTGGAAATGGAGAGTGAAGCATTAGATGATAAGAAGGTTAAAGCAGTAATTATGGAGGTAATTAGGGACCAAATTCATGAAGAAAGCCACTGAGCTCAAAACAGAGAAATATGTTTTTTTTATTTATTTATTTAAAAAATCCTACTTTTAGTTTGGATTTTCAATTTTGGGGTTTCGGAAATTGTAATTTTATTTGAGACGAAGAAAGATTGAGAGAAATTTTCATTTTCTTGTAATTTGTATATTTTAGAATTTGGCGGAATATAAAATCAGACTAATGCAATTCACGTAAATTGGTTTATATGGTTGAAGTCCAATTTAACCAAAACATTTTTTTGCGCGGATTGCCCTTCTTTTGTGGTGGTCTTTAAATTTTGCCCCTCATATTTGTGATCTTTAAATTATGCCCCTTATATTACTGGTCTTTAATTTTTGCCCTTCGCATTGCAACTCTGAGCGTTCACGCAGAAATCATGAGGTTCTGAGTTCGAACCCCCGCTCAAGCATAAATTAAAAAAAAAAAATACAAGGTAAAGTTTGGGTCGCGTGTATGCCGGATCCGGCATACACTTGCTAAGGAATTACCAAATTTATGTCGGACCCGGCATACTCATGCCTTATGGGCAGAATTGGCATAAGTATGCCGGGTCCGGCATAACTTTGATAATTCTTTAATAAGTTTATGCCGGTGGGGGCATACTTATGGGCAAACTTTATGCCGAACCCGGCATAAACTTGTGAAGGAATTACCAAAGTTATGTCGAACCCGGCATACTTATGCCAAGTCTGCCCATAAGGCATAAGTATGCCGGGTCCGACATAACTTTGGTAATTCCTTCACAAGTGTATGTCGGTAGGGGTATAGCGAAATTTAAACTCTGTCTTGCATTAAAATTTTGACTGTGTGGGAGTTCGAACCTGGAACTCATGAGTTTTAGTCGAAGGGCAAAACTTAAAGATTTCAAATATGAGGGGTAAAATTTAAAGATCACCCCAAAAGAAGGGCAAAATAGAATCGGTAAGTTATGTAATTTTGACTTAAATAAATAGTTTAATTTAATTGCCTCGAAGTGTTGGTTTTGTCCAATATATTTTTAGCCCAAATTTTGTACGAATCAATTTAATAACTTTTTTATTGGAGATAGCAGAATGAGCCATATGAGTAATGGTTAGTTCTGCAATTAGTGATCAGCTTTGTAAAGGAGATTAGTTAAGCAGTTGAATAGCACCTTAGCTGTAGATATTTTTTCTCCTCATCTCCTCTTCTTCTCCAATTCCAAGATCAACAATTTTGATGTCTACAATCTATTTAAATATTCTATTGAAAAAGAATGAAGAAAAAGTTTATTTATCAATCAGATCAAAAGGGCTAAAATGAGAGTTAAATGTGTAAACTTGAACAGTTGTGGGACTAAAAGTAGTCTAATATTACCATTATATATAAGAGCAAATGTGGGACTTTTTGTAGTCCTCACATTATGCTTTGCCCTGTGATGCTGCACCATGTGGCTGCTTACTTTTGCTTTCTTTCATAGTCATGCCCACTTGGGCCTCTCTAATTGGATCATATGGCTTTTTTTTTCTTTCTTCTTTCGTGGATGTCTAAAAATACACTCCTCCCGTTTTAATTTATGTGAACCTTTTCGAAATGTGAGAGATCAAACTTTATAACTTTGATCGTAAATTTTGACATAAATTTCTCAAGTTGGTAAAAATATATTTTATATATTTATAAACTATATAAAAAATATTATAAGTCATGATACTTTATAATTCAAATAATTTAAAAAAAATGTAAGAAAAACGTGATCAAAGAAGCATCTCTTAGACTCTCCAAACAGTAAAAGGTTCACATAAATTGAAACAGGGGAGTATTTCTTTTACTTGTTTATTTTAACAAATCACGAAAGCTTTATTAATTCTTCCTATATTACCCTTATCATTAAGTAACTATATAGAGTATTAATAATCAAACTTAAATTTTCAAAGTATAATTAATAAGGGTAATTAGTATATTTTACTCCTAATAAATAATTTCTTAAGAGAAGTGCTGAGTCAACGAGAGACAAGTAAAAAAGAATCAAGGGAGTACCTGTTCCATTAATTGTTATTACATATTTTCCTAAAATTTATGCCACTTTGGAGTCACTGTTTCATTTCAATCAGAGCATTTATTAGATCTTACTACTTAGTACCCCAATTCTTTTCTTTGGATGTGTTTATGAAGGAAAATATTATGTTAAAACTATTTTTCATCAAAAATAAGTGTGTTCCTACTTATTTTCTTGTATTGGTACGTAAGCAAAAAATATTATCTTAAAATCATTTGTATATAATCTAAACAAGTACTATGGGATGTGGGGTTGGGGCTGGGGTGCGATGGGTGGTGGGGATGGGGGCTACGGGGGTGGGGTACTAAAAATGAGGTGTATTGGAGGGCGGGGAAGACACAATGAATGTGGAATTTCATTTGTGGAACTCGATTTTCCTGCTTCTACTAGAGAAAATGTTTTTAAATAATTTTGACCAACCCAATATGAAAAAATTAAAAAATATTTTTTGATAAATATTCTTCTCCATACCAAACACACACTTTATTTGTTTTAAACCTCCAAAATTTTGCTTCTTTAGTGAATATTGAATATTGTGTCCCTTTGTGTTTGCTAATTCTCCTTCAAAACTTCCTCATAAATAATTTGTTCTTTAAAATTATTCAATTATGACTAAGAAACTTTAATAATTACCAATAAGACACGATTAATGTGTCGTTAAATTAAATTAATTCTACAATAGAAAAATGTGATACAAATAATTTATAGTTTTATAATTAAATTTTCTTATTTTTAGATCATGAGTTAAGCTTGTGTCTCATGCAACTAGTACAATAATAGAGTTAAATAGAGGATAAAAAGCGTCCAATAATTCTATCCTCTTTTCACAATTTGTACTTTATCCAATTTATAGTTTTATAATTAATTTTTCTTATTTTTAGATCATGAGTTAAGCCCGGATCTCATGCAACTAGAACAATAATAATAGAGTTAAATAGAGGATAAAAAGCGTCCAATAATTCTATCCTCTTTTCACAATTTGTACTTTCTCTAATTTACGTCTTGATCATCTCAGATTATAGTATAGTACATCAATGTACGAACTATAGTCTCCCAATTACTGAATAATGTAGTCCTACCATTTGTCAATCCTGTCATTTGTTTTGAAATGAACAATTTTTATATTTTTTTTGTTTCTTTGGGACTCTGGTATCCATTTTAGGACACCGACTAGTATGAATTCACGTCGTATAAGGGTCATTAAGAGGGAAGCGCTTCCTATCAGAGTTGTTTCCATTCTTTAGGCTAGAAGCATAGCTCTCTAATTAGGAGTGGACGGATTCTATCTATTCCACCACAATATTTGATGATTAAAATGAATAATTTATTTCAAATAGACCCAAGTATCCAAAAAAACATTTAACAATATACTATAATTTTCATTTTTTTCTTAAAATAATTAAAAATCAAATTAAATTTGGTTTTGAGAAAATAAACAAAACATTCAGTTTGGAACAGGTTCATTAAGCATTTTGATATTTATGTCGTCATCCAACTTGAAAAAAGTGGCTCAAAGATTATCCATTGGAATACTTCCACTTACAAAAACAAATTAATCTTCTGAGAATCTTTAATACATTTCGATTGCAGAATCGATTAGAAAAGGACGGCACAAAGCGAAAGGCAAATCTTCTTAATTTTATTTTTGATAACTATATGGTATTCGATATTCACCAGTGTGATTAATTAGATTTGTATTACTTGGGACACATTAAAGAGAGAAATGTTTCCTATCAAGAATTCTTTTCATTTCTATAATTTGAACCCGAGACCATTATTTAGAAATTCCGGTTATCCCACCGCACTCATTTAACCTTAAAAAGCAAATCTCCTCTACAACAAAAGTATGTTAGTGCTATGTTACTTAACATTTTCTTAATTAGATGTGGCGAACCATGAAGGGCTCCATATAAATTATCAAATATTCTACAACCAATACATGAAAAGGCGTATTATACTTCGCCAACAAATGTATAAAGTTAGTGACGAAGGTATAATTTGTCCACTATGAAAATGAAAGTAGTTCAACTTTTATTTTTGAAAACTATTACAATTCTATAATATTTTTATACAATTAAAAGAAGTGAAAAAAGGAATTGCAACCATCTTTATAGTACTATACTGAGGCAAATGCATACTTATAAGTTTATAAGCAAGGGGAGCACACGAACCTATTTGGCTATATTGCAAATTACGAACTCTCTCTCTCTCTCTCTCTTTCGTTTTGTATGACACAATTTGAATTATTACAAAGTTTAAGAAAAAATAAGAATTAAAACTTGTGATTTTAAATTATATCGTAATGTTTTTGTCGTTATAAAACATATTATTAAAAATAAAATAGAAATATAAAATTAAGTTACTTCTAAATATATAAAGATGACATTTTTTGAGCCAAATGAAACGAAAAAAGGTGCTACATAAAATAAAACAAAAGAAATATATATTATTAAAAATTGTTGAAATATATATTCATATTAAGTCTACGATTGTTATTATTAGTTCAAATGAATGGTGAGCGCAATACTACTTCACATTTACCTGCACAAAATACTAATACCATCTCCAAAGGCTCAAGCATAGTTGATAAGTATGAGATAATGATATTGTAGTTCATAAAGCATTGTAATTATAGGATCACTTTACACTACTAATGACATTTTTAATTCGCGTCTTTGCTCAATGATTATTGGTGCCCTACTCATAAGCTCAGTGCCTTTTTTAACTTAGCACCACTAGTAATTCAAACGAAAGATAGTTTATTTTATCATCAAAGCAAGGTGATAATATGACTTCTACTAGAGGTCTTGAGTTAGAAAATTTAAAATAGAGAAATTTATTCACAGTAATAAGAAGTGCTTCATTTTTAGTGGGCCCTACACAAGGGCAGAGCCATCTAGAAGCGAGGGGTTCAAATGATACCCTTTCACCCAAAATTTTATTTATATATATATAAGGGTTAAATTCCTTTGACATGAAACAGAAGCGTGAGCTAGCATATAAAAAGTTGAATCATTTTAATGAGCTCAAGATTTAAATGAGTCGCACATACACTTTGATATATGTTTCACGACGCCGAGGGCTCCTCAAAAAACTAGAGGGATATTATGACATTTCTAATTGATTGTTTTATAAATTTTTAGCTCTTCTATTGTCCTACGCAACACGAATCCATATTAATCGAATTAGTGAATACGAGAAGGGTGAGCTAGCCTATAAAGTTGAATCATTTTAATGAGCTTAAGATCAAAATGAGTTGCACACACATTAGCACGTGTTCCACGATGTAGAGAGCACCGATCAAATGAGCGGTGATATTATGACATTTTCTAATTAATTGTCTTTTAAAATTATAACTCTACTATTATCCTACGTGACATGAATCAAAATTAACCAAATTTGCAGATGGAGTATCAAAATACAGAATGATTATTACTCCCTCCAGTTCATAATAAATGCCCACTTACCTTTTTTATTTTGGTTAAAAAATAAGTATCCACTTACATAATAAAAAAGATCAGTTAATTATTCTTTTTTTATTTAATTTTCAATATTTAGATAAGTGAGTTTTTATATAATCAAGAAACTATATTAACTAGGTAATATTTAATTAAAGATAATTAAATCAAAATACTTCATTTTTATTCTAAGAATTAATATTTTCTTAAGGATGTATTAAAGGTTGAGTGGATACTCAGTGGGCTTTTGACCATGAAAATAAAATATTTTTCACTTTATTTGAAATTTTAAAATTGGAGTTGAAGATTGAATTGTGTTTAATTATTATCTTTGTAAAGAATATTTGATTGTTTGAATATATTGAAACTGAAAAAAGTGAAAACAAAGTTTTGCCAAATGCTGGTTTCCAAAAAAAAAAAAAAAATTCCCCCAAAAATGAAAAATTCTCATTGGCAAACGAGTTCAAAAAGTGAAAATATTTTGAACCAATGGAGTAAAAAGAAAAAGTGCCTTTCATTTTTCTCATTATAAAATTGCATGATGATTCCCCATTGAGAAAGAACTTCAACCTTCCTTCTTTTTTAACCTCCCTTTTCTCTCTTCCCTATTCCTCCACTAAAATCATTTCATATAAATACACATCTACCATCTTTGCACTTCTCAAGCTAAGCAAAAAAAAAAAAAAAAACAGTTCTAAATTTTCCTTTAAACAGAGCAAATTTAAAGAAAGAAATGAGAACAGTGAGTACCTTCATTGCTTCTCCATCAATTTCACCGCCAGCGATCATTCAAAGATCGCCATGGTATTCTCCGGCGCCATATCTATTCGCCGGAGTAGCAGCCATGCTAGTTTTGATAACTTTTGCTCTAGTAATTTTGGCTTGTTCTTACTGGAAACACTCTGGTTATCCAAGAGAAAATAGTGATACTGAATCCGGGGAAGGAGAGAAGTTGAAGGTTGTGCCGATATTTGAAGAGAAAATTGTAGTTATAATGGCTGGTGATTTGAATCCAACTTTTTTAGCTACACCTATTTCAAGTAGAGGTAATTCTTTTGGTGGTGGAGATAAATGTGAGAAGAAAATGGAAAAGGAAAGTGAAGAATTAACTGATGAGAAGGTTAAAGAAGAAGTAATTACAATGGAAGTTAGGGATCAAGTTAATGAAGAATCTCAAGAGAGCCATTTATAAAGCAACTAAGCCAAAAAAAAAAAAAAATAAGAAGAGCTTTTTCATCTTCCTCCTTTTTTTTTTTCTTCTTCTTCAAGAATTCTGTATTTTGGTTTATATTTCAATTTTGAGATCCGGGAAATTGTAATTTTTGGTTGAGATAAGTAAGAGTTAGAAAATTTTCTAATTTTCTAGTAATATATGCGTTTTTGGTATTTATTGTAATTGTTAGAATGATTCATATTGATATCATGATTTATAAATAGTACTAGTGAAGTATCCCGGGCTTTGCACGGTACAGCCACGACATTAATAAATAAAGGATATAATTGATATCATTATAAATTTGCTCAAGATGGAATATGTTAAATTTCTTATGCATATAAATAGTAATTTAATTTATATTAAATAAAAATTATATATATTTTTTTTAAAGTAGACTTAGATGAAGTGGATTTTGCATTAGCAGATCTAAAAAAAATAGATAAATGAAAAAGTATAGGTATATATAAATTTTATAGACATTTTTTTATTTAAAAGCTTTGACTTCACATCTAAATAGATGCAATTTAACGTTTTAATGTTAATTTATTTTAAATTTTAACGCTTACTTTATGATTTTCTTTATGTTTCATTCTAAACTAATAATAACAACAACAAAAGAAGAAGAAAAGGAAAAACTAAAACCAAACTGAATACATATAATCTGAAATCCACTGAATAAAATTTTCAAAATCTCGTATATATATTGTCTTGTCCGTTTTCCTTTTATTTTTATTTTTGTATTTTCATTTTCTTTCTTAATTCCCTACCTGCTCATTTTCCACTAAATATCAAATTCATTTATGCGCAAGTGGAGGGGAGCACTGTAAATTCAATATATTATTACATTGTTTTATTGTATATACTCACAAAATGCTTCTTAAACAATTACACACTCAAAATTATTTTAGTTTTTATTCTTCATTTATATCTCTCACCCGAGAGTATGCTCGTCAGTTTTCACCTTGGAATACTCTGGATGTCTTGTGCTTTTAGTTTATAATAATTTTGAGAATACAATTGTTTGGATTAGTTTTGTAAATAAAATTGAAAATTTAAGGTTTTTTATTTTAATTAGATATTTTTAGAAGATTAAATCATAAATAACATCTATTTTATTGAACCATCACTTAAACCTAAAATATGATTAAAACTCATCATATATGTCAGAATAATTAAATTATTTCAGAAAAATATACGTACTATCAAATTAAAGGACTTATTCTAAATAAAATGACTTTAATTTTTCAAAAAGTGACCGAGGGTTTTGAAAAAAAGAATATAACTACTAAAATAGATATACTATAATGAATGAAATAAGCAGATTTTACAGCCTTCCATTTCTACAACTCCACCTTTTGTCTTCCTTCTTCCATTTTTTTCTTCGCTAGTCAATTAATTATTGTCTTCACATATATAGAGAATAATTAAGAAAAGAAAAGCTATGAAACCGAATATGTTAAAGATAAAACCCCTCTTCAATGTTCCTTTTGGACATAAAATTACTATGAATCTATATAAAGGCGAAAAAGAATACAATAACTTATGGAATTGCATTTGTAACTTTTTGAGATTATAACATAATTACATCAAGGACCTCGAGAATTGTCTTGTCTCTTCCGGTCTTTCAACAATATTTTACTCCTGCTTGAATTACCGGAAAACTCAAGGAATCTCCTTTAAGGTCTTCATCCTAAAAGCAGACAAAATAGAAGAAGAACAAAGAAAAATCTTGTACATAACATTAATTTCGTAAAGGGTAGATGAAACCAAAGCATATTTAATTGAATCATAGTTCCTAGACTTTTGTCGAAGCAGGGGAAGACAAAAATACAACAATCTAAAATTCGCAATAGCACAAAAATTAAACATAAAGATGTATGATAAAACAAATCAATCTAATATTAGAAATAAAACAACAATGTAGGAAAACAAAATAATCAAACAAAAATAAATAATATTTCTCCGTCGTTGGAAGAACAAAAGAACACACTATTACTCTATCATTTGGAAGAATTTAATTGAATGATTGTTTGCAACCTTCTTGTTTCCAACTTAAATAGTAGAAGAACTTTTATTCTCTATTAATTAAGAATTAAGAAAAACGGTTACAAATGACTTATTAGGAAAAGTTGAAAAAACCAAACGGATAGAAGTGGATGAAAAGGTGCAATTAAATAATTAAGAGGTGTAATTAAGCTAATTAATAGAGTGGCTTTTGAATTATTTAATAGATAGTATATTGATTTTAAAATGAGAAAAAATTCAAAAAAAGGAGATAAAAGATAATTAGGGTTCTAGGCCATAGAGAGGTGTCACATCACCTTGTCTATGCCTAGCTTTATATTATATATAGATTTGCGAAGGCGATTTATATGTTGCATTTTTCTAGTAGCTGTGTACAAGTCAGTATTTATCGAATGTGATTTATAAGTCGTAATAATTGAATATGATTTATAGTTTGATCTTGAAGTGAAATTTGAGCTTTTTTTTCTGGTTGTCACTAATAATAATTAAACTACGAACAATTAACTTCGATGAAACTAATTTTTCGAGTTGAGTTATGACTTATGATTAATGTAAATAATCTTATCATGGTATGTAGGATTCATCTTTATTGTTGGGTTTATTCAATTTGAGCCCCTATATTATTTTGTAAAGCTTCGAATGTTTATTCCTGAGCATGCGGTTATTATAATTTTTCATGTTAAGTGATTTAACTGGATATACGATATATAACAATGATTAATTGACAAAAGTACATGTGTAAACATGGCGTTCATCTATAATTTGTTATAAAGAATACAAATTTTTACCTTTACATGTAACTCTGATGTTCTCCACTAACCTTATTTTCCTCGTGAACATCTTTTTTTACTACTTGATAGGGTCATTTATTGATAAAATTTGAGGTGATTCCAATTAATTTGAAAAGTGAACATGTTCAAGTGATAGGGAAATCTTAGCGTAATTGGTAAAGTTATTATCACGTGATTAGGAAGTCACGGGTTTGAATCGTGAAAACAACCTCTTGTAGAAATGGAGGGTAAAGCGGCGTGCAATAGACCCTTGTGGTCCGATCCTTCCTTGAATCCCGCGCATAGCGGGAGCTTAGTGTATCGTGTTGCTAAATTTTAATGTACAAGCGAAGTCTTAATATTGTTGTCATGTGATCAGGAGGTCATGGTTCGATTCGTGGAAACAACCTCTTGCAGAAATGCAAGGTAAATCTGCGTGCAATAGACCTTTGTGGTACGATCCTTCCCTAAATCTCGCGCATAGCGGGAGCTAGGTGCATCGTGCTGCCATTTTTTAATGTACAAGTGAAGTCTTAATATTGATGCCATGTGACCAGGTGGTCACGGTTCGAGTCGTGAAAACAACCTCTTGCAGAAATGCAGGGTAAAGCTGTGTGCAATAAACCCTTGTGGTCCAATCCTTCCCTGAATCCCGCGCATAACGGGAGGTTAGTGCACCGTGCTGCCATTTTTTACATGTACAAAGTGAAGTCTTAATATTGCTGCCATTTTTTACATGTACATGTTTTCACATGTTCGAGTCGTGAAAACAACCACTTGTAGAAATGCAGGATAAAGCTGCTTGCAATAGACCCTTGTGATCCGATCTGTCCCTAAATCTCATGCATTGTGAAAGCTTAGTGCACCTTGCTGCCTTTTTTACATGTACGAGTGAAGTCTTGATATGAAAGCTTTAACGGTTAAGCTTATAATGAGTTTATATTTGACACTTTAAAAGGAGCTAGGAATTTCAATCGGAAAAGGGTAAAAAATAACCCTGTACTATCAGAAAATGGCCAAATATACCCTTCGTTATACTTTGGGTCCAAATATACCCTTCCAGTTATACTTTCGGTTCAAATATACCCTTCGTCCGTTAAGTTTCCCCAAAAAAGTGCTACATAAAATAAAACAAAAGAAATATATATTACTAAAAATTGTTGAAATATATATTCATATTAAGTCTACGATTGTTATTATTAGTTCAAATGAATGGTGAGTGCAATACTACTTCACATTTACCTGCATAAAATACTAATACCATCTCCAAAGGCTCAATCATAGTTGATAAGTATGAGATAATGATATTGTAGTTCATAAAGCATTGTAATTATAGGATCACTTTACACCACTAATGACATTTTTAATTAGCGTCTTTGCTCAATGATTATTGGTGCCCTACTCATAAGCTCAGTGCTTTTTTAACTTAGCACCACTAGTAATTCAAACGAAAGATAGTTTATTTTATCATCAAAGCAAGGTGATAATATGACTTCTACTACAGGTCTTGAGTTAGAAAAATTAAAATAGAGAATTTTTTTCACAGTAATAAAAAGTGCTTCATTTTTAGTGGGCCCTACACAAGGGCAGAGCCATCTAGAAGCAAGGGGTTCAAATGATACCCTTTCACCCAAAATTTTATTTATTTATATATGTGTATATTATAAATTAAAAACAATAAAATGTATCATATATATAAGGGTTAAATTCCTTTGACATGAAACAGAAGCTTGAGCTAGCATATAAAAAGTTGAATCATTTTAATGAGGTCAAGATTTAAATGAGTCACACATACACTCTGATATATGTTTCACGACGCCGAGGGCTCCTCAAAAAACTAGAGGGATATTATGACATTTCTAATTAATTGTTTTATAAATTTTTAGCTCTTCTATTGTCCTACGCAACACGAATCCATATTAATCGAATTAGCGAATACGAGAAGGGTGAGCTAGCCTATAAAGTTTGAATCATTTTAATGAGCTTAGGATCAAAATGAGTTGCACATACATATTAGTACGTGTTCCCCAATGTTGAGAGCACTGATCAAACGAGCGGCGATATTATGACATTTTCTAATTAATTGTCTTTTAAAATTATAACTCTACTATTATCCTACGTGACACGAATCAAAATTAACCAAATTTGCAGATGGAGTATCAAAATACAGGATGATTATTACTCCCTCCGGTTCATAATAAGTGTTCACTTACCTTTTTTATTTTGGTTCAAAAATAAGTATCCATTTACATAATAAAAAAGATCAGTTAATTATTCTTTTTTTTTAATTTTCAATATTTAGATAAGTGAGTTTTTATATAATCAAGAAACTATATTAACTAGGTAATATTTAATTAAAGATAATTTAATCAAAATACTCCATTTTTATTCTAAGAATTAATATTTTCTTAAGGATGTACTAAAGGTTGAGTGGATACTCAGTGGGCTTTTGACCATGAAAATAAAATATTTTTTACTTTATTTGAAATTTTAAAATTAGAGTTGAAGATTGAATTGTGTTTAATTATTGTCTTTGCAAAGAATATTTGATTGTTTCAATATATTGAAACTGAAAAAAGTGAAAACAAAGTTTTGCCAAACGCTGGTTTCCAAAAAAAAAAAAAAAAAAATTCCCCCAAAAATGAAAAATTCTCATGGCAAACGAGTTCAAAAAGTGAAAATATTTTGAACCAATGGAGTAAAAAGAAAAAGTGCCTTTCATTTTTCTCATTATAAAATTGCATGATGATTCCCCATTGAGAAAGAACTTCAAACTTCCTTCTTTTTTAACCTCCCTTTTCTCTCTTCCCTATTCCTCCACTAAAATCATTTCATATAAATACACATCTACCATCTTTGCACTTCTCAAGCTAAGCCAAAAAAAAAAAAAAAAAACAGTTCTAAATTTTCCTTTAAACAGAGCAAATTTAAAGAAAGAAATGAGAACAGTGAGTACCTTCATTGCTTCTCCATCAATTTCACCGCCAGCGATCATTCAAAGATCGCCATGGTATTCTCCGGCGCCATATCTATTCGCCGGAGTAGCAGCCATGCTAGTTTTGATAACTTTTGCTCTAGTAATTTTGGCTTGTTCTTACTGGAAACACTCTGGTTATCCAAGAGAAAATAGTGATACTGAATCCGGGGAAGGAGAGAAGTTGAAGGTTGTGCCGATATTTGAAGAGAAAATTGTAGTTATAATGGCTGGTGATTTGAATCCAACTTTTTTAGCTACACCTATTTCAAGTAGAGGTAATTCTTTTGGTGGTGGAGATAATTGTGAGAAGAAAATGGAAAAGGAAAGTGAAGAATTAACTGATGAGAAGGTTAAAGAAGAAGTGATTACAATGGAAGTTAGGGATCAAGTTAATGAAGAATCTCAAGAGAGCCATTTATAAAGCAACTAAGCCAAAAAAAAATTAAGAAGAGCTTTTTCATCTTCCTCCTTTTTTTTTTCTTCTTCTTTAAGAATTCTCTATTTTGGTTTATATTTCAATTTTGAGATCCGGGAAATTGTAATTTTTGGTTGAGATGAGTAAGAGTTAGAAAATTTTCTAATTTTTTAGTAATATATGCGTTTTTGGTATTTATTGTAATTGTTAGAATGATTCATATTGATATCATGATTTATAAATGGTATTAGTGAAGTACCTGCGCTTTGCACGGTACAGCCACGACATTAATAAATAAAGGATATAATTGATACCATTATAAATTTGCTCAAGATGGAATATGTTAAATTTCTTATGCATATAAATAGTAATTTAATTTATATTAAATAAAAATTATATATATATTTTTAAAAAAAGTAGACTTAGATGAAGTGAATTTTTCATTAGCACATATAAAAAAAATAGATAAATGAAAAAGTATAGGTATATATAAATTTTATAGTCATTTTCTTATTTAAAAGCTTTGACTTCACATCTAAATAGATTCAATTTAACGTTTTAATGTTAACTTATTTTAAATTTTAACGCTTACTTTATGATTTTCTTTATGTTTCATTCTAAACTACTAATAACAACAATAAAAGAAGAAGAAAAGGAAAAACTAAAACCAAACTGAATACATATAATCTGAAATCCAGTGAATAAAATTTTCAAAATCTCGTATATATATTGTCTTATCCATTTTCCTTTTATTTTTATTTTTGTATTTTCATTTTCTTTCTTAATTCCCTACCCGCTCATTTTCCACTAAATATCAAATTCGTTTATGCGCAAGTGGAGGGGAGCACTGTAAATTCAATATACTATTACATTGTTTTATTGTATATACTCACAAAATGCTTCTTAAACAATTTACACACTCAAAATTATTTTAGTTTTTATTATTCATTTATATCTCTCACCCGAGAGTATGCTCGTCAGTTTTCACCTTGGAATACTCTGGATGTCTTATGCTTTTAGTTTATAATAATTTTGAGAATACAATTGTTTGGATTATTTTTGTAAATAAAATTGAAAATTTAAGGTTTTTTATTTTAATTAGATATTTTTAGAAGATTAAATCATAAATAACATCTATTTTATTGAACCATCACTTAAACCTAAAATATGATTAAAACTCCTCATCTATGTCAGAATAATTAAATTATTTCAGAAAAATATACGTACTATCAAATTAAAAGGACTTATTCCAAATAAAATGATTTTAATTGTTCAAAGAGTGACAGAGGGTTTTGGAAAAAAGAATATAACTACTAAAATAGATATACTATAATGAATGAAATAAGAAGATTTTACAGCCTTCCATTTCTACAACTCCACCTTTTGTCTTCCTTCTTCCATTTTTTTCTTCGTTAGTCAATTAATTATTGTCTTCACATATATAGAGAATAATTAAGAAAAGAAAAGCTATGAAACCGAATATGTTAAAGATAAAATACCTCTTCAATATTCCTTTTGGACATAAAATTACTGCGAATCTATATAAAGGCGAAAAAGAATACAATAACTTATGGAATTGCATTTGTAACTTTTTGAGATTATAACATAATTACATCAAGGACCTCAAGAATTGCCTTGTCTCTTCCGGTCTTTCGACAATATTTTACTCCTGCTTGAATTACCGGAAAACTCAAGGAATCTCCTTTAAGGTCTTCATCCTAAAAGCGGACAAAATAGAAGAAGAACAAAGAAAAATCTTGTACATAACATTAATTTCGTAAAGGGTAGATGAAACCAAAGCATATTTAATTGAATCATAGTTCCTAGACTTTTGTTGAAGCAGGGGAAGACAAAAAATACAACAATCGCACAAAAATTAAACATAAAGATGTATGATAAAACAAATCAATCTAATATTAGAAATAAAACAACAATGTAGGAAAACAAAATAATCAAACAAAAATAAATAATATTTCTCCGTCGTTGGAAGAACAAAAGAACACACTATTACTCTATCATTTGGAAGAATTTAATTGAATGATTGTTTGCAACCTTCTTGTTTCCAACTTAAATAGTAGAAGAGCTTTTATGCTCTATTAATTAAGAATTAAGAAAAACGGTTACAAATGACTTATTAGGAAAAGTTGGAAAAATCAAACGGATAGAAGTGGATGAAAAGGTGCAATTAAATAATTAAGAGGTGTAATTAAGCTAATTAATAGAGTGGCTTTTGAATTATTTAATAGATAGTATATTGATTTTAAAATGAGAGAAAATTCAAAAAAAGGAGAAAAAAGATAATTAGGGTTCTAGGCCATAGAGAGGTGTCACACAGAGGCGGATCTAGAATTTGAAGGTGGCGGGTGCCACTATTTTCTTCAATGTACATCTTGTTAGAAACGTATATTTGGGTCGGGTCCATCTCTTTTTAATTTATTCAGGTCAAATTAATAGGTTTTTTTTTATTTGCAAATATGAAAATTACATCTCAAAAATCAAGAAACGAACATAATTAGCATCTAAACAAGGAATCACACTCATTAACACCCATTAACAACAGAAGTAAAATCAACATTTTCACCAGGGACTTGCATCTCTTATGTATATTAAAAAAAATGAATTTGCACAAGTAAAATAACATCTTCAATAAGAGAATTACACCAATTAAAATAAGAAAAATAATAGAAAAACTCTTCAATAGGTAAATACACCCCATAAGTAAATGTAGAATTAGATAAACAACAAGTTCTCAAAAATAAATCATAAATTTCATGTTTTTTCTAAGCAGTGATTACGAAATTTTCATCACAATTTAAGTAGTAAAAGTGATTTAAATTGAAATTATACGTACTCTAATTCATTTATCATTTTATTATTAAGTACTCCAATTCATTTCTCGTGTTATTTATTGCTTATTAAGAGTATCCCAAGTCAAATATAGACAAGTAAACATGGACGGAGGGGGTAATAAACAAAAGAAATTATAAACATTTTTTTTTTTTTTTGATCTCAATCCAAAATTCCCATTGAGACCCAAGTTTTTCGAATTAACTACTCACATATTTGACATTAAGAGAAATGCTTAATTTAAGGGATTTTGAAGTTTCTATTTATGTGTTCTCGCTAGAGATCACAAATAAAATAATAGAAAACAGAAAAGGCAATATAAATAATAAAAAGATAAATAAAAAATTGGGAGGGTCGAAAAGGGAAGTACTGGTACAAAGGAAGTAAAAAGCGCAAAGAAAAATAGGAGTCGAAAAATGTCCAAGATAGATTTAAACTTGTGTCAGTCAGCCGTGACACCTTTGTCTAATTTACGATTGGGGGTGGCAGGATCAAATATTTAACCTAATTTAAACAAATTACAACATAAGTATATAAAAAATTTATTAATCGAGAGGGTGCCATGCCATCCCCACCCTAAAGGGTGGATCCGCCTCTGGTGTCACATCACCTTATCTCTGTCTAACTTTATATTATATATAGATTTGCGAAGGCGATTTATATGTTGCATCTTTCTTAGTAGTTGTGTACAAGTCAATATTTATCGAATGTGATTTATAAGTCGTAATAATTGAATATGATTTATAGTTTGATCTTGAAGTGGAATTTGAGTTTTTTTTTTTTTTTTCTGGTTGTCATTAATAATAATTAAACTACGAACAATTAACTTCGATGAAACTAATTTTTCGAGTTGAGTTATGACTTATGATTAATGTAAATAATCTTATCATGGTATGTAGGATTCATCTTTATTATTGGGTTTATTCAATTTGAGCCCCTATATTATTTTGTAAAGCTTCGAATGTTTATTCCTGAGCATGCGGTTATTATAACTTTTCATGTTAAGTGATTTAACTGGATATATAATATATAACAATGATTAATTGACAAAAGTACATGTGTAAACATGGCGTTCATCTATGATTTGTTATAAAGAATACAAATTTTTACCTTTACATGTAACTGTGATGTTCTCCACTAACCTTATTTTCCTCGTGAACATCTTTTTTTACTACTTGATAGGGTCATTTATTGATAAAATTTGAGGTGATTCCAATTAATTTGAAAATTGAACATGTTCAAGTGATAGGGGAATCTTGGCGTAATTGGTAAAGTTATTGTCACGTGATTAGGAAGTCACGGGTTTGAATCGTGAAAACAACCTCTTGTAGAAATGGAGGGTAAAGCGGCGTGCAATAGACCCTTGTGGTCCGACCCTTCCTTGAATCCCGCGCATAGCGGGAGCTTAGTGCACCGTGTTGCTAATTTTTAATGTACAAGCGAAGTCTTAATATTGCTGCCATGTGACCAGGAGGTCACGGTTCGAGTCGTGGAAACAACCTCTTGCAGAAATGCAGGGTAAAACTGCGTGCAATAGACCCTTGTGGTCCAATCCTTCCCTGAATCCCGCGCATAACAGGAGGTTAGTGCACTGTGCTGCCATTTTTTACACGTACAAGTGAAGTCTTAATATTGCTGCCATTTTTTACATGTACATGTTTTCACATGTTCGAGTCGTGAAAACAACCTCTTGCAGAAATACAGGATAAAGCTGCGTGCAATAGACCCTTGTAATCCGATCTGTCCCTGAATCTCATGCATTGCGAAAGCTTAGTGCACCTTGCTGCCTTTTTTAGTGAAGTCTTGATATGAAAGCTTTAACGGTTAAGCTTATAATGAGTTTATATTTGATACTTTAAAAAGAGCTAGGAATTTCAATCGGAAAAGGGTCAAAAATAACCCTGTACTATCAGAAAATGGCCAAATATACCCCTCGTTATACTTTGGGTCCAAATATACCCTACCAGTTATACTTTCGGTTCAAATATACCCTACCAGTTATACTTTCGGTTCAAATATACCCTTCGTCCGTTAAGTTTCCCAAAATGGACATCTATTCACATGTGGCATTGACATTTTTGATGAGATGGACGTCACGTGGCATGTCACCTCACACCCCCAACCCATTTTACTTCTTCCCTTCACCTTCTTCTTCCGCCACCATTGCAAATATGGGTTGGATTGTGCTATGTTTTTGTCCAGCGAAGTGGTCTTGGCGGAGGTACGGCGAAGTGCCGCCGGTGTAAGGAGAACGTGATCCCCGTCCCCGATTCCCCTGTTTCCTTGTTCTCAAGAACAAACCACTCATCAACTATCAGACAAGGACGTCACTTTCATCACCGAAAATCACAAATATACCGGCTTCTTGTCCAATCTAGATACCAAGCCAATTAATAAGTAAGCAATTATTGACATGTACGTTTTTGGAAATTAATGCACATACAAAAACTGTTTCTGATTCATTTTTCTGGGAAAGTAAATTTTAATCTTGGATGTGGTTTTGTGTGTTACAAAGGTGTTCGTAAATAAGCAATTCTGCACATGTTTTTTTGGTTGGTTTTAACTTTATTTATTTTTGTGGATTGATGCAAACATAGCAAAAAAAAAAAAATCATTTTGATTTGTTAAGTTGGATGACTTGCAACGGTGGTGGAAGAAGTAAAGGGAGGAGGTAAAATGCATTGGGAGTGTGAGGTGGCATGCCACGTGGCGTCCACCTCATCAAAAATGTTAATACCACATGTGAGTATATGCCCACTTTAGAAAACTTAACGGATAAAGGGTATATTTGAACCGAAAGTATAACTGGAGAGGTATATTTGGACCCAAAGTATAACGAGGGGTATATTTGACCCTTATCTGATAGTACAGGGGTATATTTGACCCTTTTCCGGATTTCAATAAGATAATCTTGTGCGTCCATTAAGTCGAAAGTTTTTTGTTTATAATTGAAAAAAGAAAAATATCAGTTTAGATATATTATCCAAAGTTCCTTTATTAATTTAGTAAATTATAATATCCTGCATTTTAATCCCCCATCATAGAGGAGAATAAAGTGATTGACAGAAGTGATTAGGAGTATATATGCTTTAATGTGGGTTTTAATTGCGTTTGGCGCATAAGAGAAAAAAATAAATTAATCATGTCATTTCTCGTGGTGTTTTTCTGGATGGTGGCCGGTTGGAATCACAATGGAAAAAAGATCAAGACAAGTTAAAAAAATATGTCATAGATTAACTCGTCCGAATCAAAGTTAAATAAAATATCCATATGGTGTTTTTTTCTTGCACATTTTTTTACAGAAATTGTTTAATCATCAAACTGGGAAAAGAAGTTCAGTTTTTTCAAAAGAAAAAAAACTATAAAGAGGAAAGTGTGCGAGTGCACAACAAACTAAAAATGAAACTATTTTCTGCTGTAGTCCAAATTGACAGAGACTTTTGGATGAATTAGTTTTGGTTGTGTCTAATCTGATCCATCAATAAGTCTACAGTAGGATTTCTCACTTTAGAAATAAAAATAGAGAAAAATAAAGAAACAAAAGCAAAAATATATTTCCTCCCGTTCACTATTGCTCGTCAAGTTTCATTTTTCGGGAGTCAAATTATATAGACTTTGATTAACATTTTAATATGTATATTTTCATCATATTTATATGAGAAGAATTGTAACTTATAAAAATTTTCTTTATCTAAATTTCAATTTAAAATATTAAATTAATTTAATTTATTTTAACTCTAAATATTAGTCAAATTGATGCTTCAGAAGCGAAACATCACAAGTAAAAGTGAACGGACTGTACAAATTTTCATCTTTTTTGGGCTCTTTGGTTTTATGCACAAATAGATGAGAAAAAAACAATTTCCTTCGAGTTAATATCTTTGGAATTTGAAGGAAAAAAAAAACCCACATTATTTCTATTTTCCTGTCAAGCCAAACAAAAAGAAGAAAAACAATACAAAAAACAAATAAACTTTTTACTCCAATTTTCCTCTGTGAAAGATGAACCAAAGTCAAGGTCAGCAAACAAGTGAAGGAAGACACGAAAATGATGCTGATTGCTGCCCTAACCGATTTCTTTGCTTCCTTAATGGACTATACTCCAACGCTATTTTCAAATTTTTATTCATATATATTTATTTTTATTTATAAAATATAGAAAAAAGAATTCTTAACCCTTGCACCCACCATTCGAATTTTTTATTTTGCTAGAATCATGTAAGTAAGATTCGCTATAATTAGAAGTCAATCTGATATTTTCCTCAAGGTATTCAAATATTTTATTTTACTTTTATAAAAAAAATTATAAAAAATGAGAATTTTTTCTTACCCCCAACCCCACCACCCACCCTGCCCCTTACCCTAATATTCCATTTTATATATTTTATTTTACTATTATAAAAAATGAGAAATTTTTTCTTACACCCCGACCCCACTCCTATATACTAAGTGATGAGGTTGGGAGCGTGGACATTTTTCAAAAGTTATTAACATGCGAAAATAATTAAGAAATTTAATTATATTTTAAGAAAACATCCCCCCTCCCCGTACCGAACACACCATTTGTCTCTTTGTTTCTGTTTTTTGTTTTTTCTCCCAAATTTCCGAGTTATTTCTTTCGAATTTTAAGAAAAAAAGAATAAAAAGCCTACAGTAACAAAGGAAGGAAAAGAGGAAGGGTAAATAAAAAAAAATAAAAAGCTTTTTCTTCAATTTATCTCTGATTTTGCTGTGTGAAAGATGAATCAAAGTCAAGGTCAACAAACAAGTGAAGGTAGACACGAAGATGATGCTGCCTTAACCGATTTCCTTGCTTCATTAATGGACTATACTCCCACTGTAACTTACTTTTTACCCTTTTTTAATTGTTGTGCAATTTTAGGTATATACAATTTTATGTTATGTTTTTGTGATGGTTAATCGTTTTGATCAGATTCCTGATGAATTAGTGGAGCATTACTTGGGTAAAAGTGGGTTCCAATGTCCTGACGTTCGATTGTATGTACCCTTTTCTCGTTCTTGCAATTTAATTATTTTACTTGCTGCTAAGATTAGGGATAGTTTGGATTGTTCAAAAAGAAGTAAATGAAATTACCATTGTATGATTTTCGTGTGTTTATACAAGAACAATAACAACATACTCAGTGTAATCCAACAAGTGGGGTGGTCTAAGCAGACCAGAGGCGAATTTAGAATTTTTAGAACATGGGTTCACCACTAGGAAAAGAAGGAAAAAAATGTGTTAAGTGGGCATTGATCCCTTGTCGTCTAGATAAATAACTCAACCTTCAACCAAGTGCACCGTTTAGCGTTCTTGTAGCATGGGTTCTAGCAGATAATATTATACCAATTTTAGAAAATATATACATAAAATACCTATTTTTACAAAGAGATCATGGGTTTCGCGTGCCCCGAATTTTCTACCTAAATTCGCCCTTGACTCAGACTAACTCCCTACCTCGTGGAGGTATTTTCATGGGTTTATGGTGAACTATTTTTTACTAGGTTTATCCTCTTTTTTGTTTTTTGTTTTTAATTCCGAGAAATCTATCTGGAACCAACCATTAGGACCAACTGTAGTCGTCGAAACTCGGGTATGATGGGCCCGCCCCTCTATGCGTCTCCACTTATAGCTTTTTGGATGGTTGTTATTTATTGTATTGTTATTTTAAATGCAATGTTTGTTTTGATTATTACTTAAACTTTATTGTATCGTATCATTAAATCCATTGTTCTACTTAGTATCCTACTTTTCTTTATAAATGTTGTAAGTTTATTTGTCATATTGTTAATATGTGGCATTAGGTAACGATAGAAAACAATACAATCCATCCAAACGTTATATTCAGCAAAATAATGCAATACAATACGATACATTCTGAAATGATGTGTAACAACCATCCAAACAAGTAGTTAAATACTAGGCTTAGTTCTCTTGGCGTAGGGCTCTAACTTACGAAGCCTCAAATCTCTCAACCTTTGCCAAGTGAGCTAAGCCCTGGGTCCAAAGGGAGATATTATATTATTGCAGCAAACAAACAAATTGAGCAAAGGTGCCCATATCATCCTGTATAATCCAACTTGGGAAGAAGTGCTCCCAGGATATTTCCTTCTGCGAAATAATAGAAAAGTTAGCTAAGTTATGTGCTAGTTTTGTTTAGATTTTTAGGAATATTAACAAAGCCTACATGATCAAGCAAAGTCGATAGATTCCGAATGTCTTTGCTAGTCACTTCTATCTCCCTGAGGTAGTAATATTTTTCTGAATCACATCTATAACCCTCTTTGCATCCGAGAAAATCTTCACATTCTTCCAACCATTCTTGATTGCACGTTCAAGAGCTATTCCTTTAGCAACGCTTTAACAGTCCTACCTTTTCCCACAAACCGGATTGCGGACCCATGGGTATGAATCAGTTTCTGGCTATCCAAAGCCGCAAGACCAATACTTGCCAGTCTAGCATCCACCTGAAAGCCCGCATCGGTAAACAATAATATCTTTATATCTTTATACTTATAACTATCAAATAGTGACTTAGAGACAATATTTCATGCTTTAAGTTCTGTTTCTTTTGATCTTCTTTAATTTTTTCTGGTCTGGTAGTAACTTTTAGTAAAATTAATGAATATATGAATTGGGTTTGTATTTGCTCTTTTATAGTTGTAATTTTTTATATTGTAGCATTTGATGTTTCTTTTGGTAGCGATGCATGATTCATTTTTGCTGTTTTGTATCAGTTTCAGACACTGTAATTTTTTATTGAGTTTTTCCTCTGTGCATGCAGAATAAGGTTGGTGGCAGTTGCTACACAGAAGTTTATTGCAGATGTTGCCACTGATGCTCTCCAGTATGTTCATGAATTATAGATCCTTCTTTCTTATTCTATTTTTCTCCTCCATCTATTGTTAAGCAGGCTGCTACTTCTTCGGCATATTGCTCATTAATTGTCCCTTGCGCGATAGTTGTGCCTGTCTAAGTGTTTTCTTTTCTATGATACTTCTAATTTTTAAGTGTCCAGGGTGACACCCCCCCCCCCCCCCCCCTCGTTCATACCAAAAAGACCCTAACTTTAACACAATATAGCACACAAACACGAGCAAAGTTTAGTAGCACCTCCAATTTGTCCAATGTCGTAAAGGAAGTTCCCCCCCCCCCCCCCCCCCTCCCCCCGCAACACTACCACCGCCACACACACACCCCCATCCACCCAAAAAAACCTCTAACAGGAAGCTCTTTTTTGGTGTGTGCGTTTGGGAGGGTGGAGGAGGCTTGTCCAGTACTGGAAAGGCGAAAAGCATAGAATAATGTGTCGGTGCTTTTAAGCGCATTCAGAACACAAGCTTTAGTGTAAAGATTTGCAAATGAAGATTATATCTGTGTGTAAGCAAGAATCATTAACTATAAATTCCAATTTTATGGCAAAGGAATTGAAAAATTACTATTAAGTGAATATAACTCATTTTAAATATCTATTCTAATGCAAAGATGCAGTTTAAGTGAAGAAGAGTAGAGGGGTGGGTCCATTATCCACCAAGTTTCAAACCAAGTGCCGATGCTCTCGGGGATTTAAAAAAAGATGTAGTTTTAAGTTTCTAATTCAAGCTAACTAAGTGGTTGGTTTTTTACTTCATTTCTAATTTCTTATTCCTAATCGTTCAAGGAATTTGTTCATAAAAATTTCTTAAAAATTAATGTATCACCTATAATCATTGTTTAACTTATTCCTAAACCTGTTAACCGGTTAAAACCGGTAACCGGACCAGTTAAACCGGAACCGGAACCGGTTAACCGGTTCCGGTTAACCATTTAAAAATTACCGGTCTGGTTCCAATATTTTTGAAACCGGAACCGGACCGGTTTAACCGGTGAAATTAAAAAAAAAAAAAAAGAGTATATATATATATATATACTTATATACATATATATAAGTATATATAGTATATAAGTATATATAGTGTATATATTAAGTTATACATATATATAAGTATATATATACTTATATACATATATATAAGTATATATACATATATATAAGTATATATATTAAGTTATACATATATATAAGTATATATATACTTATATAAGTATATATAGTATATATATTAAGTTATACATATATATAAGTATATATAAGTTATACATATATATGTATACGAAAAGCACTATTATGTATTGCTGACTTGCTGTTAGCCTGTTAGTCAGTAAATATTTAAACTTTAATTATAAACTTGTATAACATATGTAAATATACCTACAATATACTAATAAATACTATGATATATATATATATATATATAATACAAAAAAAAAAAAAAGGTTTTAACCACTTTGAACCGGACCGGTTCCGGTTTGGGATTTCAAACCGGTAAACCGGAACCGGTTAAGCGGTTCCGGTTTTTAACCGGAAACCGGCCGGTTCCCTAAACGGTTACCGGTCCGGTTCCCTAAACGGTTACCGGTCCGGTTCCGGTTGCAACCGGTTGCCACCTTTACTTATTCCTCAATAAGATAAGAAAACATGGGCCGACAAGCGCATACAAGGAGACATCCCTTAAAGCCTTGGTGCTGGCATTATAGCGCTGTCTAGGCAAGATTAAGTGTCTAACTAATTCTACATCTAGCTTTTGAGTTTAACCATGTCTCAAGCTGTAGCTTTTAACAAGACTGGGCTTGTCTGACTTTTATGTAAATAGTGGAGGAGATACAAGTATCTGTTAAACTACTTAGCTAACTAGTTCCGGAGAGGAAGATATTATGTTTCTTCCGCATGATTTGAACTCCCCCTTATTTGCAGCATCTGATCGTCTTTGCCACATAATCTCTTCTTAGTTGAAAATATAATCTGCAGAAGGAGTGCGTCATGGCCTGTAGTTAACTACCTTCTAGGTTTCTACCCTTTTTCTACTCTTGTTACTTTTCTCTACGCTCTAGGCTCTAGGAATCCATATTGAGTAATAAGGGAGTTCCTTCTGTTTTATTTAGAAGTTCTCGTAGAAAAATGTAAGCAGTTAAATACCATATTCTCTCCTTCCAATATCCATCTCGTTTTTCCGCTCTTGTAAATAATGTTAGTTAACTGGCAAGCTCCTCTATCTTCTAGTCTTGCAAGTTTCTCTAGATCCCATAGGATTCTGCCTTCTTGTTCTTGGTAAATGTTGGCTATTACTGCCATTTGCTGGCTGGTAATGCAAATAATTGACAGAAACGCTTCACATTCAGGGCATCATCATACAAATTTCTGGTTTCAGAAACTGAGTGTGGTTCTGCCACCAATTTTGTAGTCAATATTACAATCAAAATCCTCTGAATACTTCATTACTTTCTTTCATAGACCCATACCATAGAGTGACGTGGTAAGGATTGTTCATCATCCCACATTTGAACTCAATATTTTAGTGCAATAAGGAATCCACTGCATTGATCCACTTGGCTACATTCGCCCTCTTGCCTAGCAAAGACTCAGAATAAAAGAATCAAGAGAAAAAAAAACAATCATAGTAGATCGCTTTTCGGGAGATTTCCAAACAAACAATTTCAATTCCCTCCTCCATAATGCATGTGTCGCTATCACAAACCTCCAGATCTCTTTTTCCCCAATGTGAGTGAACAGTCCCATTTCAGCTCAAAAAGAGGTAATTAACCAATTCTTCAATTCCTCATCGCATAAAATCTCTTTATGCAACTGAACCAAGAATTTTCTTTCTTCATCATAATCAAATCACTCTTCACAACTCAGGATTCTATTTCATCATCAATCCAATCTAGTTCACGTTTTTTCTTCTTCTTATCGATGAATAGATCTCTTTACTTGTTGTATGACTTAGATGTCTCGTATTTCTCAAAAAAAAGAAGAGAAGATTCAATTGATGAGATTTGGTATGACATTGATTATCTTATTTCTCAAAAAAAAAAGAAGAGAAGATTCAATTGATGAGATTTGGTATGACATTGATTATCGTGATAAGATTGATATTCCAATCTTTCTTCTTAGAATGTATTGATTTGACCCCTTAAGCGGGAGCAAACATGTTGCCATCAGATGCAGAACCCCATATTTCCTCTAGAGAATCTCCTAATTGTTCCAAATCAACAAGAAATAGATTCTTTAACCAGAAAAAAATTGGTTTAGATGTTGGATGCATATCCAAAAGTTTTCGCAACTCAATCATAGATGATGGAATCATCAAAGATTTGGCCTTTTTTTAACTGTCTGTAACTCAGTAGAGGCCCAGAAAACAAAGAAAAAATGTATACGAACAAGATATCCAGCAACAAAACGTGATCAAACAAAACAAATCCAGCAAACAAACAGAAGGAAAAGTATTGAATGGAGGAACTCCTGATCATTTGGCGATCTCAGATGTGTTAGTATCAATGGCGACTCATTATCTCGGTGAATCATTCCTTCGATTAGTAGAATATTATGTAAACACTCACTCAAGATCTAACTTATCAGGTTCCATTCTGGAAGCCACATTTTTTTTTCTGAGGAGTTCGCCATGGTATATCTGATCCATGTATAATATCATGAAAAATAGATACAAAATTGTGACTGCTGCTAAGTATTGGCAATAGGTCGGAAAATATATCTAAAAGCATCACATTTAGATATTTGTACCCTGTCGAAGCAAGGAACTATGACATATGCTTGGAATAATTCATTTCCGAGAGAGTTGTAAAAGCACTGTCTTGTTGTATTTAGGAACTTTTGCTTGCATTGTATTATTTGGTCTACGTTCTGAAACTGATAAATTCGAGATTATGCAGGATTATACCCAAAATATCCCTTTTTGGCTCTCTTTAGCCCTATATCTCTTATCTGAGAATATCTGAAATTACTAATTTATTTTTACGACGGGTTCTGTATTTATATATTTTGTATATAATTGTATATAAGTATTTTCTATATAATCTATAAGAGAAGTCTTTTCCCTTTACTATTATATGTTAAATGAGACCAAAAAGACGAAATGAGCAGAAAATTTATATATATCAATGGAGGAAATAACCTTGTACAAGACAAGACTAATAGAGCTAAGACATTTCTTTGGTTTATGTTTCTCGGAAATCGAGCTTCTAGTATAGTAACTTTCTTATTTTCTTGATGATGCAGGCATTGCAAGGCAAGGCAGTCAGCTGTTGTCAAGGATAAAAGAGATAAGCAGCAAAAGGTGCCTCACCTATTTCTCTTTTCATTTTTTAAGCTTATTGGTTCTAACTCTGTTTCAGCAGGACAAACGCCTTATCTTGACGATGGATGATCTTTCAAAATCTCTACGAGAGGTAAGCATCAGATTCGAATCGTTTTTTGCTGACCTATCAAAAAATAAAAAAACTATTATTCAGCACTGTAATTTCATCTCATTTACTCTGTAAGCAGTCTCCTGTATAGTGCTTTTTGACCAATAGTTATTTGTTGAAGTGGTATATACTTGTTTTTACTTTTTCTTTCGAAATGATATTGCTAGTTAAATAGTTGTGTACAGTGAGTAGTGAGTACCCTTAGAGCTAGTGACCAGATAATCAAGAAAAAAGGATGAAGCTCCATGCATAAGCGATGGATTGAAGCCAAAGCATGAGATATTGAACATTAAGTGAGCTTAATTTCTCTGCATCTGATAATGTATCTATTCTTTTACATCATCAAGTTAAGACTGGTGGGAGGTAGCAGGTACCTGGTAAAATAATCGAGGTGCGTGCAAGCTCGTTCAGTCACCACTGTCATAAAAGAAAAGAAGTGATTCACATTGTGTGCGGTCATCTGTGTCCTTGAAGTTCTTGGTCTATAATTCCTTTTTGGAATTAATTTTTTTTTGTTGTTTAATACTTTTGATAAGTTAAAGATTTTATTGATGCGATCGGGCAGTATATTGTGGGTATATAAAAGTAACCTTAGATAAAAAATGTGATTATCTACAGAGAGCAACTAAATTATCTATACCAACTGGGACCTTATGGATGCTGCAAAATATTTTAGAAGCAAAAGACATTCTCTAATGGGTAGAAAGGTGTTCTCCGTCCCTTTAGAACCTCCCCTTGTTTCTTCCTCTCCAAAGGTTGTCCTTGTGATGCCAATAGTTTTATCGATTCAGTGCTATTCTTTGCAAAGATATTTGGTGTTTCAACTTGCTTACCGTAGTTCTCTGTAACCTTTTGATTTGCATTGCAGTATGGTGTAAACGTCAAACATCAAGAATACTTTGCTGATAGCCCGTCTGCTGGGTTAGATCCTGCTTCAAGAGAGGAATGATCTAAAGCCTGCAAGAAATTTCTGTTCGGGAGGTCATTGCCTCGTCGTCCTCATGATTTCTCAAAATCGCAAAAGCTATATGGGTGTTGGAGGATACAACTCTTGATTACTATGTACCTATATATGTATCTGATTCACTTACCAATATTAGCTGCAGTTGCCACCATTTATAGATTGCTTGTTTTGAGGTTCCTTCCGTGGTAGCGACAGGGGTGATATTAACAAATGACAACTAGCGCAGATGTTTAAATTTGCTTTCAACTGGTTGATGAATGTACTTTATTTTGGCTGTGGGTTGGCTGGATTCTTCATTTTTCTTTCCTTGTTTCTTTTCTTGCGCTGTTTCTGAAGACCAAACATCTTTGGGTTGGTACCTCATTCTAGTCTCTTTTAAACTTTCTTTTGTAGAACACCTGGGAGATAATATAAACACTGCTCATGGTGTGTGTATTTATTGTGCGTTGGCAAAAATAAACGAAAGGAGCATAAATCGAGGAAGTTATACTCAATCGCCTTAGAGGTGGGTCGCCTTGAAATTTTGGCCCCGCTTGTCCCATGGGCAAATCTTCAAGGTCAATGTCAAAACTCGTTAATCTTGAGTTTTGTCCATGGGGCAAATGAGGTCAAAAGTTCAAGACCACCCACCTCCAAGACCATTTTTGTAAGTGACAAACGGAATTCCCTGTCCAAGCAAACTAGTAGAACGCAATGGCCTCCCCAAACTATTGAATAATCTCATTTAATGAAACGATCACTCAATATTTCTTCCCAGATTTGGACAGAATTTTTTAAGACCTCATTTCATGGGATTATACTGGTTATGTTGTTATTTAGGCAGAGTTTTGTACAGAATGTAACCAAGGAGATGATATGAATTGATTGGAGACAATGATGGCTTTCATCATCGTCCATATTGCTCAACAACGTAATAAGTATCAATTAGAAAATCTTTTTCCTCAGTGTCGTAGACTTCGTAGCATTGCGTACGAAGGGTCTTATCGTCCTCTTTAGGCTCGTTCATGACATAATTTAGAATTTTAAAAATACTTTTGTTCTCATAAAATTGCAGTTTCATGCTCCAGGTTTCAAAATTGTCACCTTTGAAGTTTTCATTTTTGTTAAGCTCAGCAACAATTTCCCTTGAAACAATCAACATGGTTTGCAAGGGACATGAGGGAAACAGTCAACATGGATGCAGTCATTAATAAAAGAATTAGTCACTGTATCATGTACCTTACCTTCCAGCATAGTAAAAAGACTTTCATAAAAATGAGTTTGTAGATCATTATGCAGGGGCTTTAGAAAATGTTTCATTTTATTTTCGATGACCGGAACCTTTTACTTAATAACAAGTCGAGGTACGTACTTTAAAGATCAAAACGGAGATCACTCACCAAACTTAGTTATCAATCCATCATTAGTGAAAAAAGTGCAATATTCATACTATGAACAAAAGCAATATTGGAAGTTAATATTTACCCTTTTGGAGTCTGCAAAGATAATAGATCGATTTGAAACGTCATGATTACAGAAGTTAAATTGTCTAAAGACTATCTATAAAGCCTTCACTTTATCATGAGCAAGCATCAAGCTTACAGTCGTTCACACCACAACTAAAAGAAGAGGGGTTTAACCTTTCCCTTTTCACTTCGTGGCCACTAGTCCACAGTGAATACAAACACTTGGTGAGTGATTGCTAGTTTTCAGGCGAATGAAGATACGCTCCAGTCTTTCCGTTGGATCCTTATTATTCCTAGAACATGCAAAAAATCACCTGTCAGAAATGGACAGATCTAGTTACTGGAGCAACGGGAAGCATGGATTGCACCATCGTAGTTGGGGGGAGTCATTAAATTGAGTCAATCTCTACTGGGGGTGAGGCAGGGGGAGGGAGAAGGGGAACTCGTGGGGGGCGGGGTGAGGGTGGGGGGATTCAATTACACTACTTACCTAATTGTCATAGAAGCGGGAACGTCGCCTTCGAGAACTGCACCACAAAAGAAGCATGAAAAAATAAATATTGTGGATCACACTGAACATTAATGACAAAGACACTATTGACTATGCAAATTGGCTAAAGCAATCTCCACAACATGTGTTATTTCTATGCTTATACAATACAATGCTTAAACTGGACCAGCCTTTAATGACACTAATTGGTGAACTATTGTTAGATTAGGAACTGGTCCAGTTTGAGAGGTTAGCAGTGTATCCTCCTACAAAGCAAGAAAATTATAATTGCTATATTCTCATGATAGAATCAGTTTTCACTATCTGAAGATTCAGGCCATAGCAAATGATTGGCAGTCAAATGTTTCCATTGAACACAATTTATGAGGCAGAAGAAAAGGCTCCCGGTAGGCCAGTACTAACAGCATGGTTTTCACAACCACACTATAGTCACTAACCCCAATATCTTAACTCTGGAAATAGCAAAAAGCCAATAAGGTGGATGGTATAATGTTAGAAATGGTGGAAATAGCTGAAATGCAAATACCAATCTTACCGGTGAGGATCAGAGAATGAAGAAGAAAGGTCTCTTTTACTCCTTTTCCTGGTCTATTCCCTTGATACTTTGTTGGTTGGACTTCCAAGACTAATACTTTTCTTCACCTTCATATCTAAATATAATTTAGAACTTATATCTCAATTTTTGTGTGATGACTCTAAACAGTAGAAGTTATTTGTTGTTTGATCATTTTATGAAAAATGGAAGGAGTGCCAGCTTAGATGAAAGAACCTGCAACGGAAAGCGACACTCTTATCTCCAGATAATGAGAGCTTTTTCTACAACTCATTTTGTTACTTTCAGATTATAAACTTTATGGGTTTTTCACATGGAATTAGTGATACGGAGAGTGTTAGAGCTTACCGGGGATATAATTATTTGCGATCTAATCTATTTATAAAATTAATTTTTGTATACATATAAATGAAATTTATTCCTTTTTTTGAATAAAGTAACAAATTTCATTAAGGACAGGCAAAAGTTTGCCCCTATACCAGAACTCAAGAAGTATACCAAAAAAGTAAAACCTTACAAGAAGACATGGTGTTCTACAAATAACACCCAATCATCTATACACGTAGGAATCCAATGGGTGCACCCAACAGGAAATAAGGGAAAAAAGACTCTTCCTCAAGTGTACAAAGTATTTCTCTATTCCCTCAAAAGCTCTCCTATTCCTCTCTCGATACGATCCACATAAGTGCTAGCGGTGCGTCATCTCTTCCTTCTTCTAAATGCCCAACTAAAAATTGTTTCTTTCACGGTGCCCGGCATCACCTACTCAAGTCTAAACCATCTCAAAATTTCCCACCATAAACAAGAAGCTATCCGTCAATGTAAAAGAGGTGATTCACATCTTCTCCTGATTCTTTGCATATGAAACACCAACTGACACAAGTAATCTTTCTCTTCCTCAAATTCCCGCTGTCAGGATCACTCCCCTTGTAGCTAGCCAAGTGAAAAAACCCACCTTTCTCGGTACCCCTAGGGATCCATACCGATATATGTGGAAAAACACACTCCTATCTAGTTAGAAGCTTCTCATAAAATGACTTCACTTGAAAAGACACCATTTTCCCCCTCCCCCCATCTCCATACATTTTGACTATCCATAGTAGTTTTTTGTTGGTGAAGCAAACCAATCAAGTTTTGAAATTCTTCAAACTCCCAGTCTTGCGTCTTGAATAATTTTGCTAAGGCGATTAAGTACTTTGTTCATTAATGATACCTTTTTATTTCGTGAGGTCAACTTTCCTAGCATGTGTATATTTGTAAGAATCCAAATGAAGCAATCTGATGAGCACTCGACTGAAAAACTTAGAAGAGTTTATAAGAATCATAAAAAGAATATCTAATGCATCGAAATGTGTGAACAATCTGCCCACAAATTTACAAGGATGTGTTCTCACATGCTTACTTTATGGCATGTAAACTAGATGGCTGAATATTTCTAAATTAAAAAAGAAAAATCGATATTTTGCTCAATCTTATAGGGAATGAAAGACAACAGCTTGAGGAATCCTGAATGAGATCTACAATAATGGATTTTCACATTTTACAGTGACTAAAACATCCTCAAATCAAGATTAGCTTAAGAAAATGTAGTGCATAATGAAAATAAAGGCCTATCTTGAAGTTACTGACCTGTGACTATCAGCTCTTCTCCTTGAGAAGCCAGCAACAGTTACAAGTTCATCATCGGTCTCATCAACCCCATAATCTACATA
This sequence comes from Lycium barbarum, assembly GCF_019175385.1. Lineage (NCBI taxonomy): Eukaryota > Viridiplantae > Streptophyta > Magnoliopsida > Solanales > Solanaceae > Lycium > Lycium barbarum. Next base: position 126,883,728 of record NC_083343.1, on the reverse strand, counting down.
CTCTACGGATGCCACAGAACTCTCATCAGAGTTAGAACCATCATAACCCAAATGGCGGTTTCCTCTTCTTGTATTATTACTTACTCTAGATCTTCTTCTGTTTCTAGATGTCCTAAAGTTATTAAATACCTGATACAAGATACATGATGTCCACCAATTCCTTTCCGCCGAAGGGAAATTCTCAAATTCATCATCAGAATTATCATTTCCATATTCAATCACATAGTCACCTAACACAACCCCTCGGGGAACTTCTGCATGAATAGTACTCAAGACGTCTATTATTTCAGAGGACTGCTGAAAATTTTCCCAATCAACCTGTCGAGCAGGATCTATTTTTGAGGGACGTGCATGAGGGTGGTCAAGATTAGCATGTTTCTGAAGTTCCACATAGGTTCCTTTAAATCCACATTTATCCTCTTCACAACAGCGTTCCTTGACATCGAGATGCGTGCGAGCCTTCTCAACAACAACCCATCCAGTAACTTCTCCCCTACACAAGGGGCAGGTGGGCCAGCTGTTGGCTTCCGATTTTATCACATCTTCTTTCTCACTGGATGTCGAAAGTGATTGTTTGAAGCGTTCTAAACAGTTGGAATGCATATGATCTGTGTCACACAAAAAAGGCCTGCAACCCTTGTCATATGATGAACACTGGAGGAGTACACCATTGTGAGGGAAGTCCAAGCAAATGGGACAAAACACATCATCCCAGTTGGTATAGAGCTCCACCTCTTCCATAGAAAAATTTGTCATAGCCCGAAGTTTCAATGATGGGAGAGAGTAAAGTCCAAGTTCCTGTCAGCATACAGCATCTCCCTTCCTCTGGTCAGAATTAAATAAAACTGAGCTGACAAACTGTGAAATTTTGCAAACAAAAGCAACAGTATACCATGAGTAAGCAAACATGTCCACTAAAACAAGCTGAACTCATGGGTCAACAGCTAGATAGAAGAGCAAGAATATCTCAGAACCGTTAACCAAAAAAGAAAGAGATAAAAGGGAAAATTACGTGATATAATGACTCCGTTTTAGCAATACTTATAAAAAGTAGCTAGATTTTTAATTTTATAGAAGATTTTACATGTATGACGACCAGTGTGTGTATGACTATGTATGTACGACTGGCAACGGCTAGTGCATGTATATATGCATGCATGACTTTATGTATGTACCGCTGGTGTATGTTTGTGTGTATGATCTCTTTTGGAAAAAAAAAAAAATTGCTATATTTGAAAACCCAATAATATCGCCATAATTTGTTATTAGGGGCATAATAGTGCTATTAATGAAAATTCCCCAACAAAGCCAAAAGAAGAGGAAGCTGATCAGTGAAGGCTATTAATCTCTGGAGGCAGACAATTGAGTCATCATCAATTGCAACTTAACCCAAAAAGAGAATTAAAAATATTATTGAGCAAAGGTAAAGCGATCATTATATGACTTCACTACACCAAAATGCCGATTGTCATTTCACCTCATAATACTCACCATTTCTTTTATCAATTACAAGCAACCAAAATATTGGTACGGAAAAGCTTCCATAAGAAGATGCAAATATTGATTCTTGTATAAGAGGATTCAAATACTAAAAAATAATTTGTATATCAAAAGGCCAAATGATCAACTATTGAACTCAAATGCAGACATATTAGATATTTGTACTCAAGTCTTTCAGGAGAATGACATGACTTGTTGGCAGCAAGAGGGGCTATCCTCACAACTTAAAATCTGAGAAAGAATAAGGGATAAGATGCAAGAATTGGTCACATGTGCAAGTGCGTGGGAGAAGATTTAGAGCACCTATTGTTGCATCGCAGGTCACTAGCTACTTGGTGGTAAACTTTTTTGAACATGTTCTGCATACATTTGATGATGCCAGCTATAGTCAAGGATGTGATACTCAATTGGACCTTCAAGCGTGGGAAAAGATGCAGAGCTTGCGAAGTTTCCCCTTGGGCTCTTACAGTTCAGAGAGAAGGTAGTTGGAGAAAAAGGACGTTCTAATGCTCGATATAAAGTGGCATCCTTTACCTGGTTGGTTGCTCGAGAGGCATGCTTAACACATGACATGACAACCTTCAAAGGAGAGGATTTCAGTTATGCTCTAAATAATTTTTATGTGGAGGAAAGCCAGAGAGTATTAGGGTGTGTTTGGTATTTGGACCATATAGACACCCTTAATCACCTTCTTTTTTGTCCATTATCACTTCATGGATCAACTATGGCAGCTGTTTCTTAATAAGGTGGGACTTAAATGGAGCAAGTTAGGACATACGAGTAAGCTATTGAATTGTTGAAACATCAAAAGAAGAATTCCAGATGAAAGAAATGGTGGCAAACTATCCCAACATGCATTTGGTGGACTATTTGGAGGGACAGAAACTCCAGATGTTTTGAAGACAAAGGAAATTCAAATCAAAAGATCAAAATGAATTGTTTGCTTTTGTTTTATTTTTGGTGTAAATAGAGCTATGTAAATGATACTGAACCAGTGATAGATCTCATTGAATCCATTTACAAATTTCAAATAGAAGGCATATACTTTTGGCGCATCGTAAATACTTTTGACAGCACGTCTTGGTACTACATTAGTAATACACTTGCCATTTCTCCAAAAAAAAAAAAAAAGGAATAGGATAACTTTTGAGACAATGGAAAATACTTTCATACTGAGAGCCATTCTTTTGCTAATTGTATATTTTTTGCGGCTATGAGATTCCAATTAGTACAGATGAATAGATATCTCTTTTTTTTTTTTATTAAGCACCGGGTGTCCGAGGCTCTTTGAGCCCCGACTAATCCCGGGGGTGCACAGGCCCTCGGCAAGGAGTTTCCCGCAAGTGCACCACGGGTAATTCAGGGTTTTACCCAATCCGATGGCCCTCAGAAATTGTTTGCACCTAGTGGGTTTCGAACTTGAGACCTTGAAAGGGAGCACCCCAAGGCTCAAGCCAATTGCCACCAGGCCAACCCCTGAGGGTTACAGATGAATAGATATCTCTCGTAGATAATCATATTCTTTAGATTCTCTATACCTCTTTTGAGTCTTTTATACGAGGACTTCCCCACAACATTAATAAAGTTTATTATCTTATCATAGAAATTAAGCTTTGTTAAAGATTGCATGATAGAGTAGGGACATGATCCCATACTCTCAGCATCTATTTTCCTAAACTGCACAGACATACAGAGTAAATAGTAAATCATCTTATGACATTTGTTGCTCTACCACCAGTTCCGCTCTTTCTAGCTACAACTTCATGTGACATCACGATTCACAACTACCTTAAAACTCATAGAGTAATAAAAAAGGGCAGCCCAGTGCACTAACCTCCTGCTATGCGCGGGATAAGGGGAAGGGTCAGACCACAAGGGTCTATTGTACGCAGCCGTACTCTGCATTTCTGCAAGAGGCTATTTCCACGAAAACTCATAGGGTAATACTTAGCTATATTTACATTTTCAACTCACAACATGAAAAAAGATATTCAAATCCTTCGAAACCAAACTACCAAATATGACAAGGAGAATTTCTTATTAAGTTATTATAATTATAATTGTCATTTCTTCACTCTCAGGACTAATACCAGTTGTTGATTGTAAAATCTTTTTTCATTTCCATGTTACCTATAGCAACCCCAATACCAAATTATTGACTATTATTTGCAACAAACAATTCAAATACTTACAAACCCCCAAACTCATATTACTGAAAACTTGTAATTTCCCACTTTACACCTCTACATAACTATCAGATTAATGAATACTTCAATATAAATAATAATCATTTCTTATTGCATCATTTAACCAATTCACAAAGCAAAAAAATAGCCAACCTAAAAAGAAAATCAAAACAAGAAAAGGGGTATGCTCAAAGACCAAAATTGATAAATATAGCATCAATTGGAATCAAGAAAGACACCCATTAACATATAACCTAAAAAAGATCAATTTTAACCAAGAAAGATTCATTTTTTATGGAAAACAAAGTCAACCCAAAATGATAACAGTGATGGATCATTCAAACTCAAATTAAAACACTCTTAGAGAGAAAAAGTAAAAAAAAATTAAAGAACAGATCAAACCTGATAAATTGATAAGAAATCAAGAACACCCAAGATGAAGATTGAAGGGAAAGAGCAGAAAAATAAATTAACCTATTTATATTTTGATGATGCTGAAAAGAAGCAAAAGAAAAGTGAAATAGGAAAGTGAGTAAAGTTCTACGAAAAGAGGTTTTGTGTTTCTATTTTATTTTAAATTTTAATTACATTTCCATTTTGATCTAATCTTGGTAGAATATTAGAATATATTCCCTCCGTACCATTTACATATTCCTTAATAAAATATTAAACCATAGAAAGTGAGTAAAGTTCTACAAAAAGAGGTTTTATGTTTCTATTTTATTTTAAATTTTAATTACATTTCCATTTTGATCTAATCTTGGTAGAATATTAGAATATATTCCCTCCGTACCATTTAGATATTCCTTAATAAAATATTAAATCATAGATAAAAATAGATAATTTGGCTATACTATTTATAATTAAATAGATGTTGGGATTTGATCACTTAATACTTAATAATTGCAAATTTAAAAAAATAAGATTTTTTTAAAATTTGTTAAATGGACACTCTTTTTTTATGCGGAGGAGTACTATGTCACGTTTTTTCGTTTCAACAATAACTTTGTCATTTTTTTATATTAATCATTAAAATTGTCCATTGTCAAGGAAGACTAAAGATTTGGCTTACCAAATTATCGATAGTCAAACTTACTTGGATGATTCATTAGAACAATTAGAGGAATGAAGTCAAACTTATTTGGGGTTATTTCACATTAAGAAATTGTGACATTTTTTGTTGCATAATTTTTACAATTAATTTCGTTTTCTTGTTTGGTTGGTTAGATGAAGTCGTGGAAGATAAATACTTATACACACTTGGTAAGAACTATTTTATTATAGCTAGATTTCACTTTCATATATACTCTCTGATATAAGAACTAATTATTTTTAATTTAACCGTCCGATATCTGAATTGGCTCAAATGCAAGGGTTGGTCTTTAATATAAGAACTTTTATTTAACCATTCGATATTTGAATTGGCTCGAATTGAAGAACCCTATTTAAGAGTGTAGAAATCTCATTTTTTTCAATTTAATCCTTACCCCTTGTTTGGATGGAGGTTTCCCGTGGTTCATTAATGTATGGTTCTCTATGAAACCATGTTTGTTTTCATTGTTCTTAAAATTATGTGGTATGGTGTTGTAAACCCGTGGTTCATCCTATGGTTATATAATCATGAAAAGTTCCAATTTTTGTAACCACGGATTTGGTGGTTTTTTCGTGGCTACATATTTCATTTCTCTATTATACCCCACCCTCCACCATCCACCCCACCCTACCACTCACCCCCGCCACTCACTCCCATCATACCTTCACCCTACCACCCACCCCACCCCCACTCCCAACTACCCCACTCCTCTGCCACCCACCCCCACCACCGCAACCACCACCCACTACCCCTCACCACCCCTAACCCCACCCCACAACCACTCATCCCCACCTACCACCCACTATCCCCACCCTCATCCCCCAACCAACCACTCCTCCACCACCGCCACCCACTACCCCTCACCACCGCCCACCCCCACCTTACCACCCACTACCCCACCTTCATCTCACAACCACCCACCCCTCCACCACTCCCACTCACTACCTACTTATTTTTTAAAGTTCCTGTTTTGTTCTTTACCTGAGTTTTATTAATATATATAAACTAATTTCTAATTAAGAGTTAAAGGTATTTTAGTAAACTTACAAGTTATTATACAGTACCATACAGTCAAAACAAACAATACAAATGTTATTAAACCACAACAAACGATACAGTCTATCAAAACATTGTGTTCATTAATACAATACAATACAACACCATACTGTACCATATCATATTGTACATTAATGAACCACGTGAAACAACCATCCACACAGAGGGTTAGTGATAGAACTAGTTCTTACGGATAAAAGCGATGCCTATGATCAACAAAATTCGGTTAAAATTATTTGGTAATTAGAACACAACCGGTAAGTCTTGGTCGTTGGAATCTAAACAAGTTATTGTCAACAATGGCCAAAAAGATGCAGTATTGCCAAAATAGTCACCATAAAAGAAGCACAACAAAAGAAATAATGTACCATCATATAGAAAAAAGTTGCTAGGCAGTTTTATTTTTTCCTATTTTGACTTCTATCAAGTTTCAAAAGTCACAAAAAAGAGGCACAAACCACGCCTAAAAGTCACTAAAAAAAAAAAAGGCACAGTGGCACTAGAACAATCATCAAACGTGCAACGTCACCACACTGGTCATCAATCATAAAAAGAAAGAAAAATGCTAACAAAAAGTACTTTGACATAGCAAATAAGTATAAGATAGCTTACGTAAAAAAAAACTACTCAAGTCTCTAGCAAGATAAGCTACTTAAGTCACTTATACGATCATTGACGATTAGCTACATATGAGAAATATGAGAGAGGAAGTTATCTTGCTAACATAATAACAAAATGGATGCAAGAGACTCTGCTTTCAAGGTGTCAAAACACAAAGCACATATATTCCTTACGTAATGTGACGCAATATCAACTTAAGAACATCTCTAGACTCTAATACAAACATTTAACATTTCCAGCAATCAGAGACCGGGAAAACTTGAGATCCAAGATTTGGTTCAATCAATTCACCCTTTTATAGAAATACCAAACAATCTATATGATAACGCAAACCAGAAAGTTAAATATGACGGGGAATTACATAAGTTGGAACCATAGAAGTACCAAACGATCTCCAAGAATATTACAAGGCTAATATCAGCTTTGGAAAGGACTAATATGGTATATTCTTAGGGAGGTTACGGATGACATTGCTTTTCATGCCAATCTTACTGCGCATAATCTCCACACCAGATTTATTCATGGCCTTCAACACCTTCAACTTAACCATTTGCTCCTTGGACTGCACAGTTGCGAGACCCATGCTTCGGTACCTGGAGGAAAAGGTTTTTTGCTCAATTGACAGTTTAACATGAAGGAACATGACAATAATGGATGATTTTTTTAACAAGTCAAATGCATACCTTGCGGCAACTGCAGCACTTATAGCCACATCATTGGTCCGTGTAGGCCTCAGTTTCTGTCGGTAGTATCGTAAAAACTCTCTTGATCCAAGAGTCTTAACAGATCTTCCATTATCATTTCTTGTTGTTATTATGAGCTCAGATCCACCACTTCCAAGTTCCACACTATTGCCCGTGTCATCCGATAAAATGAGCTGTTTCCCAGTTTCATCCACAAAGCTACGAATGAAGAGAAGTCTCAGAATCAATAACAAAAGGTGCAGAGCTAAATATATATATCTTACCTAAATTACTTCTAAAAAATCTACAAAAGAAGATGCTGCTTATGACACTCATCCTGCCCAAATTACATGGAAAGCATTGTATTAGAAACCATACCTGCTGCTATAGTCATAAAACTCTTCTAATTCAGCTTCTTCATCATCATCGCCATCACCATAATGCACTCTGCAATGACTCTTTGCTTCCATATGCTTCCGAACTGCTTCTAAACTGCTGAAAGGATGACATCTGTAGTTGCAATACAAGCACATGAAATCCCTTTTAACCTGCACAGAAAAAAAGAGAAAGATTGTGAACACAGATAATAGTTAAGACAGGCTGGAAGACGAGAGGAAGCACATATTCTACCTTGAGACTAAGGTAAGTCAGGAAACCTTTGGGATCCTTCAGATACTCAACATCAGGTATGAAGAACCCATGCTTCTTGTGCATGTGAACCATGCAGCTCTCAATGGTCTTGTGTTCTTTATCACACATGAAGCAACATGATGGATCTAAGTTTCCAATGTATTCATCAACATCACTATCTTCATCCATATTGTCATTAGATGTATGCTCATTCATCTTTAAGTCTGTTAAAGAATCGGCGGCTTCACCAATCATCTCTTCATCTGGATCAATCTCCTCCCACTCACTTTCATCACTTTCCTCAACATCTTCTCTTGCCTTCCGTGAAGTTTCATTTCGAGGATGGCGTAGAAGCGGCTTGATTGTAACACTATTCTCATCATGATGACCTGGTTGTTGAGAAGCCCGTGTTAGGTGACTTTTAGATTTCAGATGCTGAGCATGAGCCTTGGAGCTTCTATACTCTCTGCCACACAGACCACAGGCATACAGCAATGGAGTTTCACTTAACTTTTCCTTCTCTTCTGCAAGTGCAGCCTGTCTGGCTAGAAAAATAGTCTCTCTCACTCCGGGAACTCCCGCGACCTAAAAAACATGCATGAGCAAAAACATTAATTCTGTTGAAAAATCTCAATTGGACACAGGTTCCTTTACCAGTCTGATACTCTTCCTGGCCTATGAAAACAATACGTAAATAGGCCAGGGATAGGTGGTATTTTATTTACTATACAAGAGATATAAAATGATAAAACTCTATTATGCATTGTATAAGTAGTGTATTTTCTAGTATAATCCATTTTTTCTTTTTTACCAGGTGAAATTGCTTTTTGATAAGCTTGATCCATATTCCTTTTTCACAACAGAACATTCCATATATGTATTTCTCAGCTAGTTTTTGGTTTCTTCAGTGACTGTCAAGTAGTGTGCGAAGGCACACAGGTATATCGGATGTACCCCTCTGGTAAGACATTGATTATTCAATGACCAACAAAATGACAGAATTGATTTATTGAATGACTGACAAAATGACAGAATCAAGGTCAGTGACTAAAAAAACCCAACTTGATAGAGTTGAAGAAAGATGTACTAACAAAACAATTGCATTTAACTTGCCATTTTTCTGTCACCAAGTTAAAAGGGTAACAATATTTCATATGCCCAACAAAAGCAAACTAGAAATTTATCCTTTTAAGTTACAAAGAACAGAAAGAAGATGACTGGCTTGTAAGACACAAGACCAATTGCCAAACATTTCCCTCCTCCAACCACCACGCACCCCTCAAGCCCCTTTTTGATAACCAAGAAATCCTCCATGGCCAGCTCTGGATGGTACGAAACTCGACAGACAATGAGCTTGACACTCTACCCTTCTCCACTATAATATCAGTTTTTTTGTTGACGTCTTCCAGCAGCTAGAGATGCACCTTGGTCTCCCAGTTACCATTCCTATTAAATTCTGAAATTCAACAAAACATTCCCCCTAGTATCGGCCTCTATATTCCTTCCCTTCACCCATTTCCTTCTAAATCCTCCACCACTTATCACTTTCCTAGCGGAGAAATAGTGTAGTCTCTCATACTTCCCCCCTCCCCTAAAATCTACTTCATTGGGACTATAATAAGAATGCTTTCGTTATGTAAAGCAAACACCTCATACAGCATGGATTTCCTCAATCACCTTAGTTGTTCGTCAATACAGATTGATCAATACCTTATTCAAAAACGTAGAGACCAATGACAAATTTATCCATAATAATTCCCAAGTCAGTAATCAACTTATAGCTACATAAGTCGTGACCTTACTGAACTTTGCATAAGCTTAAAGTTCCCCCAAAAAAAAAAAAAAAAAAAAAGAGTCCTTCCCGTATTTTTTCTACCATCTATGTCCTTCCTATCACTAATCTTCTAAGCTTACTTCACAAACTAAGGCTCTACTAGAAGCGCAACCAACTACAGAACAAATTGAATTGGAATCATGAATAGCACCCTCTGTATTCATAGAACATCCTTTTTAAAAAAAAAAAAAAAAAAAAAAGTAAAAGTTTTATTAATATGGTACAGTATCAAGTACAAGACAAAGCTAGCACATATCCACAATCATACTAGATTTCCCCCCCAAAAAGATCCAAAAAGTCCAAATATTGGTCCATCCTATCTAGAGTACTGCTATAACACCCAAAAAACAAGTTTTTGATACATTTGTTTTTGACTCCATCAATCTGCAATCTTTTCCCCTCAAAGCATGTCTTGTTCCTTTCCAGCCAAACAGTCCGTATCTTTTCCACACTTCTTTTTACTCTTTGAGCTTGCCAAATTTCCAACAGATTGTTGGTCTTCTGTGGTGTAACCAGAGACACACCCATAATGTTCGGAAACAATTCCCAGCATTGTCTTGAGAAATTGCAATGCGGGAACAAATGCTCAACTGTCTCCTGCTCCCTGTTACAAAAAAAGCATCTGTTGCACATGGAATAGCCTCTCCTTTACAGGTTATTTTGGGTTAAACAAGCATCCCTGGCTGCTAACCAACCAAAGCAAGCTGCTTTTGTAGGCGCCTTGTTTTTCCAGGGCCAGTTAGGAATCCCCTGATTTATTCTGCGGTAAAAAACAGTTCATAGCAAGTTTTGACTGAAAATAATTTAACCCTGCTATTGATCCAAACTAGCCTGTCTGCTTAGAACATCCTCTAAGCAAATGTCAATATTTTTACAACTCATATGAAGTGCAAAACATGGTGAGAAATGGGTGTCCCCTCTATCCTTCTCCAATTAAATATACCCGTGACATGCACCTAACCCACACATATTATGTTAAAAAACGGACCTAGGGCCTAACTCAACCCCAAAAACTAGCTCATAGGGTGAAGATTGTCCAAATCCATGTAAGGGGACCAATTACTTATGTCATATCCGATGTGGGACTCTTAACAGATTATATGTAGTTATAGTAAAATAAAAACATATATTATGTTAACTGGCATGCTATGACTCTTGCTAACTACCCTGAAAACGACAAATGAAACTCTATCCTCAACCCTCTCAATTCTTTCACCCCTTCATCCTTTGATTATCAGCCCCCTAAAAGGAGGCACAACGGGAAGGGCATAGCTTATCCTAGCTGAGGCTAAAAAAAAAACCTACTTGATTTTTTTCCAACTATCTACACCTTGCTGTACAAAGTCCTATTTTGGTGGGCAATAAATTAGCAAGTATCATATGAACTAGTCGAGGTACATGCAAGCTGCCCAGACATTACAGCTTGGGATTGTTAGGAGTTTTAATTATTTGCATAATAGACCCTTAGGTTCTATAATTGCTTATAGCCTAATAGACTCCTTTAATGGATTAGTTGTCTTTATATTTCAGTACCAAAGGTAATTGTACCCTATGTTTGAATGAAAAATATGAGATAATGATCAAAAACACACTTGAAGTATCACTTTTTTGCGAGTTTTCTACCTGAACTACCAGATGTTTGCATTTCCAACCTGAAATATCGCTAACTATTTATCAAAACACACCTCGACTAGTATCTGATGGTGTGTGGTGTACATTCTCTCTCTTTTTTTTTTTTTTTGTTTAAAAATGGTGCCAAATGGTACTCCACACGGATAATTAAAGGAATTAATAGGAAAATGTAAAAAAAAAAAAGAGATAATGGTAAAAAAAAAAAAAAAAACACCTGAAGTACCACTTTTTTGAAGTTTCCAGCACCATCAGATACTAGTCAAGGCGTGTTTTGATAAATAGTTGGTGATCGTTCAGGTGTGTTTTGACAAATAGCTAGTGATAATTTAGGTAGGAAACTCGTAAAAAAGTGATATTTCATTTGTTTGTGTGACCATTATCTTGTTGAGCTCTTCATATCATTACACGTAACTGCCCTGCCTAAACGAAGGGCGGAGATTAAATCTACCTAGTTACAGAGGTTCGGAACAATTCGAATCTGAATTATAATACACGATATATATAAATTAATACATGTAAATCATTCAAACAAGCGATTTTACTATTAACAAAGGTATAAAAAAGGGGATTTCAGCAAAAATACCTTGCGTTTAAGATTGTAACGGTGCCATTCAGATTTGTAATGGAATTTTTGCTCAGTATCATCAGCAAATTCCTTATCACAAGCATTACAAGTTAATCCTGACATTTTAATATTGTGATTCAAAAATAGCGAGCTTTGTTGTAGGTTTATATATATATAGTTAAGCTGCGTGTGAGGGTTTGTTTGTATCACAAAATGCTTCAAGGAGGTGAGGACGCTAGAGGTCAGTATTTAGACCAAATATCAGAAATTGGTCACGTCTTCAATATGTGCTCCAAATTTTGACTAAAATTTAAAAGATCTCCACTGAATTTTGGACCAAGATATAGTATTGGTCATTCGCACAAATGTCCCTATTTTGGGGTCGTCTTTAATTTTGGTCCCTTAAATATGTGATCTTTAATTTTGGTCCCTTAAATATGTGATCTTTAATTTTGGTCCTTCACCACTTTTCACGCGGCAAGCTCGACATAAATTTATATTAAGGCAATTTGCACAATTAACCTTCGTTGTGGATGGTCTTTAATTTTTGGCCCTCAAATTGTTGGTCTTTAATTTTTGTCCTTCGTCTAAAATACCTCGAGGTTTTGGATTCAAATTCCCGCTCAGTAAAAAAAAAAAAATTGCAAGGCAAGGTTTTGCAAAAGGTCCGCTTTTTGAGGCAGACTTTGCTTTAAGGCATAACTAAAAGTCTATCGGAGACGGCAGACTTTGCCTTATAAGGCAAACTTTTAGTTATGCGGCAGACTTTTCCTTAAGGCATAAATAAAAGTTTGCCTTATAGTTATGCCTTAAGGTAAAGCCTGCCTGACAGTCTTTTAGATATGTCTTAAGGCAATTGTGGCTTCTTTTTTTTGGACTGAGCGGAAATTCGAATCCAGAACCTCAGGGTATTTTCGGCCACCTTTTTAAGCGAAGGCCAAAATTAAAGACCAGCAGTTTGAGGGACAATAATTAAAGACCACCCCAAAAGACACTATAAACATGTGTGTATGAAATATCCAAGTGTGAGGGTGTTGTGGTGAGACATAGTTGTTTGGTTAATGTGGGACTAAAGGGATCATATATTGATAGAAAAATGGCATCCTTTTTCTAACCACAATTATAAAAATACATCGAATAAAAAAATTATTTATTATCGGTAGAAGTGAAACAAAATAGATAAGTTTAATATAGAAATGAGGGGGTAAATATGCAAAAAGAGGATAAGAGTGTAAATCGAAATTTGTAGTGCCTGATGAAAGTTTGTGAGTCACTTCTATACTATATGCTACCTATCTCTAAGCCGACATTACAATCGTGAAAAAGTCCTGCGAGATCTTATATTAAGTCTTCCTATATTGGTGGAAAATGTCAAAATGAACAACCTTATATTAATTTTCTATGGGATGTGAGAATTTCTTACAAGTGAAAGAGAGGTTTTTGTTCATCTATATATATGCTACATTTTTTTTTCAACATCTATATGCTACATTGCTTCATTGAATTTTGTGTATTTATGATGGCATTCCTCTCGTGTGAGGCACATTGGGACTTAGAGGTGGTAAAATTTTAATGTTCAATACAAACGTATGAATAAACTAGTCTCTATATACGTGCTTTGCGTTATAATATTCTGCCGAAATAATAATTGTACTTGCATGTGGCACCTAATATCTAATATTTAACATAATTAGATATTATCATAACCTTAAATGTTGAGTTCTCTAATTTTCTAATTATGAGATCTTACACTACAAAGCACTCTTTTCTTTTCTCCACTGTTAAGCAACTTAAAAAGAAACGCCTTGAATCAAATATAGTCAAATTAGTGATTAGTTAGCAAAAAAAAAATGTTTATTTAGCTATTTTACAAACTTACTTAACAGTAGGAGTATTATTTAGCATTTCTTATCTCAAGAAATAACACAATTTATCCAACACGGAACTGTAAATACAAAATATTGATTGAAATTCCTATGGCGATTAAAATAGAAAATAAAAAAGTTATCCCTCTTTCAAATATAACTCAACAATATTGTTAAAGTTATCTTACGGAAAGGATTGCCACATTGGGAGAAAACTTAAGTATATTTATTTTATGATTTCTAGTTTCCCAATTATAGTCAATTGGCAAGACGGATTTGAACGTGACTGCAAAGACTTTTAGTTTAGAAGTAGTATTCGTTTAAACCTCTATTTTTAATTTATGATATTTTTTGATATTACCAAAATAACCAACAGAAATATGGTAGAATTAGACTAAAAGGATATAAAAATCATTTAAAATTTGAAGGTTATTTTGGTCAACCAACATTGATATTCATGCTTTTATAATAACTAGTTTCTACAATCGTGCCTTGCACGATACTACCATGTCAATTATTAGCAAGTGCTTTGAATTAAAAATACTTCGTGAAATATCATAACTATAATTAGAAAGTAATCTAACGTTAATAACCAACAACTCAAATATAGGAAGTTTTGGTTCTTAAAATCATTATGCATCATAGCATTTCAATCTACTTATTTTAGTCCTAAATGTAGACGCTGCATCAAATACACTTTGCAAATAAATTCAACACCTTTGGACTTCAATTTTGCAACCTAAAATATTAGATCCAGATCTCCATCATACATGAAATCTTATGCCTTAATTTCTCTTGATTTTCGAGATAAGCTAAATAGTTCATTCATAGTCTTACGTTTTTTTTTAAAGTGATTGTCTATGTTGGGTATCAAAATTCTTACAAGAGTCCACTGAATTTCTTACTTCCTTACGGAGATCTCTTTTTCCCCTCGACATTAAACATTAAACATTCCTATAATAGGAATGTAATTTACGTTTACATCAAAATTACATTAAAAATTCCTATAATATGACTCAATTTTTTATATACCCTCTGAATTTTAAAATCAAATACTTATATCAATATAATAGAAATTTAACACTTACATCCTTATGAAGAATATCCGTAACTAAATATATTAAAATATAATTATTAAAAATAAAATAAAATCATAAATAAGAAGTTTTTATTCGATTTTCAGCTTCAAAAGTTTGTAAAAATTCATAATAGTATGATTGGATCTCCTTTGTCCTGTATATCTCCTTGAAAAGTAATAAACTTTTTAACTGATGCTCGTTGCATTTGGCTAATAAGAAATTTTTCGTCATAAAATCAAATTCTCACTAAATTGGAAATTGAAATAATGGGTTTCTAATGGTTATAAAATTATTACTAATTATTGAAACCCCAAGAATATCGCATGTAATACCCCAAACATGAGAAGATTAAAAAAAAAAAAAAAAAAAAGACCCTCTTTCTTTTGCAACTAATATTTTGAAAGGAAATATCTGATGCTAATATATTTTGAGAAGTTTTACTGAGTTTTAAATCACATTCTTTTGCAGCACACATCTTAAAAATAATACTCGTTAAAGAGTTCATGATAAAGAATATTGTGGCTCATCTTTCTTCTATAGCTAAGCTATAAGAATGTACCTTAATTTCTCCGGAAGGAACAAAATCGCGCGCTATAAAATTTTTGGAGCAAAACACGTTGATATGTTTTCACTGTCTTCTTACATGTGTGGTGTATTAGCACCTCCTTGGTTTTAGTCTTCTATTCTGACTCGGAGTCCTTTGGTTTTATATTAATCTTCTTTTTTTTACGGTGAAACTGGTGTTTCAATCTTTAACTGACTTGGATGGAGCTTTTAAGTTTTAAAGGATATAAAAGTCGTTCAATATTTGAAGGCTATTTTGGTCAACAAATATTTATATTCATGCTTTTAAAATAACATAGACTAGTTTCTACGAACGTGCTTCGCGCGTTAATATCGTGTTAATTATTAGCAAGTGCTTTGAATCACAAGACCATTTGTAAGTATCAGAATTATAATTAGGTGGTAATCTAAAGTAAATTTGTATATTAACCAACAGCTCCATTATAGGAAGTTTTTGTCCTTAAAATTATTATGCATCATAGCGTCTCAATCTTACCGATTTCAACCCTAAATACAAATGCTGCACCAAATACAATTTGCAAATAGTACTATATGCTTCAATTTTGCAACTTGAATATTATAACAGAATCGATAAATTAAAATAAAACCTAATTGACAAACAAAATATTATTTGAGAATATCAAGAGAGAAAGAGAAAGAAAAAATGTATTAAGTACTCAGGAATCCAATAAATATTAAACCAAACTACAATTAAAATTCACCTGTACAACATAAAATTATTTTGAGAGTTGCTTTATAAAAAAAAAAAAAAAAAAGGGATGATAACAAAAATGTTTACCGACTTGTATACCCTTAAAAAATTATATTATTTCTTCAAAAGATAATTCCATGAAAGATAACTTGTAAGATTAGGTGTACTATTATGAATTTCATAGGCTTCTAAATCTAATCAAGTTCCAAATTAATTCTATATCCTTTGAAAGTTATATTATTTCTTAAAAAACTTATTCCATGTAAGATAAAACTATAAAATTAGGCATAGTGTTATGGATTTTCATAGTTTTATAGATCCAATCAAGACATCAAGTTCCAGACCGATTTTTATATCCTACGAAAATTAAATTATTTCTCCAAAGATAATTTCATGTAGAACAAAATGGTAAAGCTCTAGGTCTAATATTATAAATTTTCTAGTTCTAAATTATTATTTTTCCTATCTTTGTCTAATTTTTACACACGTATCTATTTTATATATATAATCAAGTCTTTGTATTTTTCCATATATATATTTGGACTTTATTGAAGGATGATCATATCTTTCTACCATCTGATAATTAATGGGAGTATATATTTTTTTTTGGTTAACAGGAAATATGTATTTTTTTACATAATAAGTCATTATGTAGTCGTTAGGAAAACTTTGGAATCCGACGTGGTGAATTAATTCCACTAAATTTTTTTATAAAAGGAAATAAAATTCTTATTTGTTGATTGTATAAGGTAAAAAAAATAAAAAATTGTAGGGTACTCAAACTGAAAAACTCATAGCAGTAGATTCCAAGTCCTGAAAAATAGTTCATCCAATTTTTTTGTTTAAAATGATTGATTTCCAATTCTCAAAATTAGTTCTATGATGATTACTACAACTTCTTACGAAATATATTATGTACTGTCAAAGATTTAAAAAGATCATAAGCTTAAGTATCCGTACACGTGGCCAGAGACTCTTCAAAGGAATGAAAATATTGGATAATATGATATTAGAGGAAATACAATAAACCAAATTTAATACATTTTCAAAGAATTAAAATTATCAAAAGCCTTAGTACACGTTGAATTGGTAGGGCTGCTTTAAAGCTTCACCATTAGTAGGACACTAATTTTAAAACAGGTTGTAAGTTGATTAAAATTAGAAGTGCTCGAATTCACATTAGAAAAAGTTTTAATATTACAATTTTATCCAATATGAAATTATTTTATCAAGACATTATTTATCTTTAAGGGTATAAAAGTCGTTCAATATACAAAGGATATTTTGATCAACCAACATTTATATTCATACTTTTATAATAATATAGATAGATAGATGTAGAAGATAGATTACCATAGGTTAACTATAAGTGAAACCTAATGCTCGTGAAATCGGCAATCTTTTATGTGATGTTGCTCATTTGTACATCACATTTATAGCTTGTCATATATGAAGATGTAAAAACTTGCGAAAAGAAAAGAAAAACTAGCAAATCTAACCAAAGAATTCCACTGAATACTAGATCACAATATACATTGTGGAATCAAAATTTGGAAGTACAAAATTCTGTAATTCTAACATCCAAAAAGAATTAATCTTATGTGGAAAGATATGTAGCTAATACAAACAAAAGCTACTCCAACAATTTGTATGCTCCTCCTTTCTTTGACAGCCTTCCATCACCAAGATATCTCAAAAAAAGAAAGAAAGATATTGTGGCTCTAGACAGGGTGGCGCTACAATTATACTTATGGATTCAGCAGAACCCATTATCTTTGACCCATACCCTACATTATGTTAAAATTCCATTTAATATGTATAAATACTTTATCAATAGCTGGCTTTTCTAGAATTCTTAACCTATAAACTCAAAATCCGCCTCTGGTTCTATAGTACCTTCTGTGTAATGCCAACTACAAGAGAGCACCCCAAAGAGTAGCAGCACTTTCGCCACACTTGGCGTGTACAAGCTTGATTCTCTCGACCGATCTGCAAATTCCACTGCAGGTCCACTCAAATGATGCTACACAAACATTACCTGCTTGCGCTTTCCATTCGCATTCTGCAACATTATAAGAAGTTGCAGACGCCATTAGTCCCAGATGATTTTATGCACACAATATAACTAATGTTTGCACAATCAGGTAATTTATAAGGCAATTACAAGTTGTTTACCAGGTGGAGTGCCACAACACATGCTACGTTCATCAATGTGCTCGACTTCAAGACCAATTAACCATGCCCCGAGCGACACATCTTCATTTGCAAACTTATGCAAAATGGGCCTGAAATCACCATATTATTCACTACAGGATAACCAGATACAAGACCAGTTTCTGATTATTTAGATTAGACTGAAGCAATTCTACAAGAACAATCTTCTGTCTGATTAAAACTTGTCATCGGTGTCAGTGACTCAAAAGAAGTACTCTTTTCGTCGATTTACAAAATCTTTTAAGAACTTCAAAAGAGACCAATCACAAATCAATCAATGTAGAGCATTATAGCAAGATGTAACACTAGATCCAGACATTAAGGAAATATACATCAACAAATTATCTCACCGGTTATTGGCAATGTATTTTGCGAGGTCTCTCGAGATGGCATATATTTGGCCAGTTGCATGTCGGAAGTACTTATTTCCTGCCTCTCCGAATTTCCAGAACTCAGGTTCATGGTACTTAACATTTCTACACAGGAAAGGAAATTATACATATGAATTTTACCAACTGGATATCTTGAAATTGGACTGAAACTGGAAGTTTCCAACAAAATTACTTCCGATGAAGAACTGGTCCCGATTTCATGCATCCTATATACACCCTGGATTTCAACCGTTGCCTGGCTAGAGTTGCAGCCAGAGTACCTACAACGTCATGGCAATTAGGTGCAAGTTTCCAAAGAGTTTAACTTCTATACACTGATAGTTTAAAAGAACTCTACATTATCAATTCACTTCAAAGTAAAAATACAGATAATTTATAGCGCCATTATAAGTAGAATTAGTGACGTGCCACAACAAGTAAAATTACTATCATATTGTTAAACACATGATAGGTCAAACGTAGAGTGGATATACCTAAATTAACATGAACATCGTCATCGACCTTTACATAGAACTCGGCATCCCACTGTGCAACTGCAGTGGTAAAGAAGGCTTTTGTCTTTGCAGATAACTCATGGTATCCTTCTATGTGATCCTGTAAAAAAGCAATACGAGATGACAATATAAGCACAAACCAATTACAGAAAATGCAAATCAAATTGTAGTTTGTGCTCACTAGGCGAAGAATGTCTTTGTGCTGAGCATCTTCAAGATCAACTGCTCGATCTAAAATGCTATTGGATGTAGCGCTGTACAAAATAACACACGAACTTTTAGGCCAAAATTTTCGATCTTGCAGAGAATTTATAGACCAGAGATAAACAACAAGATTCTTTCAGTCTGTTGTAACCTCAAGTTCTTTCTGCAAGTTGATAAATAAAGAATATGCGCAATTTGTTCAATATGTAATTATTTACACTTAAAAACAACTACTAATGATACCACCACCAACGATTCAACTAAAAAGGCAAAACGAAAAAAGAAAAGACAATGGAATCTGAGTTGTGTTGCTCGGACCTGCCAAATATGTTGCAATGCATGTGTCGGATCCTCCAAATTTGGAGAATCCGAGACACGCCCAACAGTATTTTGAAGAGTCCGAGCAATATAGCATATGAGAGCACTAGCGTTTTCTTTGGATGAGAAAAAGGCTAAACGGAATAATATCAAATCATTTCAAAATGAAAACTTTAGAACACAAATTTGGCACGAGAGACTAAGTGATCAAGCTGTCAAGCAGAAATATTCACATGAACCTATAGACTTTAGAATGGTTCATACTTAAATGGAAAAAAAAAATACATAAGGTCTAATTCCAGAATACATGGAGCGATATATTTCACCTGTGGCCTATCATGAAGCGGACAATGATCCCCTTTTCTTGTTCTAATCGGAGTAGCTTTTCGCCTAATCAACATGGAATTTAATTTATTATTAAAGGAAGAGGCAACCAGACAAAAACAACATGAAAGTATAAAATATGTTACTATTACTACCTTGAGGCATCCAAGTTTCTCTAATGGAATCACGCCTCCTTCTACCGCTGAAGGCAGTGTTTATTCCGATTACCATAAAAGGCTTCCTTATCATGATCCCAGTTCTTTCAGAATCTGTGGTGATCATGGTAGGTAAATCTTCCATTTTCTTCATACCAAGGAAAGCCTTAGTTGAAGGCAGCTCAAATCGGATTTTAGCAATTGAACTATCTAACGACCTGTCAAGCGAAGGGCCATGAGACCAAGATTATGGAGAAACAATATAAGTTTGGAAAATGTTTCTACTCTGTTCTTTTTTTTCTTCAGCACAGTTGACAAGTTTAAGATCACAACTTCTTATTGATATTGTATAAAGGTATTTCTATATTATCTTGTCTGAAATTTTAGTTTAGCTCAAATGTAAAACACAGAAGGAAAGAAGTTCCAAACTTATCATTTACGTACGAAACTCACCTAATAGCTTCATGGGCTTTGTTAAACTCTCCCAGCACATCATCCTCCTGGTATAAAAGGAAAGATATTTTACCTGTTACAATGGATAAAGATGACCTGATAGTAAAAAATTGTTTACACTAACGGTGAATAAAACTTAAACTCATAAGATATACACACATATATAACCTACATACATTCATGTGTATCAGGTGTGTCAGTGCGTATTAAATGATAGTACATGTGTGTGTCCGCTTGTATCAAATGATATAGGAGTATTAGATAGAGGTGGTACTGAATTAATGATGATTATCTTCTCTTTTTTTTTTTTTTTTTGGCAACGGATATATAGGCGATTAGATAGTGTTGATCAACACGCACATACAGTTCTTTTTTCGACAATTCAAAGGTTAGAGAAATAGGTCTTTTTCTTAACTTATTAACCGATTTTCAACATCATTCCATGAACAAATCCAAAATCTTTATAGATAGAGCTAATCATTAATTTCTCAACAGTGGGGTGAATGAAATTAGATACATATATCAGTTAATAAAAGAACATAAAAAGCTTGAACCTGGATCTTTTTGGTTTCACAATCATCAGAAACAGAACTCAGTTTTTTCTCTCGGTTGTACCGCCTTGGAAATGTGATCCGTCCGTCTGATTCTTGTGGAGCCCAAATTCTAATAAATACAATGATTAACACATAAAAAATGGTTCAATATGAATGTCAATAAACTGAATAACAAACAAACACCAAAGCAATGCAAGTATTCTTTTTGTTGGTTTTCCACTCGTTGTCTAGGACCCGCATACCTCCAACTAATTCAGACATAACATTTGAGGGGAAAGTACTGCTAACAGGATTTTTTTTTTTTAATTCAGGGCTTGAACCCCACACTCTGGCACACCCCTCAGTGGTAAGCATTAATTTCTTTAACAATTTAAACAGACTAAACCAAAAGGCTATATTTCTTGAGAACACATGCATCAAAATGGTTCAAAAGTAATCCCTTCACAGAATTTTATCCAGAAAATGACAAATGAAATAGTGAAAAAGGAAAAAAATAAAATTGTACCTCTTAGAGAAAAGCACGCCAAGCGTGAAACTGCAGAAACATAAAATAAAAATACATTGAGGTGAGATTTTTCCTTTGCTTCGGTTTTTCATACTTTTTTGCTGTATAGTAAAATTAAGGTAATAGAGTTCTTTATTTTAATTTCCTCTACTCTGTCTTTTTTTTCTTTTTCTTCTTCTCCTTTTTTTCCACTTGCTTGGATTAATAATAATTGTAAGGTTGATTCTTGTAATGACAATTGGCCAATTATTATGAAATGAGAAACCAAAGCCAAACACTTGGGATAGTTTGGTTGTTCTTAATCGAAGATTATGAGATTTTGTTTCTCTTTTTCCAGATTTATAGGATAAACGTTGACGTTAAGTAGGATTAAGTATTTTGTTTATTTCTACTTACACAAAGCTAAGATTTAAATCTTTTCTCAGCTTTAACAACTTTTTGTGATTTGTACCTTTTTTCAATTAAATATTCATTTTATCCATAAATTAGTTAGAAAACTTACTTAAATATTCATTTTATCCGCAAATCAGTTAAAAACTAACTCTTCGACTTTAGTCCATGTTGATTAAACGCTTTATGATACAAATTTGAAAATCATTTTATAAATTTATTTATTTTTTAGTCATATCGTTTGGTTAGCTTACGCATCTTGACTAATATATAAAAAAAAAAAAATTGTGTTTGTGACTATTCACATTTAAATATAGTACGAATTCTCCGTGAGTGATGCCATTTCTTTATCTTAACTCAGGCGCCTTTTAATGAAGAAATAAAGATTGGGAAAGGGGCTGCAAGAAAGCCAAAATTACCTTTGATACTTTTTATCTGTCTTTTAAAGTTTTGCCACCCTCATTAAGAAAATCCTTTAAATGAGTAATTGATAACTTTATGCCTTTTTGAAAGAGTAAGGGTGAAGTGGATTATTTTTTGTATTATTTACTTTTAAAGTGACAAATGTTTTGAAACAATTTCTTGTAGGGGCTACGACTCATGAAACTCCAAAATGTAATATTACAAGTGCAATACTTAGACACCAAAATATATTTGACAAGATGAAATAACAACTGCGTGGGTATGGAAAAATCTTTAGTAGAGAATGCTTCCTCCAAATGGAGATGTTTTACGCCTTCCTCCAAATGGAGATGTTTTACGCGACGCGAATTCAGATACAACTTCAATGGGGGTATCGACACCGGATGGAAAAGAAAAAAAACCTTAATAGGGGTAAAGTAGAACAAATAACCCAAATAACTACTCAAAAGACTTAATTTAGTGCTCTCTCTGTCCCAATTTATGTGACACTTTTGGCTTCTGAGATTCAAACTGCATGAATTTTGACCAACATTTTAAAATGTATTTTTTCACCAAATTGATATGAGAAAAATTGCACTTTATAGTATTTTTCATGAAATTTTCAAATATATAAATTTTAATATTAAAATATTGAGTTAATCTAATTAAATTTAGCTTTAAAATTTAGTCAAATTGATTCTTGAAAAGTCAAAGCGCTACATAAATTGAGACTGAGACGGAGGGAGCACTACTTAGAGCTTGTTTAAATGAGCTTACGAATTATAGTTTATAAGCTAAAAGTCATAAGCTAAAATTCTAACTTACGCTTTTAATTTACCAAATATTACAAAAGTGTTTAAAAGCAATTTTTACTTTAAAACACCTAAAATAAGCCAATCCAAACCGGCTTTTAGTATGTACTTTACTCTAACCAACACACACCAATTCAACAGTCAATCCTTCAACTGTTTGCATGTATTTTCTTGAAAATGTCCAAATTTTAGGAATTTAGAAATTTTCCGGTTCTAGGAAGCTTCCATAAAGCTCTAGAAACAAGGCTTTTTACTGTAAAGAGGCTTGAAGAAAAGAATATTATATAAATTCAATGCATGTGGAAATTCGTACTTACACTTCATTTTCTTGCTACTTCTTTTAACAGGTACTCTACTTTACATAGCGAACAACACCAACACCGCCTCCCACTACTTTAACGACGGTAACTTTGATCGGAATATGGATATTCCGTCACCGGCGGTTGGTTGCGCCGTTTGCGGCAAAGTTACATCTAAGCAATGCTCACGTTGCAAGAAGGTTAAATACTGGTATGTTTGCTGTACTACGTGTTTCTTTTACTTTTTTTTTTTCGTGATCAAGATATTGATAATTCGTAGTGAAGGTGTGATTAACAATACAAGTAAAGTAGTATCGGTAACGTAACATATAAGCAATGCTCACGTTGCAAGAAGGTTAAATAATGGTATGTATACTCTACTGCATGTTTCTTTTCTTTTCTTTTTTCGTGATCAAGAATCAAGATATTGATAATTCGTAGTGGATATGTGATTGACGATACTAGTAATTTACTGTACTTATCTTTTAGTAATAACTAGAAATGCCGCACTAGAAGTTGTTTTGAATTAGCAATATAAAAACAAGATACTGAAAGTTTTAATTTTTGTAATTTTTTTTTTTTTTTTGTAAAATCAAAGTGAAAGTTCACATATAATTCAAGGTAAATATTGGTATCTATACTATATTACATGTTTTTTTTTTGTGATCAAGATATTGATAATTCGTAGTGAATGTGTGATTAACAATACAAGCAAATTATTATCATTTTAGTAATAACTAGAAATGATGCTGTAGACATTGTTTCAAATTGTCAATATATACATATTTGGTAAAAAAGATGCAAGATACTGAAGTCTTTAGTTTGTCCGAAATGGTGTTAACAGTGGCGGAGCCAGGATTTATGCCAAGGGGGTTCAAAAATATAAAGAAGCCATAAATGAAGAAGCTAAGGGGGTTCAACATCTACTATATATACATAAAAAATAATTTTTACCTTGTATATACAGTGCAATTTTTCGTCGAATGAACCCCTGGCTCTTACTAGGTCCGCCACTGGGTGTTAATACTTTATTTAGTGGATGTGTGATTAACAATACAAATAAATTACTATTGTTTTAGTAATAACTAGAAATGCCGCACTAGATATTGTTTCGGATTGGTACATATTTGGTAGAAAAGATACAAAATAGTGAAGTCTTTAGTTTGTCTGGAATGGTGTTGATATTAGTTATTTTAATTGAAGTGAAAGTTTACATACAATTCAAGGTAAACTTGGATGATTGTTCTTATAACTAGAAATGGGGCCTAGACATAGTTTCGAATTGTCAATGTATACGTATTTGGTAGAAAAGATGCAAGATACTGAAGTCTTTGGTTTGTCTAAAGAGCTGTTAGTTTCTGTTTAATCAAAGTGAAAGTTTACATACAATTCAAGGTGAATTTGATGAGTGTTATTATACGGTTTTAACTATGTATTTAGAGATATGTGATTTAAAGAGGAAACTGCCATAAAATTAAGATATACCTGGACTAGAAATTAGTCTTCTCCTTTTATCTATTGGTTGACAAAAAAAGAAGAAAGGGTTTGGGGGGAATTAAAAGGGAAAGTTGGTAAATTTGTTTAATTCTGTGAAGGATGGAATATTGGAAAAATAATTTGATGGACCAGTTGATTTCCATTCTTAGTGATAGAGTAGCAAATGGTTTTTGTTCATTCCATTTAGCAAGATTTATTTATGTCAGACTCTTTTAAATCTTTTCTGATCATTAGGTGGATTTAATATCACTGGGCTCTTATCCTTTTTGGGAATGAATGTTGTTGTTTCTTGAATTCTTGTCATCATCACCTCTATAAAGGGGAGAAAATTGTGGGAATAATAGAAGAATCTTAAAACATGTATATTGAATAATAGCCTTATTTTTTAAGTATACATGAAATGGCAAGTGCAATTCCTGCTATCTTTTTTCCCCTTTCTAAATTTACTTTATAATGGTGGTGTACGGTCCATCAGGTACCTGTTGCAGAATTCACCTAGTACCCGCTCTGTTGGACCACTAAACTGGGTTGTATAAGTCCTACTATCTTCTGCTGCCCTCCTATCTTATACTACTGGTAATTAAGCATTAAATAGTAGTGAATTTTTTTTCCAAGTCGGATCACTATAGCCGTATTCTACATAGTAAACTTTACATACGTAATTGTTGAGGCCAAGAGTTCTTCCTCCATGTTGCTCAATTGCCGGGGATTACTCGTGTTATGGGTGGGAGGGGTATCCATAGTAGAATGTATGATAGTGAGAAGAGACAGAGTAAGCATGTTCTGGGTGAGGAGGGATTCGAACCCCAAAACCTGTGGTTTGTAGCCACGTGCTCTAATATCTGAACTATAGACCCTGCCCAGTCTCGTCGAGTACCAAAACAGAAAAAAAAAAAAAAAAAGGAACCTTTCCACCCGTCTGATTTGCTTATTCCATAGGGAATGATGCCTATGAGGTCTTCTGGATAATTTAGTTGAAAACAAAATACTGGTTGTTAGGAGGACAGCTGGAAGTGTTTGTAAGGCGTCATACGCTAGTCTTGCACGTGTCATCTTTCTTTAGATTAATATCCACTTTACAAGGTGTCAAACACCAAAAGTTAAGTCCAAATTGATAGAGTGCTCTTAAAATTAGCCAACAAGTGGAGTGTGTGGTGTCGGACAAGGGGCATATCTAGCCTATAATTGGGCAGAAGACTAGCAATTTTATGAACCCTGCCCTCTCTCTATATATTTTTGTGTGTGTGTGTGTGAGTACACGAAGGTGCCTCCTTGCTTTAAAGTTTAAGCTCAAGGGTTGATTTGACAACATCGTCAAATCAACACTAAAGAGAAATTCTACATAAGTAGACGTATATCCTTTTGCGCATCTGTCCTTGTCAAATCATGTTGGGATTCATTAAGATCTTATATTCCAGATATTTAGTGCTGAATTGACTGTTTTGAGCTTCTTTTTATTTTGTGTGTTTGCTTCTCTGGGTCAGACAAGCTCAGTTGCAACTTCACTGATAGAGTTGTCGATATACATACATCCTCACTTTTGTACAGAACTGTACCGTCGTAGTTGACTGACTTTTGCAGTAATAGAACTTTTAATTACCTTCTATGAAAAAAAGTTGTTGTTGATACCCGTACATCTTTCTTCACACCAAGCAATTTTGCTAGTTACTTCACTTTACGTATACGGTCTTGCTTTATTTTTCTCTTTCAGCTTTACTTCCACTTTTCTGTCCATTTCCGAGTTCTTCTGGTTTTCTTTTCTTTGCTTGGAGTAACCATAATCTTTTTGCTTTTCTTTATATAAATTTGACTCTGAGTGTAGGATAGTGGCTAATTGTTTCATTTCTCTTTCTCTGTCTGTCTCTTTGTGTGTGTCCATTTATCTTTCTAGTTCTGAAGCTTGCCAAAGATCCCATTGGAATTCGGGGCACAAGTCTATCTGTAGAGATTTTCGATCATCTGTTAAAGGTAGTTCTGAGCAATCAGTATCGACTTTGCAAAGGAGGAAGTCTTTTGCCATTTCGCTTGTTCCTTCTAGTGGAAAAACTAAGATACTAAACCAGCCAAAGAAGGTACACATTTTCTTCCTTAATTGGCTTCTTATGAACACAAATACACATGTACTTTTAAGACCTGACCAGAGTTTGGATTTAACCTATTTCAGGTACTTTTTCCATATGAAGAATTCTTGGAATTCTTTTACTGGGACAATCCAGGCTTCCCTCCTTGTGGACTCATAAATAGTGGTAACAGGTATCTCTAGTTTAGACACTAACTACCAAGAATTATCTACATTTCAGTCTATCCTTTGAATTTTTCTAATGTCATTCTTTGGTTCTTATACAGCTGTTTTGCTAATGTGGTTCTGCAATGTCTAACACACACTAAACCACTTGTTGCCTACTTATTGGAGAAAGGCCATCGAAGAGAATGTAACTACGACGAATTAAATAATTATGATGAATTAACCCTTTGTATTAAATTATTGGAATAATTCCTTATATCATGCATTTTATCTCTTTCACCCAGGTAGATTGAATGGTTGGTGCTTCCTTTGCGAATTTCAACTCCATGTTGAACGGGCTAGCCAGAGTAGGCAGCCCTTTTTAGCAGTTAGCAGACTATCACGGTTGCCTAATATTGGTGGTAATCTTACTTGTGGAAAGCAGGAGGATGCCCATGAGTTCATGAGGTATGTTGTTGTCTGAGCTGAGTTGATGCGTATTTTTGGGATAATGCACAACATGGAAACCTAATTTATCTAGAAGAATGTGTCGTAACGACCAATTATGTAATCATTTGTGTTGTATGGCAGTAAACATGTTTTAGAGTGATAATAAAAATTGCCTGCTTGGTAGGTTTGCTATTGACACAATGCAATTGGTGTCCCTTGATGAATTTGGTGGAGAAAAGGCTGTACCTCCTAGCACTCAGGAAACAACTCTTATTCAGCATATATTTGGTGGTCATCTTCAATCTCAGGTAATCTTTAATTCATGAGAGAAAAAAGATATTCAGTGTGATTGTGATTTGTGCAACGTGAAACAAAATGTTACTAGAAAAGTTTACCATCATGATATTTGTTGTTTGGCCAAACAATTTTCTGTATGGTGCTTTCTAATACAGTGGATTCATATACCTGATCCCCAAGTTGGTTGATTGATAAACATGTGCTTTTAAAAAAAAAAACAAAAAAAAAAACATTCAAGCTGACAGTGTTTACACTTCTGTATAATGTCAATCTTCCTTCCATCTTTTCTGGCATAATGGGCTATTGCTATTTTTAGGTCATATGTACAAAATGCAGTAATCTCTCGAATCAGTTAGAGAATATGATGGATCTGACCGTAGAGATTCATGGGGATGCTGAATCTTTGGAGGAATGCTTAGATCAATTCACTGCTGAAGAGTGTATGGATGGTGAAAATATGTATAAATGTGATAGGTATCTTCTTCTCTTCAATGCTGACTTTCTTCTTCAAAAGTTGACCTGTGACCTTTGTCTATACTTTTATATACCAGTTGGTTATTCCTTCAAGGGAAGACATGTCTGTTCATATTCTGCTTATGCAACGCTGATTGTTGTTCTTATTCTCAATGTAAATCCATTTTAATAACATGACTAGCTACGTGGCTAGTACATAAAGTTCCGGTTCACTCTGTCACATCTGGTTTGACCTAATTCCTAGTGGAAAATCTGAACTTTTTGATGCCAGTCTTTCTTTCCTTTTTGGAAATATTCTCAATATTTCTTGTTGGTAGTACTTCTTATGTTAATCATTAAATTAGTCAAGCATCACCTACATTCTTTTTGTAACAGCATGACAGCAGGTGTATCTTTTTTGTGTATACTATATTCTTACTCCAGTGCACCCTTCCCATTTAATTTACCTATAATATCTGGTGTCTTTGGACATCACGCTTACTACAAAATGTTGCTCTTCATGTTTGTGCTCACTGTGTATTCTCAGTTATTGATTGTTTGAAATTATATTTGCTTTGATGTGATATTTTAAAGGTTCATCCATTTGTTTCTTCATTGCATCTTCAGTCGGTTTCCTTTCTGTTATTGCTACCCTGCACTAACACTGATGAATGACTTGTTCTTGCAGATGCAATGATTATGTCAAGGCATGGAAGAGGCTAATGATCCAGAAGGCACCAAATATCCTAACAATTGCTTTGAAAAGGTTTCAGGTAGATCTCATTTCCTGTTTGTCTATATTACTCCCTAATAAGTAGTGTTTTTAGCGTATGCACACCCCTTAAGAAATTGCTCGCTCCTAGAAAATTATGAGTGTTTTTACGAACATACCCCTAATTAATGCCTAGAAAAAGAAAAGCTACTTAATGATTCTTGATTATAAATAAGGGTAAGTTTGGAAGAAAAAGATCAATTTCTTCTTGAAATCCTAAAACACCACTTATTTTGAAACAAAATGAAAGGCCTAAAACACTACTTATTATGGAACGGAGGGAGTAGCTCTTTGGCCTATAAACTAAGTTTCATTGATTGGAACAAATGACCACCATCCTGATCACTTTTTCAGCATAGATGAAGATCTGTGCCTAATGTGACAAAACAAGGGGATAGCTTAGTAATTTACAAGGATGATTTGTAGCACCAATAATTCCTAAGGAAAGCAGAACATCATAGAGAATTAAAGAAACGATACATGTCCAATTTTCAACTCCCTATATGTCATCCAAGAATCATTTTCTTTCTTTCTGTTGAAATGGAATTTTGTTTGCCAAATTGAAGGACAAAGTTGCAGATCCAGCGGACTAGTATGCTGCTCTTAACTAATGAAGTCTAAACCCGAAACCACCAAATGTTGTTTGCCAAAGTTTTTTTCTGGCTAGAGCATTGCAGCCAAAACCACCAAATGTAAAATTAAAAGAGACTTTGATATGTTTGTGTTATAAATAAACCAGCGAGACCAACCGGCAGGGTTGAACTCCGGAAATGAGAATTGACCATAGTTGTTTGATACGGAAGGGATTGAAATACTCCCTGTTTTTCCACTTAAGAGGCACATGAATCACATAAAGAATGGGCAACTTATGACAGAAGGGTTTTGGTTTGTCTTTTGAGTATGTACCAAATAATAGTTTGAAGGTTGAAGTGCTTACCTAAATGCACCTCTCACTGTTGACTAAACTATTCTAGGATGCAGCATCTTTAATTGTCTCTGTACAATGATGGGCACAAAGGTTTCATCCTTAACTCTCTATGATACTATCGAGGTATATCAGCTTAATTTAGCTAGCTAGGTTTTATAATTAGAATGTGTGACTACTTTCAGTTTGTTTAACCATAGCATATGGGAATGAACATTGCAGATATTTGGTGTTGAACATAATCTAATCCTTCCTCATAGGTGAAAAGTGACTATTAATATGTTTTTTCAAGCTCTTCATCATTTTTAATGGAATTCCCGTGAGTGATGCAAATGCCACATTTTAGTTATGCAACATATATAGCTAGAATGACTTTTTTCAACAAGTCATAACAGCTAGAATCTCTTCTGAGCATTTCTATGGAACTTTGCTCGGTAGCTGTTTTAACATCAAAATTGTACACGAAAAATATAGACACTGCATAGAAAAGAAAGCTGTTGATTTGGTATTAATGATTAAGATTGAGATGTTGATTTGATATTGCTAATTTAGCTTAATTTTAGGAATATATTGTATTGATGTAAATGATTAGGAATTGATTGTGTAAGTCTTTCCTTATTTAGTCTTAGAACTCATGTATAAGTACCCATTTTTATGGATTGTATATTCATTCAGAAATACAAGAAGCCCTTTCTTCTTGCTAAAAATCTTCATGGTATCAGAGCCATTGTTGCCTTTTTGAGGTGAGTTTTCTCCCTCGCAGCACTAGGGTTCTGTGTTTTATCAAAGAGGTCGAGTTTTTCTCTCTTTGTGGCTGTCCGCACAAAAAACTTCTCCCGTTCAGTTCGTTTCTAGATTTTTTTCTGTTGGGGTTGCTGGAACATTCTGAGCCTATCCCTATCAGTTTTGATTTTTTCCGATCACCGGAATTAGGATTCCGGCGTGGCAGCCAACTTTCCGGCGATTTTTTTTCCAGTTCTCGGGTCGTAGGCCTATTCTAACCCTTCCGATTCAGATAATATGGGTGACACTACTTCTGGAGAGACTTTGTCTCACGATGAAATTCAACATCTTCGCCGTCTTCTGAACAAAGTTGACTCTTCTAGTGTTGCTAGCCCCAATTATGTGCAGTCAGGTATTGCTTTTAATGCTCAGCTTAATTGTTGGATTATTGATTCTGGTGCGAAGACACATGACAGGCTCTTCTAAAGGCCTTCAAAATTACTCTCCTAGTCCCAAAGGGGATTATGTTAGAATAGCCAATGGCTCCCTAACCCCTGTCTCTGGAACAGGTTCAATCTTTATCATCCATTCTTCATGTGCCTGATTTTCCTATTAACCTATTATTTGTTAGCGCTATCACCAAAGAACTAAACTGTAGTGTCAGATTCTTTCCTGATTATTGTGTTTTTGAAGACCTTCATACAGGGAAGAAGATTGGCAGTGGTAGATTGCATGATGGCTTATATTTGATTGATGGAACTCGAGACTCTGGTCAGGCCTTTTTTGTAGGAAATAAGGATGTCAATCGAGAAATAATACAGTGACATAGACGGTTGGGACACCCATCTTTTTTTGCTTTAAAAAAGTTATACCCTGGTTTATTTTCTAGAACTGAGTTTGAATCTTTGTCTTGTGATGCATGTGAATATAACAAGCACACTAAAAACTCTTATCCTCTGAGTGACAATAAAAGCACAATTCTCTTTTCGACTATTCATTCTGATGTCTGGGGTCCTACTCAAATACTTTCTTTGTCTGATAGTCAATGGTTTGTTACTTTTATCGATTGTTGCACTAGAATGACATGGGTATATCTGTTAAAGCCAAAAATGAAGTTTTCTCCTGTTTTAAGTCATTTCATAAGATGACTTATACTCAGTTTGAGGCTAAGATAAAGATATTTTGAACTGACAATGGCACAGAATACATGGATAAAACTTGTGGAGCTTACTTGGAGTCTTTTGGGATAATCCATCAAACTAGTTGTCCTTATACTAGTGCACAAAATGGGGTTACTGAAAGAAAAAATTGGCATTTGCTGAAGTAGCAAGATCCCTTTTGTTTGTCATGAATCTGCCGAAGCCTTACTGGGGGATGCCATTCTAGTAGCTTCCTACCTCATCAATAGAATGCCACTTAAAACTCTTAATTTCCAGAGTCCTTTAGAAGCTTTAAAGGGTAAAAATGACTATACTGTTCCTCCAAAGATATTTGGGTGTGTTTGCTTTGTTCACGCTAGGAACTCTGGGAAACTTGAACCTAGAGCTCTTAAATGTGTCTTTATTGGGTATTCTCCAACACAGAAAGGGTACAAATGTTATCACCCTCCTTCTAGGAGATTCTTTGTCAGTATGGATGTTACCTTTCGGGAATCTGAGCCCTATTTCAGTATTACACCATCACCTCTTCAGGGGAGAATCATAAGGAAGAAGAGATGGTTTTTCCTAGTTCTATTGTTGAAACTACTGCCACAAGGGAAAGCGAAATTGGAGAAAGAATTCAGGGGGAGACTATTAAAACTACTGCCATAAGAGAAAGTGAAATTGGAGAAAGAATTCAGGGGGAGACTGTTGGGCGTTTGGATAGGCCTGATTTGATAACTTACTCAAGGAGAAATAGAGCAGAAGAAGCTATCATGCAACCTGTCGAAGCCGAACCTTCTTCTTCTAGTGAGTTATCTATACTTCCTAATGAGTTAGATTTGCCTATCTATAAAGCAATGATCTCCTTTGGTTACCAACAAAGCAATGCGGATCACACCCTCTTTATAAGACATTTAAAGGGTAAACTCACTCTTCTCATAGTTTATGTTGATGACATAGTAATGACAGGAGATGACAAAGAGGAGATGACCCAATTGAAGAAGTTGTTGGCACAGGAATTTGAGATCAAGGATCTAGGAAAATTGCAGTACTTCTTGGGAATTGAAGTTGCTAGATCAAAAAGAGGAATCTTTATTTCTCAAAGAAAGTATATTCTGGATCTCTTGAAAGAAACGGGTATGATAGGTTGCAAACCAGCAGAATCACCCATTGAAAGCAATCACAAACTACAAAGCGGAGTTGGAAAGTCAGTTGATAAAGAGAGATATCAGAGGCTGGTTGGAAGACTCATTTATCTCTCTCACAATAGACTAGACATAGCCTATTCAGCCTAGTGAGTCAGTTTATGCATGATCCTCGAGATCCTCATATGCAAGCTGTCTTTCACATTTTGCGGTATCTGAAGTTTGCTCCAGGAAAAGGTCTATTTTACTCCAGACATGGTCACCTCCAAATAGAAGCCTTTACCGATGCAGATTGGGCTGGTCTTTAGATGACAGAAGGTCTACATCCAGTTACTGTACACTCGTAGGAGGAAACTTGGTCACTTGGAGAAGCAAGAAGCAAAGTGTAGTTGCTAGATCAAGTGCGGAGGCAGAATATAGAGCTATGGCCCAGGGTGTTTGCGAACTTTTGTGGTTACAAAAGTTACTAGAAGAATTGAGATTGTCTGAAAAAGGAAACTTTCCTTGTATTGTCACAACAAGGCTGCAATCAGTATAGCTCGAAATCCAGTCCAGCATGACCGAACAAAGCACTTTGAAATTGATCGACACTTCATCAAAGAAAAAGTCACGGGTGGTGTCTTGAGTTTATTCAACGTGTCATCAGAAAAATAACTAGCTGATGTGTTTACTAAAGGCCTCAACAAATGGACTTTTCATACACTGGTTTGCAAGTTGGGCATGTGCGACATCTTTGCACCAACTTGAGGGGGAGTGTTGATTTGGTATTAATGATTAAGATTGAGATGTTGATTTGATATTGATGATTAAGATTGATAGCTTAATTTGAGGAATATATTGTATTGATGTAAATGATTAGGAATTGATTGTGTAATATTGTCTTTCCTTATTTAGTCTTAGAACTCATGTATAAGTACCCATTCTTATGGATTGTGTATTCATTCAGAAATACAAGAAGCCCTTTCTTCTTGCTAAAAATCTTCAAAAGCATCTCGTGAAAGTCCAGCTGAAGCTATGTATGATGTTTACAAATTACAGATGCACCGAATTTAGGTCTGCAATGTATAGTTGCTCAAGTCTATCTTATGCCTTTCTTGTTTTCTTGGATAAGTGTCTTTCTCTCTGTTGCCCTCTCCCATCTTGTTCTGTCTAGATTTTTTTTTTCTTAAGCAGCAAATCGTGGATGAGTCATTGTTTTAGATTTAATAGCATCATCTAATTGGGCCTAATTTTTTTTTTGCAGAGAGGTCAGTTTGGCAAACTAAATAAGATGGTGACTTTCCCTGAAACTTTAGATCTTTGTCCTTACATGATTGAAGCAGGAGATGGCAATTATATTTTCAAGCTGTATGCAGTGATTGTTCATGTGGATGTGTCGAACGCATCATATTTTGGTCATTATATCTGCTACATCAAGGATTTCAGTGGGAATTGGTATAGGTTCGATGACAGTAAGGTAGGCATCTGTTTCCCTGGATTTGTCTCCTCTTTTTTACTTTATGTGTTCTCCCAAAAGAGAAAATCAAGTTTCTTGAGCCGAGAGTCTCTCAAAAACAACTTCTCTAACCCACAAAGCTAGGGGTAAGGTCTGCGCACACCTCACCCTTCCCAGATCCCTCTCATGGGAATATACTAGGGTATGTTGTTGTTGTTGTGTTCTCCCAAAAGGTTGATAGTGGTGTGCTCTTCACATCTAAAGGATGTATACTATTTGTCAAGAATGAAGCTTTAGAGGCAACCTTCTGATCCTTTTGGTCTTTGCATGGTTTAATAGATGGGTCTAAACTGCAAGGAAAGCAAAAAATCTTGTCACATTTTTGCAATAATGTTGAAGCTAGCATATTATGCTTACACAAGTGCTTGGGGTAAAATAATAAAGTTGTTTCTGTCAAAGTCATTAATAAGTATGTATTCACGCTTGACTAGCCTTAACCATTCATGAGCTTCCTATAACAAGAAATTCATTTTTGAGACTCTTTGTTATTTGACATTCTATGTCTCATTTTTGCAATAATGTTTAAGCTAGCATTTTACTGACACAAGTGCTTGGGGTGAATTGTAGTAAAGTTGTTTCTGTCAAAGTCTAATGAAGTATGTATTCATACTTGACTAGCCTTAACCATTCATGAGCTTCCTATGACAAGAAATTTATGATTCCATACATATCGCGCATTTGTCACCTTCTTTTTCCTCTCATTTTCTAATTTTGAAGTCTTAATACAATTCATTTCAGGTTGTTAATGTAGATATTGGTGAGGTGCTTTCACAAAGAGCATACCTGCTGTTATATAGCAGGTATCTTCATCCAACCATGGTCTAATTGATCTCTTTAAGCTAACTACTCCTCTGCAAATAAAACTTAACCCTTTTACTTTAAAAAGTCAAATGAGTTTATCTTTGACCATTTCTCAAGTAAATCTATAGCATCTTTGAATTTGAGAGTTGAATTTTATAGTACTTATTATTTTTATTCTTGGAGAATTACACATACCTCTTCTGAGGTTTCAACTTGTTACGTATACCTCTCTTCTGGTCTCAAACACGGACTTTCCATCTAACATATTTATGTAACAGAACTATACTGTAATCTGTGAATGGACAACTTGTTTTATAAGTAGCTTCAATTTTTCTTCTATATTGTGTAACAAAACAGACTGATTTTACGCCCCTGTACCTTCATAAGGTAGGGGTAAGGCTGTGTACAACCACCCTTCCCAAACCCCACTAGTGGGATTACACTGGGTATACGTTGTTGCTGTACATAAAAAATGATGATGAAAACACAGATGGAAAATAAAAATTACAAATTAAGCTACAAAATGTAGTTCCTTACACTCTTTTAATCTTGTCCTTTTTTGTTCTTTTATTTTTTGCTATCTTTGAGTTTGTCTTTCCCTTCTTTTTTTGCAATAATTTCAGTTTTAATTTTATATATCATTTTCAAGTATGGAATTATTTGAAAAAGTTGGATCGAGGATGGAAAGAATGCATGTTCCTATAAAATATGAAACGTAGTTTTGATACAAATAGCAATAGGATTAAAACGCAAGGGCTAAATTTGTCAACTCGTCAATCAAATAATAGATTTGTCACACGAAACTTGGATGAAGGGAAGTTTAATATTAGCTCAGGGGACATACTTAGAGGTTCTTAAGGCTTGAAGAGCGTGTTTGCACCAGTTAGAACGTGGAGAAGTGTATATAAAGACTTTAGAAGTAAATATGAAGTACTAGAAGCTTGTCTTAGAAATTAGGGAGTAAATAATGTGTTTGCCTTAGTATTTACAAGGATAACATGTCGATTAGTAGTTTTAAACGAGCATTAAACAAACTAGGCTTTGTTGGAAGGTCTATGGCACATAAATCAATGCAAAAGGCATCAAAGCAATTCTCAGAATGGTGAATATCTGGTAACATTAGCCTAGGGAATATTGGCTTAAAGGTTCTTAAGACCAAGAATGAGGTACATATTACAAAATGAAACTTGAAGGGACGTATGAAATTCTCTCTTATTCTAAATCTAAAATTAATTTCAGGAAAGTACACTTGAAT
Organism: Lycium barbarum; assembly: GCF_019175385.1. Classification (NCBI taxonomy): domain Eukaryota; kingdom Viridiplantae; phylum Streptophyta; class Magnoliopsida; order Solanales; family Solanaceae; genus Lycium; species Lycium barbarum. The sequence continues at coordinate 126,847,013 of NC_083343.1, read as the reverse complement.
GTTCTTTTGCCGGTTTTTTCTTTCTCATTTAACTGAATGATGTATGCATCTCACTTTTGCTTCTGTTTGACATCTCATGCTAACCTTTGGAAGCTAACTACTTGGCATCAAATAATCTTGTTGCCTTTGATTTTGACAGGATTAGTGCCAGGCCGACATCCTTATATCCTCTTGAATCATTAAATAAAGAGGACCGTGATATAGTCAAAGCGGAAGTCAAGAAGCATTCCTCACTTCAACCTCTTGATTGTCATAACACAACGGTGTCTCCTGCTATATGTGTTGATTCTGGTTCATTGCCAACTGAAAATAATTCAGAGATAAAGGTTGTCAGGGCCAAAGAGGGCTTGTCCTCAATTACTAACTCTGAGGGTGGAAAGGAGGATCAAGATATGGTGGAATCTGGGGCAAGTCGTTTTGTCTTGCAGGAAGTTCAGGATGTTGGAGTATCCAGTGCAGAAATACAGAAACCTGAAGGGCGAGTCCTTATTTCTGACATTGAGGAAAAAACTGAGACATGTGAAGGAACCAGCAATGAGTCTCTATTAGAAAGTTTGGGTGAGGATTCTGTAGACACAAATGGTGAAATGCAGTATGATGCTTCTGCGTCTGCCTCTGCCTCTGCCTCAAGCTCATCTGAAATTTCAGAAGACATGGAGGTCGACAATTCCACTCTTTTGCTGGAGAAGGCTAACCGCGAAAAAGAATTTTCATCTCAAGGCATCCACGATGTGATCCAGAAAACAGATGGATGTACTCCTCCTGGAAAAAAGTTAAAGCCACTGTTAACCCCTGGTTTTCTTGGGAAATGCCCACGGGACGAATGTGCTAGGAAGGAAGTCACAGGGGAAGTCTGTCAGAATAGCACTCTTTCTGGTCCAACGAATGCATGTGCAGAGATGGGCTTATCTTGTGAAAGTCGTGATGCAGCGGGCAACGAGCATAAGTCTGAGGAAGAAAGTTCACCATCTAGTAATGCTGTGAATGAACATACTGAAATGACCCTTGGCAAGATTTAATTCTCTGATCTGGGTAATTGAGCACCCTGTTCAGATGTTGGACATTATTAAACTAGGATATCATGATGACAGAAAACTAGATGTCCTGCAATCATGGGCCTTATATCAGGTTCTAATTGTAGTTTACGATAGTATAGGAGATTAAAGTTGTATAGATAGAATAATTCTGATTTACAATAGTGTTGGAGATCAAAGTTGTATAGAGAGAAATAACAAAGTGTAGCATTCTTTTCTTTATCGATAATATAGAGGAAAACATGAGAGGGGTTATAAGTCCTGAGAAACTGTGGTCCACATTTTGGACTCTGCTTGATACTTTACTCATTGTTAATTGCAGTCTCCTGTAAATGCCAAGTCCTTTATTTCCCTCAATTTGTACTCTGATGATACTTGACTGTCTAAATTCATTACAAAATCTTGTTTGCACGAAGATTCCTATGCAAGGACTTTTCAAATGTACAAATACTTAGACTGGATAGTTAGATTTAGAGAAGTTCATTTTGTAGACATGAATTGTATATTCCTTTTACATGAATGATCGAGGGGTATGCACCTTTATGCATTATACAAAAATTGACATATGAAGCCATTATAGAAACTTAAAGAGTTGTTCGATTTTGTGTGTACTATTGTAAAGTTGCATGCTACATTTTTTACCACCAAGGGTTACGGTGGATGGATAAAGATCTCTCTACCCTTAACTAAATTTTTTGGATTCGTGATGGGAAAAATTCTGATAGGAAGTGCTTCCCCTTTTAACACAATACAACCCTCCACAAAGAGAATCAATTAAACTCAATTTTGATCCGTACCATGAATAATTTTTTCTTTTTCAAAATATGAACTTATTTTTAATTTATGTGAACTTATTCCCTTTTTAGTCCTTTTAAGAAAAAATGATCTTTTCTAAATTTAAAATAATTTCATTAATCTTCTCATTTTGCTCTTAGAGCCCGTTTGGATTGGCTTATAAGTTGTTTTCAGCTTTTTTGAGTGTTTGGGTGGCCAGTTTAAAGTCATTTTGTGCTTAAAATAAACTCAAAAAAAAATTATTGGGCCCGTTTGACTTAGCTTATCTAAAACAGCTTATAAGTTATTCATTTTTTTGCACGGATTGCCCTTCGTTTGGGGTGGTCTTTAAATTTTGCCCCTCAAATTTGTGGTCTTTAAATTTTACCCTTCATATTTGTGGTCTTTAAATTTTGCCCATTGCTTGGAAAGATGAGCGAATACATGAAGTTCTGGGTTCGAACCCCCGCTCAGGCATAAAATAAAAAAATAATTTCGCAAGGCAGGACTGGGGAGTGTATGCCGGATCCAGCATACAATCTTTAAGAAAAAGTTAAAGTTATGCCGGATCCGGCATAACTAAAAGTCTGCCCCTCAAGGCAAAGTCTGCCCCCTCCGGCAGACTTTTAGTTAAACATAACTAAAAGTCTGCCGGAGGGGGCATACAAAATTTAAACTTTGCCTTGTAAGACAAACTTTTAGTTATGTCTTAAGGGAAACTTACGCCTTATGGGGCATACTTTTAGTTATGTTTTATGGGCACACTTTTGTTTAAGGCATTACTAAAGGTTTACCTTGAAAAGTTAAAAAAAAATACATATATATGCTTCAAGGCAAAGTTTGCCGATAAGGCATAAGTATGCCCCCATCGGCATAAGTTTGGTAATTCCTGAACAAGTTTGTGCCGATGGAGGCATACTTTTAATGGGCAAATTTTTATGTCGGATCCGGCATAAACTTGTGAAGGAATTATCAAAGTTATGCCGGAACCGGCATACTTATGCCGGAACCGGCATACTTATGCCAAGTCTGCCCATAAGGCATAAGTATGCCGGGTCCAGCATAACTTTGTTAATTCCTTCACAAGTGTATGCCGATGGGGGCATAGCGAAATTTAAACTCTGCCTTGCAAATTTTTTTTAAAATTTTGACTGTGTGGGGGTTCGAACCTGAAACCCATGGGATTTAGCGAAGGGCAAAATTTAAAGATTTCAAATATGAGGGGCAAAATTTAAAGACCATCCCAAAAGAAGGGCAATTCGTACCTAAGTTATTTGCAACTTATAAGCTGCTTAAAATAAGCCCATCCAAACAGGCTCTCTCTTAGTGAGAAGCTTTTATAGCTAGAGATTTGAGACCACAAGTCTCAAAAGCTGCCACATAAATGTTATGGCATATTTAAGACAATAAGTTTCAAAAGTCAACGAAGAAGTAGATCAGAATTGAGTGCAATAGACTAATTTGGAGTAGTCGTAAAATGCATAAAACGATCAATATCCCTTGAGCCCATAAATTTATTTATACAGATAGATGTTGGCAAGAAAAATTGGACAATAGCTTAAGATTTTTGTCATCTTCGGCTGTTTTTTCTTTCAAAAACAAGATCTCATAAAATAATATACAGAGGTCAAGTAAGAATTATTCTCCCTACACAAACTATTGTTATGTGCTTGACCAAGTTCTCACTTCACTCCACAAAGACATCTACCAGCTTGAAGAGCAAAATAGGTCAAAATGATGTTTGCACCAGCTCGGCGGAGGCACATCAACGATTCCATCATCACCCTCTCTTCATCGATCATTTTCAGAACACCACCGGCTTTAATCATCGAGTATTCACCTGAAACCTGTAACGGGAGTATAACTACAATCACACCAAAAAAAATTACAGTTGACCATGCTAAGAAAAACTAACGTTAAATGATTTTGGTGAAGTAACTCATCTCAGACAAAAAACAAAAATAAATGCTTCAGAATTCCACAACATCCTCAAATATTTTATTTTGTTCCGATGAAGCAGCCCAACATAGGGCGTCATCATGTAAAGATTTACAGCACTAACAAAGAAGAAGTTGGCTCTTCAATTTTACAGACCTAATAGTGACTCGCGCTAGGTGCATTAAAAATATAATATGAAAGCAACCAAAAAAGGATCATGTGGAGTAACCTGATATGCTGCAATTGGCAGAGGAGATTTATCGCGAAGAAGCCTTATAATATCCAAATAAGGCAAACCTGGTTTAACCTGATCCCCAAGTAAAACACCTTTTAATGATACGAGCAGTAATTTCCACAGATTTGCGGCAATAATACAAGCAATACTGACCAGGAGAATATCAGCTCCTTCAGACTCATCTGCTTGCATCTCAACTAAAGCTTCTCTATAATTTGCGGGATTCATCTGATACCTTCATGTGAAAACGAAGTTCATGCACAAGTAAGATTGTTTTGACTAAATAATGAAAACAAACAATAGCTGACAAAACAAAAGAGTCACTTTGGCTAGTTGTGATGAAGTACGTTTTCTTGTCGCCAAACCGTGGATTTGAATCTAAAGCTTCCCTGAATGGCCCATAAAACGAACTTGCATACCTGCAATAACCAAGCTAAAAGATGAAGAAATAAAAAATTCAAGCGTATGACTTATTGAATGTTCTTCCATGAAGAAGACCAGTTTCTCAAATTGTAAGTATGAGGGGATTCTAGAGAGTGATTGCTTTTAAAGAAGGGCAAGTTACACATTTGGCCACCCAGCCAAGAGTCTCAGCTGCTAGCCAATATACATATAACATGTGCTAATTATACATATATTATATATCTGCCGACTTTTTTTTCAAGCTAGTGGCTATTTAAGTTTAACTTCCCATTTAAATGACATGATGGAGAATTTACTATATCTGGTGTTCATCCTTTTCAGTATGGAGATCCATATTGAATTGGCTAATGTATAGGCAAATGGATCAAAAGAAGGAAAGTAACTCATATCAATAGAGTAGAGAGCCAAAATTCTAGGATTAATATATAAGATTTGCAAATCATTATAAAGCCAGTTAAGGTCAAAACCATTTCGAAAGGAAACATAAGAGTTTTGGAAAATTACTTCGCTGTATAAGACATGATAGACACATGCTGAAACCCTTCAGCATCAAGAGCTGTTCGAATTGCTCCAACGCGGCCATCCATCATGTCACTGGGACTGACAACATCAGCTCCTGCTCTGGCCTAAGGTAAAAGAAGAAAGTCATAGGATCACTTCTTAAATAGAAAAATAAAAATCCAAATTATGTGTTTTTTTTATAACCGTGACGTTTAGGCTAACTTGTGTGAACCTCGACTAATTTCATGGAGTACCTGCTACCTCCCACCAACATAGGTACCGGGAAACTTTTCCACCAAGACTTAAACAGATGGGGAGAAATCACCTAGTGTTTTTGCCTCCGCTGGGATTTGAACCTGAGATCTCAGAGTTCCCAACCCACTTCATTGACCGCTAGGCCATAACCTTGGGTGCAAGAACACTTATACTTTCAAGTGTTGAAAAGCATTATATGCCTAGGAAGAAACAAAGTTCAAGAGCTAGCAATATTATTAGGAATGTTTCTTCAATTAAATCTCTCCAAGATATTATTAATCTTTAGTTGTTTTTATTTTAATAATTTGATGTTAAGGTAGTTCTGTTAGTCGTTAGGGGTGATGGTACCTTCTTTTCCCGCGCCTGTTAAGAGGTTGACTAGTAAATATGTTTTATTAGTTTGATTAATTAACAATGGACCAGAAGGGTTCCTCATATGGGAGATTTAGGACACATACAATGTGGTAAGTAATTTCATTATGCCGAATAAGGCAGCTCAAAATCCAGTATATTTCACTTTAAGCAACTAGATCATCTTTTCGCTCCAAATTCTTCCTTCATTTAAATAATTTAGAATTCTCTATTTGGTAACAAAACTAAGGATTTGCTTGAATCCTGAAGGACCTGAGGTACATATATAATTATTAAATAAATAAAGATGCAAGTCATCTAAGACAACGACTTCGTATGTTTTCTATTAGTCTAGAAATGACGAGAGAAGCTAGTATATAGTAAAGGCAGGTCATCATGTCTAAGATTACCTGGGCAACTGCTTGCTTACACAACTGATGCACAGTCTCATCATTCATGATAACTCCTGCAAACCATTATTAACTTGTCAAGTCAAACCAACATCATGCAAGAAATGCCGATTAACTTGGTAGGTAAGAAGTGTAAGTTTATCAATAATAAACAGCTGAAAGGTGAATACCGTTTAATAATAAACAGCTGAAAGGTGAATACCGTTTAATAATAAACAGCTGAAAGGTGAATATCGTTTTCTTCTCCTTTATTCCTTTCTTTATCCTTTTACTCATGAAAAGTCAAGTCCATGATCAAGTTGATATTTCCTATAGTTATTTGTGTCATAACTCCAACTTTTAATTTAGAAAAGAATATATTATTGATAGAGCAAAGAAGATACAGAACTAAGGGTAACAGGAAATTTTCAATTTTAACACTACTGTGTATATTTTCAGAACTCCTGCACAAAAATTCTGGAATGTCTCACCTAGTTTTGATTAACAGATTTTGTTTTAATATAGCATAGAAGGCTCAGCAATACTAAAATGACAATATATCTTATTCACCACGACTTGTCAAACGAAGAAATTTCAGCAAACTTTTCTCTATGAAGTAATTATACCACTCAAGAACTATTAGGTTTTATTAAGTTTGGTTTTAGACTGGTAGCAATGGATAGACGTCTTACCATCTTCTCTGACAATACCATCATGACCATCAGATGAATATGGATCTAAAGCAACATCAGTATAGATAACCTATGAGCATACATCAAACATTAGGACTTTCCGGATTTCCAATGAGGAACATACCGAGAAGGTTACCTCCTTGAATTTGAATAAATAAACAGAAACGAGGCAAGGTATATTTACATACAAGATCTGGGTACTTGTCTTTCAGCAAACGAATTGTCCGTGGCACCAATCCATTTTCATTGTAAGCTTCATCTCCTGTAGGAGACTGAGGACACAAAAAACCAATCATTTACCCGTTTGGACATGAATTTTTCTTTCCTTTTTTTTTTTTCAAAAAAATAAATAAATCAAAACAGCGTTTGGTTATACATTGGACTGTTTTTTGGAAGAAAAAAAAAATTGAAGACAAGTTTCAAGTTTGAAAAAGTTATTTTGACCAGTTTTTCAAGTGAATTTTTTTTTTTCCACTCACAAAACTTCTACCTTTTTTCAAGTTAAATGTATGTCAAAAAACATATTTTACCTTAACAAAAAAAATTGTATGTCAAAACAAAACTTCCAAATATCCTTTTTCAAATACTACCTTTTTTCAAATGTCAAATATTTTTATGTCCAAAAGCCTACTTAATGTCACTAAGATGGTAGAGGATTATTTGTGGGAACCAGAAGACCTTTAGAGAATCTGAAACTTTTGGGAAGAGCACAATGCTATTGACACCAACATCCCTGGCCTTTGAGACCTACATAAGGACAAGAGTGGTCAAATTGCTACACCGAATGCACAAAAAACGGAGAAACAAAAAAAAGAACCTGTACAAACTTATCATAAGTAGAAATCTGCAAAGACAGATTATCGGTACCATAACCAAGAATATGATTGATTAGAAGGTTCACAGATGAGTCATTAGAGTATCTAATGTCTTGTCCAAGATTTTAGTCATTTTTCGATCACGGATATGTGAGCCTCCTCAAGAAATGTATTACCATTACGGAGGATAAAGAATACAGGCAAGATCTCACTAACCTCTTCAATAAGCCCGTGCCTCCATCCGAGCCTATAACATCCGGGCATTGCTCCAATAGGCATGTCTTCTTCTCCTGCAAGTCTTGTAACATGTGCATTTGAAGAACAGGTAGAGACAGAGATACTTAACAGAGAAAAAACACAAATACTCACCCTCATGAATAAAAAGTGGATATACAAGATTTGCAGGGGTTAAATTTATTTCCTGGAATGCAGCTCTAACTGCAGGCGATCTCCGATTACGGCGAGGTCGCTGATTGATTGGCTTCACAAGCAAAAGGTGTCATTTATTACAATGCAGAAATAACAATTTCAACGTTGTTTCTCAGTAAAACCCAATACAGTTCACGGATGATTATATCATTGGTCACACCAAACGAGCAAGCAGTGCTGCTTACCACATAAACAACATTTTTTCTGCTTACATTCATGTTGAGGGCCGAAAATATCAATTCAGCAAATAAGATTCAACTACTTAAAAGTCAGTACTCATTCCTATAGCAGAAATCACAAAGATCCCCCCAGGTTTTGGGTTATCGCATCACGAGCAGAAATGTAATAGGAAGCCTTTCAAATCAATCTTTACTTTATCTAAGAGCTATAGAATTGACAATTCGGTAATAGCAAACATATCCAAAGAAGCTGTTGCGAGACAATAAAGGAGAAGTTCCTTATTGTATCATTTCAAGATTTCACAACTATGTGTACCGGTTTTAAAGCACCTGTAAGATGTTTGTTCTTTACAAGCTTCTTCCAGTCTAAGTTGCGCGAACTCTTCACTTTCGTTGCCGCACCAGTATCAGATTCTCCAGAAATGCACTAGTTTTGGAGTGTCCGACACGCACCCATCGATATTTTTGAAGAGTCCGAGAAACATAACTTTCAGTAGTAGAAACTCTTGAAAATGTAATCAAATGCCTAGAAAAGATTACAACAACCTTGAGAATATAGAGAACCGGTAATATACTTTACAGAGATTCCCGCCACATAAGTTCAATAGTAAGCTAGTTATCAATCAGAAAGATGCCAATCCGGAACCCAATGATTACTAAGTTATAGTTCTCATCATTTCCAAAACTCAGAAGTGGTACTTAAATGGTAAGTTGGTAACTGAATTGTCACTTCAAAATGAATGCAAGGTAAATTTGTCTGACGACTGATTGTGCCAGGTCAACTGCTCCTATAAATCTACTGAACCAAATAAAATAAAAAAGCAGATATTAATAATTCTTTCCACGACAATCAACTCTAATCCCCTCAAAAACCAATGTAAGGAAAATTAAGGACAAAAAGCTACTATGTTTACTAGAAATATCTATTTTCTAATCCCTCCAAAGCCAATGAAAAGCAAGCTAAGGACAAAAAGCTACAATTTTTCCTCACAACATCCAAAAGACAAAAATCAGTATATATGACAAGTATGCTAAGCTGGAAACTGACCAGTGAAGACACAACAGGAGTACCAGCCGGTGCAGCCGGCTTGGGTGGCACCGGTGGCGCTTCAGGCACGTTTCCAGCAACTACAGCAGCCTCACACTCCTCATCACTCAAGCCCATTTTTCTCGAAACCCCGGGCCCGGACCCGTTGTTACACCCTTCATCACTAGCCTTTATGGTTAGCATTTGCCTCCTATTCAACCTCATAGGAGGCAGTTTATGGGAAAAATGAAGTAATGGCTTAACTTTCACAGCTCCAATACTATAAGGTGAGTTCAACATTGTTGCTGTAGCCATCATAGCTCTGACAGTACTACAATAGTATCACAGTAGGACTGTATAAAAAAGAAAGATTTACAGAGAAAATGCATCAATTAACCACAAAAAATCCCATAGCACTAGTTACAAACTCAGACATTACTTAAATGTGATTTAAATTTATGTAAAAGACATTGTTTAGCATTTATTCAGGCATAAACACCAAATACAGTAACGTTTTTTCCTACCCAAAAAGACCCTAATAGCTTATATTACTAGAATCAAAATTTGAACATTAGAAAGCATAATTCAGCATAATAATTGGTTTTGCTAGAGTTATCTGGAAAAGAACAAGAAAAATTCAAATGTGTCAATTAACTGCAGCAAACTCAATTACAAAAGAAACACATAAAAGATTACATTTCAAGAATTGAAAATTTGAGCATTGGTAAAGCATATTTGAACTTAAGATGTGATATTCTTGATACATTTGCAAAATTCAAGAATTGTCTTCACAAAGAGGGCAGAAAGTTCTCAACTTTGAAAGGTTTTTTTTTTGGGGGGGTGGGGGGGTGTTCTTATCTAGAAGTTAATAATCTGATGTGAATTCTGACAAGAAGATAGATTTGTTATGGCATTTTGCATGTCCATAGTCTATTCAACCTGTCAAATGTAGAATCATGGTTTTGTTAGTTGGTAAGTTGCCTCATGATTAGTAAATTAGGATTTGGTGTCAGGAAAAAAAAAATTGGATTTGGTGAGATATATTAGAACTGAATAAGATTTGAGCAGCTTTTAATGGGTCAATGGCACTTTTGGCCCTACTTTGTGTTGACCTTTAATGTTTGCACTTCGTAATAAATAATTTTTTCACGGTGTAAGTTTATAAGTAAAAAATTAAAAACCGTTTGAAGGGCAAAAAATAAAGACTAGCCTGCTTGAAGGGCAAAAGTGTAACTTTCTTACGTTTGGCAATCATTTGAAATATTAAGTTAGATTTAGTTCGAGGTCAAAAGTATTGACTAAGAGCCTGTTTGGATGGGCTTATGCCTATCAGCTTATAAGCTAAAAAAAATAAGTTGGGTAGTCTAATTTATTTTTTTTGGCTTATAAGCTGTTTTCAGCTTATAAGCTGCTTTAGATAAGCTAAGTCAAATGGGCCCAATTATTTTTTTGAGCTTATTTTAAGCACAAAATGACTTTAAGCTGGCCAGCCAAACACTCAAAAAAGCTAAAAACAGCTTATAAGCAACTTATAAGCAACTTATAAGTCAATCCAAACGGGCTCTAATACTAAGCAAATATGTGGGATTCTTTATGACCTTTTCTTATGTTTTAAGTTTTTATTCTTTTGTATGTTATTTAGATATAAGTTACAAAATCAGCATACATACGTTGATTAATTCGTTGTTTCTAATATCAAATTGAATGTCCCGTTTACTATTTCAAGAGAAAAACTTACCATACATCATGAGTTCAAATCGTAAAATCAATCATTGATACATGAACATAGGATGCTTCGTGCACCGAGTTGCCCCTTTGTTTTTATTTTTTTACTTTTTTAAAAAAAAAAAAAAGTGAAAAGTTGTATATTGTAGCACATATTTTGTGATTTCTCAATTGTTCAACTTTACATTTGACTGAAAAGATTATTATTTGAGTTTACTTCGAAGTTAAGTTAATTCTTGCTAAATGTTATTATAGGGGTTTGGATCACCTTCGGTACATATCCCTCTTGTATTATTTGAGTAAACAGATAAAGTCATGGAGCATTTGATTTTCTCAATGTTGAACTTTTTCCTCTTCAGCCTCATACTCACAAAGGTTACACTGAAGTATTTCAAGAATGTGAGGAAGATGATAAATTGATAATGATCTGGATGGATTGAAAATGACTTGACTTAAAAGACAAATGTTAGCACAGTAAGGTGAGGAAGCAACTTGTCTGGTCTTGCAATGCACTCATTCCCATTACAACTTACAAGAATGAAATGGCTCCTCAATTGAACGGTCAGAGATTGATACTGCATTCCCGGTACGACTTACGAGAATGAAATGTCATCTCAATTGAATGGCCATAGATTGTCTTGAAAAGGCAGCCCAGCCAACCCTCTCCCCTTCCCGTAATCGCCTATCTACTCGATTGAAACGGTAGGCCTAGCCAACCCTGTTCCCCTGCCGCAATCGCTTATTTACTCATGTTCGTAGCTCGGTTAGTGGTCAAGATGGTACTCTGACGGAAAAGCAAAAGTTATCTATATCAAGTGATACGTGAATTGCTCAGCAATGCTTCACCACTACCTAAAGTTTAAGATGAAATTCCAAAAAAAAAAAAAAAAATCCAAATTCAGAGATAAACAGTACCTCCGGTCTGTACAAACTAACATAAAAGATAAAAATGGAGATACTAGTAAACTACTAAAACACTTGAAAACATTAATCTTTTACACACTTATTATAGGATGCAAAATCCATTCATTCCCCTTTCTTGCTGTTCACTGGCTCACCTCTTAGTTGGGCTGATATTTTATGGACTAATGGTCTAAGATGGCTGTTTTCAAAGGCTTCCACCAAAAAAACAAAAAAGCACAAACAACTTTTAAGGGGTGTGATTAGCGATATAAAAACACGATTAGAGCAAGCAAATCATTCAAACACTTTAGCACAGGTTGAAGGAAATGAATATGAAAACATTCACCACAAAGCCAACAAAGGGCCTGGGTTTATTGGTTCATATGGCAAGAACAATTAAGTACAGGAAAAATGAATTGCAGGAATCCACAAAAACCAACCCCAGATGAATTTGTACACAGGAAAACTGTTACAGCTTCCCACATCTGGGCTTAAGGTATCTAAAGATTCTGAAACTATTAAGATGGCGTTTTCGATAATTCTGCTGCAGCCTTACAGATAGGGCACCAGTTCTTGAGCTCAAACCACTGTTTTATGCACTCCATATGATACCCATGCTCGCATCCCAAGTTCCCTATTTCATCTCCGATCGCGTACTCCTCCTGCAAAAACATATGATTATCACAGTGCTTAGTAACCCGATTCATTTGGACATGGATGAGCTTAAATAGAGCGACATAATCAGTGAGGGATTCATTGAGTCAACAGCAGCTTGTTGAGGATTCATATATAGCATATGCGAGAAGATTGGAACTGTCAACTGCCTAAATTACGCCCTCAAAAGGTCAAAGAAAAGAAGCGTTGACAAGAGATCTACATTCAATCGTTCAAACGCCATTACAAAAGTTTTTTGAAGCATCTTAGAGATCGAGGAACATATTCTTTCTTCAGAAAAGATGCACCAGTTTTTTAGGTTCTAATGAAGTCCTCCAAATATAAACTAGTAAGCATGAGGAAATTTAACAAGGAATTACTAGAGGAAACTAGTTGACCTGCTTAACCAAAAAATATTAATGTCGTGAGATGCATGTTATATAATAACATTTGGCTTCACTATACTTGAAAATATATGTCATAGGCTTATACCTAACGCAATGCTATAAATTTCAAACATGAAAAAGAAAACCTTTTGTATGATGAATCAAAAGATAAACATGCTAAAAATAGGACGACAACCTGACAAATGCTGCACTTGACATCATCTCTATCCCCATCAGCTTCTAGTGGTTCTGTTTCTGAAGCCATACCCTGATAAATGCTTCTCCTGAGGCACTTTGATAGTGCTTCCTCAGGCAGAGCTGTACTAACCGAGCCAATCCTCTCCTCAAGTGCTAATAATTCCTATAAAAATAAAAGCAATAAATCATTTCTCAGACTATGTACAAGATATCATGCTAGACTAGTGGGAACTATCTTCTCTGAAGCCTCTAAATGGTATTAATGTCTCTTTATAATTTGTGAGAGAAGAAATAAAAAAAAAATACAGACCTCATAGGACATGTCATCGATATCTAGTCTCATGTCTCTATGCTGGTCATAGAAGTTAAGGCCACTGAGGAACAAATTGGTCTCCAATGCAAGTAGTCGCTGTAGATAGAAAATAAGAGCTCTATCACAAACCCAAATAGGAAATTCCCAGGAGAAGAAAAATAATCAACACTAACTACCTCATAAGATAACTCTTCATCCTGTTCAATTCTCTCAAGTGCCAGCAATACCTGTAAAGTAAATCAAGACGAATATACTTAACTATCAGTAAGCTTTAGGAAGTACAGTCAGATCTCTCTATAACATTTCATTATAACAAACGTGTTTTCTGTGGAATCAATCTTTCATGTTATGTTATATTATACGTTTTCTATAACCGCATTTCACTATAGCACCCAAAATATATCGGAACAAACGACGATGTTATATAGAGGTTTCACTGTAGATTCAATCTGAATTCCTCCAAAAAAATACCTGAGCAACTCCGTCCATGTTATATCGCTGCAATGCTTCACGATTCATAAATCGGTTAATGTCGATATCTGCAGAACTGAAGGGTACTACACCAGGTAAATCATCATCTTCATCATCGTCATCATCATCATCATTTCCAGGTAAACTATAAGCACTATAATCACTTGATGAGGAATCTGTGAAAAAATGACTGGACGAACTAGGCATATCCAGAGTTGGAGTTTCAGGCTCAGGTAAATTTTGGCTTAAGCCAGAAGACTTAGACCTAGTATTCACATTTATTGAACTGCGGGTCCTAACCGATACAGCACGATTACCCTCACTAAAATCCGAGCTTCTACTATTCCTTGAATCAGAGATGGAGATTCCAGTAGCGGGACGAATAGCACGTCCTTCATTTGGTGATGCCCCGCTCATTTTCTTCCCTTTAGAAGATGAACTGCTTTCACCCTCAGCATTTCTCCTTTTTACTGTTTCCCTTCTACTAGTACTTGATTCTGATGGCGAACGACTATACGGGAGGACATCCGATATGGAATTGCACTTCAGATTTCTCAACCTATATCCCTCCCCACTACTACTACCGCCTTTCGTCCCAGCACTAATGGATTTAGACGATGAAGAAACAGTGGAATCCATTGGACTCTTTTGATTGGAAGAACCAGGTGCATGACCAAATATTTTTCGAGGTCTACTGTTCAATGTTCCACTAGAGGAACCAACTTCTTGCTCTTCATGTAAGGAACTGCTATTTGATAGCTTATTTTCAATGTTAGAAGAGGATTTTTTGTGAAATTCCTTACAAGACCTTCTCGCACTAGTCATTCCAGAAGATGTCAAAGATGAACTACCAACTACTTCCTTTCCATTTGAAGAACCGAAAGTAGGCCTTAGTGGTCTAGGTTTCTCCATTCCTCCGAGTCTGGTACTCTTCATATAATTGCCTCGGCCACTACATCCAAGTCGAGGACAATACTGAACATTTTTGTCTTTGTTGTCAGTCGTTTCCCTTAAACCTCTTCTCGGGGCAACAAGCCCGTTGGCAGCTCTTTTAACAGAATATTCATCCATGTCTTACACAAAGCACCATTTATTTCTGCGTAAAACATATAGTCCAGAATTAGTAATTATTGACTAGGCCTTGCCACAAGGAGGTTATTAATTTTGCAGCTAATGACAACTCTCATTAGAGAACGGGATTTCAGTAAAATACTAAAGTACAAGAACAATGATCAAGTTCAGTTGTTCGAAGTATCGTTAGCAATTAGCTAAGTGAAACTCCATCCATATTAAGCAGACATCTGATTTTTAAGGCGATCAACATCAAAAATCTTCAAGCATAAATCATATTGAAATTCATAACAGTTCATATACAAGTAGATCACTAAAACTCTGTCTAACTCATAATATCATAAAAAATAGTTCCACTAGATTCTCTAAAACTTATGAACCTTCTCTAGAGGGATATTATTAGTACTAACACAACCAAAAACACTTTCTCTTTCTTCTTTCCCTACAATCTACATGCTTTTTTTTTCTAGCAAATAAACTCATCGGCTTCAACAGAATAAAACCCCATCAAGTCAATAATCCACAAGTCTTTAAACTGAATTCAAAGATCAACATATCTCCTAAATTCTACCAAAACCCCACAGCTAAAACAATATAAATGACAAGAATCATTTGCTAAACCACAGTTCCTTTGAGAATATTTGACATGATCATACTTAGATAAAGCACAAAGGGGTGTCAAACTCCAAAACAAATGAAAGAAATTAATGAAATACAAGAAAATAACATAAATATTAACCTAAAAGAACCAGCCAGAAGAATTAAGAAGAATACAGAAGTAAAAAATAGTATAGGCCAGATAGTATAACTTGTGAACTCAAACACTGAGCCAATAAAAAAGTGAAACTAAAAGCCATCAAGAGACTTGAAACCAACAAAAGTAGATTCCAAAACTTTCATCAGAGGCAAGTAAAGTTCACCAATAAATAAAAAAAAAGACTAAACACACATATGACATAACATAAAGAATCCCAATAAAACTGATCAACAAGACAAGAAGCAAAGAGTAGAAAAAATAAAAAAGTAAAAAGTAAATGAAAAGTCACCAAGGAAGTCAATCAGGGAAGCTATACAAACACAAAATAAAAATGAATAAAAAAAATTGGAAACAAAAATGATTGAAATTCCTTTTCCCCCTCTATAAACTTCAAAACCAATTCAAGAAATCACATTAAACTGAAGTATAACATCATAATCAACCAAAAACGACTGACAAAACAAGTGAAAATTTCTAATTTGCCTCTCTTCTTGAAAACCACATTCAAGAAATCACAGGAAACTAAACTACAGCACCATAATCAACCAAAAATGATTGAGAAAAACAATTGAAAACTCATTTTTGCCTCTCTATTTCCAAAACCAATTCAAGAAATTGCAGGAAACTTAACTATAACATCATAATCTACAAAAAAATTATTGAGAAACACAACTGAAAAATTATTTTTTGCCTCTCTACTTCCAAACCCAATTCAAAAAACGATTCAACAAATAACAAGAAAGTGAAAACTATAGCACCATAATCAATCAAAACATTATTGAAAAAAACTACTGAAATTTTTTTTTTTTTTTTTTTTTTTTTGCCTTTCTATTTCCAAACCCAATTCAAGAAAATCACAAGAAAGTGAACTACAGTATAATAAATTCATAATCAACCAAAAACGATTCAAAATTCATTTTTTGCCTCATTACTTCCAAACCCAATTCCAAAAAAAAAAAAAAAATCACAACAAAGTGATAATTACAGTATCATAATCAATCCATATATATATATATATATATATATATATATATATATATATATCTTATTTCTTTATCCACCTTTTTCTCTTCTTTTCTTGTTATTCTTCTTCTTTAACAAAATTAAAAGGCTTTTTAAAAAAAAAAAAAATGAAAGAGAGAGAGAGAGAGAAAGAGTAGGATTGGAAGCTTTGATGAAAATGAATGAAGACTTAAATAGAGAGACTTAACAAGTCCTCAACAAACAAATGCTGAAATGACGTATTGCCAATTGAGTCTTGTAAATAGATGTGAGCCGTTGGATTAAATTTGTGTTTAGAAAGTTACGAAATTGACGGCTCTTGATGAGGTATACGTCATGTTTCAATTGCCATCTTTGAAGTAGTCATTGACTCCTTCTTTACTTGGTCCCCAACTAATCTAAAAGCGGAAAATGCTCAAAAATGTCCTTTAACCTATTGAAAATGACTTAAAAATACACTTCATCCATCTATTGGTTTAAAATTGCCCTCAACGTTCATTTTGGGTTCAAATTTGCCCTTTTTTAGACCGAAAAAGGACATGGCAATGGGATGGGGTCTCATTTAACACGTGGCTAGTTCTTATTTGCCCATGTGGAATGGTGACTCAAAACAAATGGGCACCGACCCGAAAGACTCCACTTGACCCGTAAACCTAAACCCACAATCAAGGACACAACCCAAAAGACTTTCATCATCTCCCAAGCCATCTCCGGCCAAATTCCTGCAACGAGCTTAGGTTGTCTATATGAAAATGTTACTCGAACTTAATGAATGCTGAGTACTGTTGAGGCATGTCAAAGCATTTAAGCAATGGTGAAACGACATTTTTTACATACGTTGGTAAAGAGCGCCCTTCTCAATAATAAGATTGATTCGGATATTAACTTTATTACATGCTTTTTGGACCAATTTTGGGGAAGTATTGATGATAGGGATGGTATGAAAAAACAAAAAGTGATAAAAGCCGTCTCCGGCCAAATTCCGGCAGCCGAAATTCCCACTCATCACCATTTTTGCTAAGTAGCTTAAAGTTGTAGCCTTCCTAAAAACTCTCTCTCTACCACTAGGGTTTTATTTTGCTGGCTCTCTTTTCTTTGCTGGACTCTAGATGCCCATCTTGCTCTCTCTTTTTACTGTGTTGTCTTTCTTGAATCTTATGCAAAATTTCACTGTTTTTGTTACGTGGGTGTGTTTGTTTTTCGTCCATTTTGTGGGTTTTAAGCTAATTTTCTGGTAAAATGTAATCGTTTTCGTTTATTAAAAGTCTCGATTACCATTTTTGAACTAACAAGTTGTGGTGAATGCAGCTCTCTTGTTGAGCTCGTTGGCTGCCGGAATTTGGCCGGAGATGGCTTGGGAGACGATAAGAGTCTTTTGGGTTGTGTCCTTTATTGTGGGTTTAGGTTTACGGGTCAAGTGGAGTCTTTCGGGTCGGTGCCCATTTGTTTTGGGTCACCATTCCACATGGGCGAATAAGAACTAGCCACGTGTTAAATGAGACCCCATCCCATTGCCATGACCTTTTTCCGTCTAAAAAAGGGCAAATTTGAACCCAAAATAAACGTTGAGGGCAATTTTAAACCAATAGCATGATGGAGGGCATTTTTGAGCCATTTCCAATAAATTAAGGGCACTTTTGAGCATTTCTAGTGAAAACTAATTATTAACACTAATTTTCCCTCAACCCCAAAAAATAAATTGATAATGCTATTAACGCCTAATTTGCTTATAGCCTGTTTGGCCAAGCTTATTTTTCCATCTAAAGTACTTATTTTTTCAACAAGTGCTTATTTTAAAAAAAAGTGAGGTGTTTGGCCAAGTTTTTGGGAAAAAATAAGTGTTTTTGAGGAGTAGCAGAAGCAGTTTTTCAGAAGCTAAAAACAATAGCTTTTGCCCAAAAGTACTTTTTGAAAAATACTTTTGAGAAAAATACACATTGAAACACTTTTTAAAAGTTTGGCCAAACACTAATTACTGCTCAAAAGTACTTTTTAAATTAATTGGTCAAACAAAAACTGCTTTTAGCTAAAAGTACTTTTTAAAATAAGTTATTTTTAGAAGCTTGGCCAAATAAGCTATTACACTTAATGAAGTATTAATTATAATTATTTAGATCTTAATATGAAGTTTTTTTTTTTTTTGGTCTAAAACTTAATCACTCAAATTTTAATCAGTAAGGGTATTTTTTTTTTTTATGTTTCAACCACTTAATCAGTCTGAAATATATATGAATGATTAGGCTTTGTAGAAAAGATTACTATAATTTAGATGTATACTTAAAGATTTTATAAAGACTGAAAATTCATCAATATCATCCATTTCGGTTACCAACATGATTTTTCTTCTTTCCTTCTTCTTTGACCCAAACAAAAGAATTTTTATTCAGTTTATCAATTTTATCGGGCATGGAAGCATTCAATTAAAGCAAATGCGCCTAATGAATGGCTTCTGGCTAGTGATGCTGCAAGATACTAGACTCGCTTTGAGTCCCTCCCTCTGATATCCTGTATCTCAATTTCAATCAAGTAAGAAAGGGCCTACTATAGCACCCACAACCACCATCCTCAATCACGATCACCATCGTCCACCATTATTAGTCGTCACCATACTACCACCATCAACCACTATTGTCAACCATCAACATTCCTAACTACTAGTCACAACACCACCATTAGTCAACACATCCTCTATCTGCACCACAACGACCACTTGTCATCACTATTACCGACCACCATATAATTTCTTTAAAATATTTTAATTAATATGATATCACATCAGTCCGTACTTTACTAGAATTTTCATATATTAATTTTTTAATATAGACAAAGTTTATACATATAAATATCGAATTATTTTTTAATTATTTGATATTAGATCTTAATACACTATCTTAATATTAGCTGTGTATTCAGATTTAGACATCTAAATCTTAATGCATCAGAATATTCAAATGTGCATTTTAAATTTAAACGTCTTAATCTTCTTAATAAAATAAATGAGGCCTAAATTATTATGAAATTCTTCTTAATTTTGAGAATTTGAAGTCACATTACTTATTGACATTGTGATTGATTAATGATACAATTATCTTGGTATTCTCACACATGGGACATACCAGCATCCCTAAGCAAAAATTCTCTCCACAATCACAAAACAATTAATTTGTTATTGCTCAAAAATTTGAATGGATCGCACAAGAAGTATAATAATATAATAAGGAGATTTTATATGCAGTGGCATATATTATCAAATTTCGACATGGTTTAATAAACAAAGAGTTTCATTAAGAGTTGATTGCAAAGCAGTAAAAGACGTCGGTACAAAAAAAAAAAAAGTTAAAACTTTAGTTTCAAAACATATGTTCCTAAGATAGCCGTGTCACTAAGTTTGAATTTTTAAATATAATTTATAAAATAAATACATATTTTGTATTAGATTTTTAACTATAGAATTTCGACATGGTAAACAATAAAGTTTGATTATACTTCCCGACCAAACTTAAATCAATTTGGATAAATGTCTAATTATAAATATATTAACTTACGAGGATTCTTACCCACTACAAATAGTTATAATTTCGCATTAAATTATTTTTTTGATTTGTCCATAACATTCTTAGATACATTTTATCAGGTTCAAACTCTTCATCTGATGTAGTCATTAGCAAAGAATCATATTTTTCTCTCATATTTGACTATTGCATCGTGCTGAAAATTGTATAATTTTAAATCTATATATAATATAAAGCTAGGCATAGACAAGGTGATGTGGCACCTCTCTATGGCCTAGAAAACCATTTATCTTTTTTCTCCTTTTTTTGAGATTTTTTAGTCTCTAACTATATTTTTAAATCTTTTCTCTTTCTCCTCCAATTAATGTATACTAAATGTTAGTAAAAAGCAAAAAAACTCATCCCCTGCCCACGTCTGAGACTCATAACTCCTAAGTTTCTTTGATTTTTTTTTTTTTTGGTTATTTAAAGAGTTGATCACCTTTCTGTCATGTCCAAAAATTGTCTCAAATCTTTGCGTTCAATTAACAAACTTATTTTTTATTTTGTTCTCTTGGCCTTATTGTAATTATTAAATGAGAATATCACCTATTACTTTAAGTATTTTTCTCTTTTGTATATAATATTTTTACAAGGAGTAACTACTCATAACTCACACCTCTTTAATCCCTCTTAGTAATAGCCATAACTCTCATACTTTAATTTTTCATGCCCATAACCCCCATATTTTAATTTGTAAGTTTGTGATACCTTATGGTATTCTTCCATTCTGCCTAAATAAATTCATATTTTGTTTCATGAAGACTCTCATCCAAAATTCTCTTCTCTATCATTTTAGCTTTTGGATTAACTAATGTGTCAAGGCAAGGACTATATAGGTAAGAAAAAATTTCGTTTGCAAGTCTTCCGTTCAACTTTATGTGCTTGGTCGCTCTTTCTTTAGCATATTTTCTTTACGCTTGTATGTATTATCATCCTCCAAGCTCCAACGAACCATGATCAAAAATATTTTCTCGGTGAGGTACTTTTAGTAGTATTGTTATTTTGCGATTGACACTTGTGTGGTTGCTTTTTCCGAAAGTTATTTTGCGACGGACACTAACTTTTTAATCAGATTGTGTAGTTTGATTACAATATTTGATAGATCTCAAGAAACTTTTGATAGTTAGTTACAACCGAAGAAATGATTTGTAGAGACTTGTATAGTTTAGATTTCTTTCCTCTTTATGAAATAATTATTCTTTGGTAGGTATGATTAGAATAGAAATATTGTAAATATCATACATAGTGTTTAGTAGTATCATATTAACAATTGTCTAGATTTTTTATTCAAGAAAAGAAGAAGGAAAAAAGGGTTTGGTATTTTTATATTAAATAAAATTAGTTTATTTTTTGTGTTTTGTGTTATTTTAATTAGAGAATTTATTTTATTTATTCATAATTGTATTAAAACTTTTTAGTTTAACTGGTAGGATGTGATGAAGAGTTTTATTATTCTCATAACGAAAATTAAAAGATGAACTAATTTATTTTATGATGTCATTGTTTAATTTATTTATTTTCTACTCTTTTGCGTATTTAACAATCTTTTTTTTTTGTTGCTTTTCTTTTCGTTGTTTATATAGTGCAGGTTATTTTTACATACATTTAACTACATAACTAAGAAAATTTATATATATTATATAATTGTGATCTTTGAAATAGTGATGTGACACCTCTGCCATCAAATACATTTTTTTTATGCCTTTTTCTCCATATTTCCCCCCTTTATCTATTTTTTAATCCGAGAGATGAAATAAAAGAAAGAAAATATAAAAGGTCTTCACTTTTTGTTCTCTTTTTTATGTTTCCATGTTTCTTCTTGAAAAGAACTTGTACAGCTTTGCTACTTTCTGTTGATCATGAGTAAGCATATGCATGATATTATAACCGAGTTATCTTTTCTATTAAAAAAATCAAATGCGTAATGATTAATGTATTTAATGACGGGATTGAAACAAAAAATAATTATTTGCAACTTAATACGATAAAATGTTGTTTCAAAATATGACCTCTGATTCCATTGACTTCACCACCCACCCACCCACCCTAAATTATTATTATTACTTCTACTATGTACATATGAATGGTCAATAATTAAAAAGAAGTAAATATATGTTACATACTCCTTAATTATAATAAGAAACTATCAATCCATACAATTAGTTTTTGTATGTATATAAAGTGCAAATATAACAAATTCATTAATATTTTAATAACCGCGCGAAACGCGAATAATTTCACTAGTTCTAAATAAGGAAAGATTTTCCTAAGTTATTCTAAGCTAACTTGGCTCTGATACCAAGTTGGTATAAAAACATAATACTACTATATATAAAGGAGAATATAAAGTTTTATCGTTCTCACATGGATAGTACAAAATTTTGATCTTTGATGATATCAAGCTACTACATGTAGTTGTCGTTACCTTTTTCTTGCATATTCTCACTATGCACTTATTCTTTTTCTTAAGTCTATTCCTATTTGGACCTCTGTAATTAGTGTATATTGACATTGCAGTAATTTTTGTCAATATGTTCTTACTCCTTAATTAATCTGATTCATATTATATGGTGCTTTATAAATTTTTACATCATTAATAGTATTTTTTTCTCGAATTTTTTAAATAACTAATTTTTTTCCATAATCAAGAATTCATATTAAATTGGCACCATTTAATTAAGGTGAAAATACTTCTTACTTATTAAGTTCAACTTAATATTTTTAAATTATAATTTAGATATTAAAAAATTATACAAAAAATATAACACCCCGTACCTTTAACCTAAGCTTTGACCATGATCCTAGACTTAGAAAATCAGATAAAGAATGTAGAAATTGGAAATTTTCTGTTCAGTTGTAAGATGGTGGTTTACGCCCATAAACAGTGATTGTATTTCAGTATACGGCCCGTAATTCAAGTCGTAAACTGTTACCAAGGATTTCTGAGCATTCTGGAATTTGGCAGTTAGATGTCATATGGTTAAATACGGACCGTATTTCAAAATACGGCCCGTATTTCAAAACGTATTTGGAATTTGGGAAAACGTCCTTGATAAAAGTTGTAGAGCTTTGAAATACCTTTCCAACGGTATATTATGGGGGTCAAACGGACATCTGTGCAAAGAGTTATAGTCATTTTACTGAAGAGACGCTGTGCAGTCCGTATTTCAAAATACGGCCAGTATTTAACTGGGCCGAAATTTTAATTTTCAATAACAGTATATATTCGTCCGTATCAGTTCAAATCATTATTTTTCATTCCTTCAAACCCTAGAATGACCTCCTACCCCCCTCCATCATCAAGAACACCAAGGTAAGCCTACTCTAATTATTCCAAATCAATTCTAATACCTCTCTTTGTAAGCTAAACAAGAAATTATCATTCCTAAACTAGGGTTTTCAAGAAAACCCATCTCAAGGTTCAAGAATCCAAGATTTTGGAAACCTTCTTCAAAGCTCAAGTCTTTAATTCAAGTTTTGGAGCGACTAAGGTATGTAGAGTTACGATCTACGTGTGGGAACATCCTTGTTCTTCCCCACGCCTCATAATACATAAAATTATGATTCTCTACTAAAACTAGGGTTCCTATACCATGCTCATGATAACCCTAGGTCCATGTCCATGATTATATTATGTATGATTTGTTATAATTCCATCATTGAGTTCTTAATATTTCTTTATGATTATTGAGAATCCGTCCGTAATGCATGAAAACCCATATCTTGTATTCCATGGGTTCTTGCATGCATGTTTTTAAATAAAAATGATTATTTCATGAATATCCTACATGTCTACAAGTTTTCATGCAACTATATTATATAATTACTTTCATGCTATGATACAAGATACATACATGTTAAATACAAGTTATTTCATGACACCATGTTTACAAGTTATTTCATGAGACCATGTTTACAAGTTATTTCGTGAAATCATGATTACAAGACAAGTACAAGTTAATTCACGAAAATCATGGGCTTCTTAGCCAACTATATTATGTTCATGTTTTTGGGAGTTGCACGAATTACTGAGAAGGCTCAGATAGCCTGAAACTATGTAGCCACCATAGGACAAGGATCGCTCCGCCCAGTTAGGACGATACCTTAATTTTACACTGAATGGATCCATCAGGCACGTTAACACCTTATACCCTGGCAAGGTATAAGGGCTCTGCTGGTCCGGCGAGGTACCAGACTCCACGTATCCACGTGGTGATATCATGTGTCGGTTTATGAAATGCTCTCCCTACTTATCATGTTTTACTTATGTTATATATATATATATATATATATAT